>NC_083615.1:4498974-4868974 GCF_963584025.1 Labrus mixtus
AGAGAGAGGTCATCTGGTTTCCATTAGGAAGATAAAACGGCTCGCTCCGAGCTTTTTACAGACCGCTTTGTTACTGGGAGGCGTCCATGCTGCTCTCTCCATCATCATCCAGTTGACACAACATTAAAGGCTTCAAACAGCCGCGCAGGGTTCCTTAATCAAAAACTAATTGTAATAGATATTGAGGAGTGCTAACACTCTGACCGCTCAGCTGGTATCAGTGGTCCAAGGCTGGAGATAGCATTAAACACAACAAAGGCATGATAGCTGAGACAAGGCGACACAAGTGTGAAATACAACATGTGGCTGAAAAGGCACACATTCCCTGATACTATAAAGAACTTGTCCAAGGCAGGCCTGTCAAGCTCGGCTATTTAGAAACAAAACAACGGATCTGGAAAATCCCTTAAAGTGGGTACAGCAGGAAGACATAAAATATCTGAAAGCTAAAGCAAGATACTTGCTTGGCAAAGTGCCAGACTTGGAAAATTGGGAACATATTAATTTATTTTTATTTAACAGGGACAGTGCATATGAATCTACATTTCTGTAAACATGCCAGAGTTAGCCAAAAGGCTAGTTTCCAACATGCCAGAGGAGATAACAGCTCAGTTTTTTTTGTGACTCTCAAGTTAGTATGACTTTGTCAGCCTTCAACACAATAGCTAATTCAGCAAATTAATTCTGCTTAATATGATTAGTTATAATCATTAACAATAACTCATGTCCAATCAAAGGCCTTCTCACTGATATATTAACCTTTTAGACTCGCTCCCACTTAGCATATTAAAATTTCAGACCAAATTCATGAACAAGGTGAGTGGAGCTTCTTTATCAGAGTGATACATGGTGTAATTTCATCCTCCTGGTTGTCTGAGTAAGGAATTAAAGCTACACATAGACTCGTCTTCTTCACAGTGTCACTCCCTCTGACAGGGCTAATTCTTTCCCTGTTAGAGAAGACACTGTTTGATAAACCTGTCCTCAAATGAATCTTAACAGACTCATAGAGGTCAGGACTGGAACAGTGGACAGACTGTTAATAAGACCTGCCTTTTAAAGGCGTACAATCCTCTCCTTGAGTTCAGGGAAGCAACGATAATTCAGCTCAGTTTTCACAGAAATGTTGTTCATGTTGGGTAATACTGCACCACTTGGTTGTTTTTCAGGGCCAGTGAACCAGAAGTGTTGCCCTTTATGTAGTCAAGAAGAAAAAAGTATTTCCTATCAGGAGCCTGTAATCAATGAAACTTTTTCTGTTAGGTAATTTAACCACCATTTCCCTTTCCTTTTACCAAAGGATTGTAGTTTCCCTAATCCCAACTATACCTTCATTATTTCTTATATGCCTATCCATGATTGTTCCTGAACCTAAACATTTTCAAAGTCACTCTGGACAGTTAAGTAAAAAAAAACCTTGTTTCTACATAAATAATATTTTCCCTGATGCCACTACGACTGTTCAACTAATGCTTTGTGTATATGCATCAATAGTAGGTGAATACACATGCTCAGGCACACTCACAGGTATACACAGTGGTGTGTGTGTGTGTGTGTGTGTGTGTGTGTGTGTGTGTGTGTGTGTTTGCATTGCAGTTTTCCCCTGTTGAGATAACAAGAGAGGATATTCACGGTCTGTATCGAGTGTCACTTTTGCTTAAGCATAGTCAGTTTCCTCTCACCATAAATGTATGCTTATTCCTGCTAACTGTGTGGAAAATGCATGCAGCCTCCACCTAGCATAACCACCCCTGCTGCACTCCCCCGTGGATAACAAATGGGCCTTTTCTCTGGGAATTGAGGCTAAACGATGGTTTCACTTAGAAAGCAAAGTGACTGTCCGTCTTCATAACAGTGCTCTCCATCAAAGAGCAATGAATCCCATCCCATTCCACTGGCTCTGATTAAACGCAGGCAATGGATATCCTCTTTATGAAGGCCTGCGAAGCCGGCCCTCATGTCAGCCTCGCACCTGCAACTATCAGCTTCTCCTTCTCTTGTAATAAAAAAAGAGAGACCCTCACATCTGGTCAGGGAGCAGAGTGCTGCTCCAGCAAGGATTCTCAGCCAAGTCTGTTTGAAAGTGACACACCTCCACTTGATTTAAATTACCCACGGCATTTCTTATTGGTAGGGTCACATGGAAAACCCACAGGTCACAAAGTTCACTGGCTGAGGGACTTTCACCCTTGGCTGTGCTTTGAACCTTCTCCCTGGTCTTTTAACTTGATTGTTGTGCGATGACATCAAGTTAAAGCAGAGCCCTCTCGCATTCACACAAGGCAAGGACGTGAAATCACCTTATGAAACTATCAGTGGTTCATTTGTGTCGGCTTTCTTCTGAACAAAAATCATCAGTGGATATCTTTTGTGCTGTTTGTAGCTAAAAGATAAAAGCCTCTTTTCAGAGCGATCTGAGGCTGGTACCTTTTCTTGTCTGTTTTTTTCCGGCTAAGCAAATATGAGTATAAGAAAAAAAAAACACATAATGAACATATCCTTCAACAAAAATGATTCTGGGGAAAACCATTAAACACATTTAATTTAGCTATGAAGACCTCCTACTTTAACTCTAAGTAATGAAAATGTCTATGCAGAGCTATCAGTACATACCGTATGTACGTCACATCTACTTTCTCACCACTTGCCACATGGTCTGGGGAAAAGAGACCAACAATTTGAGGCTTATCCTCCAGGAAGACATGTGAAGTTATCACTTGAGGAAAGATAAAAAAAAACTAGACTGGTTAATCCTTCTATTGTCAGGTTAACATCTATTGAGAGGGTGCGGTGTTAAACCACTGGTGTGACCTGGTAATACCACATGCTGTACTTGGTAAGAATCATTTCCTTTAATTATCTCTAATTTATCTCCACTGCTCTGTCCCATTTAAAGTTCAGGAGATGAACAGGCCTTTGTTTTTTGTTTTTTTAATTTGCCATGAAAAGCAGGATGCACATTACATGGAAATGACAATGAATGCCTTAAGCTGATCAGGTGCAGACAGGGAATTCAAAGCAAACTGCTTAAATTCAGAACCAAATGCTCGGGTGTCTCTGTCAGTGAGGTATCAGAATGCACACAGAGGTTTTCTATTGTTCATACATTAGCTAACGTCATTATCTTGTCCGTGAAGTCAAAAGGGGTAATCTCATGTTATAGGATTTGCAGCCACCTAGACTGATCTCATTGGGTAAACGTTTGGCACTGTGACAAAAGAGCAGGATCAACATCCAAGTTCAGTAAGTAGTATCGATATACCAACAGAAACCTGACCCCTGTGAGCAGCTGCAGGAGAACACATGCAGATGTGGCCATTTTTACATTTTCTTTTTTTTATGCTGCAGTTTGACCTGTAAGTAACATTTGACACAAAAGTTTTTCTTTCTTTCTTTTCTTGGCCTACGTGTCGACTCCAGTGAGATTGAATTGGAATCTCAAAACCATCATTTTAAACTCATATCCACTTGTATTCTGGGTTTAAACTTGGATTTCAAAGGAACCCTTGTAGAGGGAGAAATGTCTTACCCTAAAAGTGACTGCCAAATTGGACCAAAGACTGGACCTGGCAGAGTTCTACAGTAAATTAGCAGATGTTGGATGGATTATACAAATTGGCATCCAGATAAAAAATGCTGTCTGACCCTTGAAGGCTGTGTATAACTTGGGTTTGGCATGGTATTACCACTGCTTGAGTTCATATTGATGACATCTTTGGCCTGATGTCTTTCACAGCAGTGACTATTAGTACCATACCACAGCCTGCTCTGGAGTAGATTATAATTAATACACCAACTTCATAGCTTATCATACTATTGTATTGATCCAGAGTATTGTAATAATATATACACTGACTAGGATTCTTCTGACTTTGTATTTTTCACTTGTTTATGTATGTGATCAGTAAAATGTATATACGGCCAACAAAACCTCAAAAAAGATTAAAGAAGCAATATCTCATCTTTATCTTACTCATTAAACACTACTGAAAGCATGGGGGGGGGGAAAACGTTTCTTTATATCTGGCATGCTTCCTGAGAGTTTGATGAAAAGATCAATACCACTCTCATCTTTGTCTCATGTCTGGAAACGCTGGAAACACCCTCTCTTTCTGCAAATTTCCAAAATATGCCTACAAGCAACTACAAAGTTTAGTAGCTGACATTTTGAAATCAAATTTGTTGAACTCAAACACCAAATTTGAAACAGAAATGTGTGATTTTGCACTGTGATGGTGATGCTATGGATATAATCAAACCAATAAACTTCTAGTTTTATTATCAAAATCAGAAACAAAGGATGGACACCAGAGTAAAGGAAGTTCCTATAACTTTGCAACTAAGCATGTGTAACCCCCCTTTAATCATAATTGAAAGTCTTCCCCTTCTAATCGTCCAACACTGTGGGAAAGCAAGGTCACAGTAGTTGAGAATAGTTCCTTGAACCAGCATTAAGATATTTATCTTTCTTGGCAATCCTCGTATTGGCTCAGCTATTATGTTGATCTTCCCCCAGAGCTTCTTTTGATTCATGAGTCCCATAAAGCCCATTTGCCATATTTGTTAACATGTCGGGTCAGCCGTCTCAGAGCTGTCCATGTTGACTAGATCTGCCTTTTCATCGTTGAGAGCTACCTGCCATAATGACCCCGTAATAAAGTGTCATTATCCATCCACCCAGTCTAGTGTACCATGCACAAAGCCACTGGAGGAATCCAGGCCCTGTCCAATTCATTTCTGCTTGGTATAAATGTCAGCATCCTTTTGTGAGGATTACAGACATTCCCACATTAGGGCCGGACTGATTGTTCTATATGAAACGCTGGGAGTGGAGTTGAGCGTTTGATTTCAGATAGTGTAGAACAAGACAAATGCCAGCGGACCGGATGAGGCTCTTTGTCTGAACCTGGCTGCAGACCTGAACCTGAGACTATAACTGCGTCAGGGAGAGCTGGAAGACATGAGAATGACAGTGGTGTGGATTTCACAGGCTGTTATTACAATTTGTCAGGTTTTATGATGTCAGTGACGGCTGGAATTTATCTCCTCAGCCTTTTATTTTCCATCTCATTGTGCATCCAAAGCCACCTTGGGTCCTAATTTGTCACCATTTATTGAGGGTTTAGATAAAGGTGTGCTATACAAAGACCGTTTCAAAGACTTGCTCTAATCACAAATATATGTTTTTGTTTTGTGAGTACAAGAATTTATGTTTTAAGGGCCCTTATTGAGCGCTGTCTCATTTAACCAATATATAACATCCAATATTCATCCTCAATGTTAGAAAATAGAAGGTTTTGGTTATTTTCTACATTTGAGAGATCCTTGGCAGTGAGGTCAAGATTCCCACACAAAAACTTCACAAATCCACAAAACGTACAGTATTCAGCCCGCAGAGATCATTGCCTTGCAGAACATGTTTAATATCTTGTTCAGTAATTGGTATATTGATTGCTAATGTCATCATGATTTAGTAGAGAAGCAGTCATGTGGCAGCTTCAACAATTCAAGGGCCCCTTTGTCCATTCATCAGCACCCCTGATTGGGCCCATGTCATGGTTAGCTGCAGGCCTGGCAGATAAAGATCAGGGGATGATTGGGCACACACATTCTTAACATGGCTGACCCGTGACATCTCAGGGGCAGGCAGGGAGCCTGTCATTATGTGTACAATGCACCGCTTTCTTCCCTCTTATCTTTGCTGATGACATTGAGAGTTTTTGCATTAACTCATTAATGAAAAGACTCATCATTAAAGGCATCACGGAGGCTCGGTGCAGCGGTGGTGACACTGCACCACCACCGCTGCAGGCAGGAATGTGTGGAGGGCTCGACAGCAGCATGCTGACAGCATGAGACCTTCACAGTGCTTTATGATGATGTGAACCTATTGAGTCCTGTTGTTGTCTCATTCACTGCTCTGTAGGTGTACATGAAAGCATCTTACATCATGTATCAGACCTTCGGATGAAACGACCCTTAAAAAAAAATTAAAATGTAGTTTTGTCAAAGTAAAGAAAATATATTTTAATGCTTATTTTATAGATGAGTTGATCAGTTATAAGGCTTAAATAAGCGCGATATTTCGTTTTCCAGGTTGTGAAAAATGTCATTCACCTCTTTTTGAGTACGCCGTGTATTTATTAATTTATTTGTTTGTTTGTTTTCATCCCCATTAGCCACCACCAAGTTAGCAACTACACTCCCTGAGGTCCAACAACTAACATTTACTTCTGCAGAAAGGAGGAGCTATTCATAATTGTGAAACTCATAAGAATGTAATTAATTACCTGCCATTGTATCTGTATTATTACCTGAAAAAAAGAGACAATAACACCTAAAAGTGTCTGTTAAATGGCTATCAACTGATTTATAAAGAATGTGCTCATTGCAAATTAACCTCATTGCACATCACACAAAATGTCAAAATCAGGTCAGAATTCAAGCTTATGTCACCCTATGTCTGACTGTACAGTTCATTCCAACTTGCTGTGTGTGTGTGTGTGTGTGTGTGTGTGTGTGTGCGTGTGAGTGTGTGTGTGCTTACACTCATGTGCAGGCTGGAGTGCTTATGTGCAGCTCATGTGTTAATGCTGTCATTTCCACAGATCAGTCACAGCAGCCTTTTCTCTGTTGTTTATGGTTATGTCACCACAATTACAAGAGGGAAGGGGGGCAGAAATAAAGTGTCTGTGAAAGATTGATAGCTTTGGTCTTTAGTTCAATTGTAAATTAGAATAGCAAGTCCCTCTGGGATACAAGGGCTCTATTTATGATTAAGAAAGAGCCTCCGTAATAGAGTGCTGCTAGAAAAGTTTGCTCCCGCTCACAAACAGGCAATTAGCTTGATGAAATGGACCTTACTTTTTTTCACAGTCTGGGTATGTGAACTTATATTATTATGGGGTGTCTTATAGTTTATGGTTTGTTTTCACCTTGAGCTGCAAACAGTGTGGTGCTTTTTTTATTGTGTGTTTTAGCAGAGCGACCCCCCTTTTGTCACTACAGAGTTCAGAAGTAAACAGACGTCTTTATATCATTATATACACTGAGGTGGCAAGTATCACACATATTCATGTTGGTATTCATTGTACGTTTATGCTGCATTACAACCTGCTGCAAATCATTATTTTTCACAAACTATAAGTTGAACAAAGTCATGTATTTGTATTTTATTGAAAAGAAACCTGAATGTATCCAGGACAAAGAGAATCTATGTTTCAGAGGAATCTTGTAGGATCCATATAATGACTTCTCTTTAGTGCTACTATCCTGTTATATGAATCAGTGTACACATTTTTTTCTATTGAAGATAATCCTTGCATTATAGGCCCACTGACATGCCGGTTTAACAACCTGGCTCTACAGAATTTTTCCCCCTTACTCTATGTTTCTTGGAAGAGATCAGTCACACTCTTTATTTATAAGCTAGGCTTTACTACGATTCATTCAGAGACGAAAGTCTGGATCAAAAAAGCTGCTAGAAATCAGAACACTCTAAAGCAGGCTAATGATCAGAGGGTGATAAATCACTCTTTGAAATAAGCAGTCTTTAAGATTATTACCTTTACCGTTTGAGTTAATGGCTTTATGGCTGAAAAATGATCACACTGCAGATTATAAAAGCAATAGACTATCATTACTTGTATTGTAGTGATTTAGCAAATTAGTTAGGTGGGTGTATCTATTGTACATACAGGGTACCACAGCTCACACACCGAGAGTGATGAGATGTACAATTACTTTTGTAGGAGGTTCATTGGTTGTTTGCAAGTGAATAAATAACCAAAACACAGACCGGATTCACATGTCAGTTATGATTAATAACATGCTTTTATACAAAATGTTCATTTAAAAGTGATCCATATATGTTTAACATCAAACTGATCATTTGTTTTTAGGGATTAAAATCCAATTTTCAACGGTCAATAAGTCATATTGTTGTAAACTTGCGATTTGTTAATCTACATTATCAACCTGTGTGCCACTACATTACACGACATGGATACATTATAATACCGTCATTCTAAGAAGAAGAGATGCAGAATAGTAAAACCAGGAATGTTTTTTCTGCAGCTCAATATCGCTATGACTTCCTTCAGCTCAGAATGTATGAACCACCTCAGCACTAGAACACTGCTAACCTTAGCATTTACAAATCCACTAATACATTAAACTGGAACCAACAGAATGTTTGTGTTGTGTTATTTTCCTTCTAATATTTTTCCTTCTAAACTTCAGACAACAAAAACACATAGTCTGTTTCACACTCCTGTGCCAGCTGTTGTCATGGAAATTACACCAGTTTACAGCATTTACTCTTTAGTACAAAGACAGTGGTGATCACGCAGGAGCCCTTCTTATGCCTCTGTTTACACTCGGCTAATAAGTTCATTTTTATTCTCTGTTTGCTTTAATGCCTTCCAGTGTCTCCATGCCAGATGCTCTGACTGCAACGCTCTGCAGACACCATCGCCGCGTACAGCTCGCCTGCCGATTGATCCACAAACACATGTAAGATCTTTGAATGTAATTCAGCAAAGCTGATTCAGCTACAAGTGTTTTGTGAGAGCGCTCCACAGTATGAATCTCCTTGGATGTCAACACTCTGTCTTGTAAGAGAGTCCTTTTGTTTTGTTTGAACACTGATGTTTTTTCTCATGCCATCTATCAATAAAAATACATACCACTGTGCACGCCTTGTATGAGTAATTTATAGCTACTTAAACCCCATATTAAAAACACTTCATTACACTTTAAACAATTTTTGCATTTAATTATGTCTTCCCTTAGCCTCTAGTTATTCTGAAACGAGCACACTAGCTTTCTCTCCAAACTCATTCTTCCATTATTAAGTCTACAACTCAGCCATAATAAAAACTGATGTTATATTAAAGGTTATCCAATAATTCAACAGCATGTTCAGCATGGGGGGGGTTTGGGGGGGGGGGGGCTTTTTATGCCTTTATTTTAGAGACAGTGGATAGAGTCAGAAATCGGTGGGAGAAAGAGAGTGGGGAACAACCTGCGGGAAAGGAGCCACAGGTCGGATTCGAACCTGGGCCGCCCGCTTGAAGGACTGTAGCCTCCGTACATGGTGAATGAGAACATGTTCATGTTTATATCTAACATACATTTTCTTCCTTAAGAGAAAAGGAAAGTTAGCTATTTGCTCATTCTTACATGCACTTTAGAAACACTGAGAAATCTGTTTTTTGTTTGTTTTCTTCAATCATCTACCTTTTATGAAGGATGTTTGCAGAGTATAATAACCGCTCAGAAAAGTTTTGCTCAGTGTGAAGTTATTAAATCATTTCAATGAGATAAAAATAAAATAACATGATCAAATGTGTTTGGCAGATTAAAAAAACAGGATGGTTAAACACACACTGTTTACTTCTCAGTTTCAGAGAGCAAAGTAATGTCATGTCCTTTGCTAACGTCTGTGCACGATCACATTTCCTCAAATACCTTCTCCATTTATTGTCAGTGGAGCAAGTCTTGAGATTTGCGTGGCTGGATGACGTCGTCCGGGGAGTATTGGCTCTCGTGTTGTGAGCTCTAGAAGCAGCTTCTGCATGTCCTCGTGTGACGATTAAGTAACCGAGATCCTGTGAATAAGTGATTCCTGTTCCTTAATGGCTTTTTACCTTGAGGTCATCCTCACACTGAGAAAACCTTTTTTTTTTTCTTTCAACCCAAGCTCGTATAAAGATTCAACCAAATTCTATTCACATTCCATTCACTTTTATTCCTTTAAAAGGACCATTGATCCAATGTGGATCTGTTTGACTGAAATGCATCACATGGCAGTATGTGCTATTGTACAGTGTCTTTCACTCACAAATGTTGAATCCGTACCTGTGGAAGCAAAGATGTAGTTAACGTCATCAATATTAATGGTCTGCAGGGTTTGTTCATAGTTTTAAAGCTTATGTCTGCAGCACTTTCACAGAGAAATTAATTCTTATGTTCAAACACTGAAGCTTTATTAATTCCTCAGGCTGCAGTCTGTAGGCTTGGAACTATTAAACGCACCTCAAGTAATATGTCACTGTAGTTAATTTCCCCCTTTACTCCAGTTAGCTCTAATTTCCAGACATTAAATATTGTGCTCTTTTCTCAAGTGTAAATTAGCACAGGAAGATGCATGTCATTACACAATGTATAGAGTGGCATGTTGATGTTTTTCATTGAATGCTAAGATAAAGACAGATCATCATATAACTTGCAGTGATGTAGGAAAATGTCGAAAACAATTAAACAAATCATGAGCTGCATTCTATTTTCAGCCCATCATAGTCGAGTTTGACGGCATTTCTTCAGGCAGCTGAAAAATATTTCCAGTGGACTAAAACAAAACACGTCTCATATTAAGTCTTACAACTTATATTTGTTAAACGTGTGACATGTAAGAAGTCAAACTGCAATTAGACACACCACTACATATTACTTTATAACAGTAATGCTTTATTAATCATCTCAGAGACATTTCAGAGATCTTCAAGAGCTATGATTGTGCAGAGTTTGATTAGATTTTTCAGATCATTCTGTATACGGTGATACTGTTTGTTAAAACTGTGAACAACAATCATGCAATCGTCCTAATTACACATTTGTGGTCATTCTAGAAAGCATGGCTGCCATTTGAACTAATTAATAGTTACCTGAAATATGAGAAAAATAAAACACATAATCAAACATTAATTAGGTGTAATAGAAAGCTGGAGCGCCCCTCCTTTACATCCGCTCCTTTGACATCCACCCTGCTACCACATTACACCTTGTGTTACCGTAATTCAATCCACTGTCTGCTGCCTCTGGGGCCACATGTGAACCATGTCTGGCTGCAGCAGCTTTCTCTCCCTCTCTCGTGTCTTCTCTCAAACTTTTTTCACTGTCTGAGTACACAGGGTGAAAAAAAAAAAAAAAAAAGGTGTGAGGCAAGTGGACTGCCCACTCTTTAAAAGAAAGAGGGAGGGTGGGTGACACTCGAAAAGACACAGTGTTGTACAGCTGGTGGCTGTGCAGCTCCACTGGGACAGATGGAGTTTAAGCTGCTTTGCCGAAGAGTACTTCAGCAGTGGTTCCTGAGGGTTAGAGAGCACTCATCGCACAATTCCCCTACCCAGACTTTCCCAGCGAGTCCTCCCAGTTAAACCCTTGACCTTCTGGTCATCACTTCTACAATGCTGCCGCCTCAAGTCGTCACCACGCATGCTCCATCCGTGGAGTCTTTAGCAGCCCAAACAAGCCATCGTTTATCATTTCTCATATCATCTCTCCGTGTTACACTTTTTATCACTTTCAACCTAACAGCCGCAATTTGAACAAGCAGCATTTACAAATACATTAAGAGCACGCTGGCAGTCAGCCTAAAGAGTGATCATTGAGACAAATTGATCCCTATCTGTTTAAATTGGCACTATAATCTATCATTGGCAAATTGAACACTGTGAGCTATCTGGGATCTATTGCCTTTTTAGATAGCAGCCCCTGAGGCACGCAGAGAGAGAGAGAGAGAGAGAGAGAGCACTAAAGGAACTCTTTCAAAAAGACATGGATTCATGCTTAGATGAGCGCACACCTTCACATTAAAAGAGATTGTTATACATTGTTTCCTCAGAGTGTGTAGACATAGCTCTTTATAGTAAACATGCGCATGCATACATTCAAATCTGAAACATGCACATGCTGTTTTTCCCTTTAGGTGAATTTAATTGCAATAATGGAGTGCAAATTTTTCTTGGCATATATTAAAAAAGAAGGCAAAAAAAACATAAAAGCAATTTCAAAGAGCTGCATACTAAAGTTGTAAAAGTCTGTAAAAACCGTGCTTAAATTCAACCACAAAGAAAATTAGTTCTATCTAAAGAAATTAGGAATATAACAACATGCTCAAAGCCATATGTGAGATGAAACATCCAAATAGCATTTTTTGGTGAGATCTTACACATAGTAAAACGCTGAATGAATTGGAACTTGTTTTTTATCTTTAAGGTTAAAATCTCCTTATATGACAAGATTTTGGTGACATATCTAACTGTAATTACCTTGCCATGTTATTCCAAAGAAACTTTTTCAAACTTTAATTATGTTTATTCAGCAAATGTCCTTCACCTTAGTGAAACCAAATGTAAAGCTGACACCAGACTAATTGCTCCATTTTTTCCCATCTCTGCAAGTGACAGCATGACAACACTAAAGCACTGTTATAAAGAGAAGCAACATAAACATCTTTACTAGTTATGCAATGCAGCGGATCCTAATGTGATGACACATGGGCCACCACCATCATCAATCAAGTGATCTGTATCAAGCAGGAAAAACTTTTATGCAGGTGATGAAGAGTTTTAATTTTTCTAAATATGCTGATTATTCATTTAATTGTATACTAATAGCATGTTGCACATAAACACATGTTGACATTTATTTTATTGGGGGATTATTTGTTATAATTTAAATTGAATCCATGTTGTTAAATAATTCCAACTTTTTTTTCCATGTTTTTTTGAAGTGAGACAATTTAATGTCTGCTGATCCAACAGTCTTCTAATTCAGTCAGACTCTTGAAGTTGATTAGCCTGGTTAACATTTGCTCCTGCGCGGGTCCTGAAGGGTTAATCAGGGCGGGGACCCGGAGACCCCCGGGTCACTGTGTCTCTATCTACGGTGAAGGACTCAATGAAGGAAGAGATGACATTAAAGCACTTTTATTCCAGATTAGACTTCTATCGCCGCTTTTTGAGGCAGTTTCTTTCTGGAAGCAGGACAATCTTTTCCTCTACATGGTTTATCTTATATATGTTTTAAAAATTAGAAATATGTAAGAAATGTAACCCCACGTCACGCTGATAGTTTTGTACTTTTACCGTTTTAAACTTTTAATCTACAAACTGTTGAATGTATTCTTTTTTTTCCCCCCCGCGCGCATGTTGGCATTAAAGTAAAATTACCAATCACAGTGCACGTGCCAGTTTAACCTGCTCATGAGTGAAATCTCTCTCTCTGCACGCCCGTAAATCTCAACTATTATCTCCTCACTATCGATTAATTTAACTGCACTTATCCCAATCAGCACATCTGCACTCCTGTGTTCCAGCGCCTGCGCTTTGTTTTACTAACAATAATAAAGTGATTTAGTCCTCTCTCCCTGCCGGAGCATGGGAAATCGTTAAGGATCCAGCTATTTGTGTGTGATCAGTAAATATTTAGTGCAGGCGACATCCTCTGTCTCGTCTTAATCGATACTGGTCCCGTTGGGCGGCGCTTTTGTTGTGTGCATGCAGACACATACAAGGCTTTTCTCCTCTGCTTCAAAAGGAGAACTAGTCCTATCAACCGGAGGAAACTTTGCAACCCGGGAAATAATAAGTACAGCACTTCAAGACTTTTGTGGGTTTTAATGGCACATCAATTGTGTTGCTGTGATATGTTTACGCGTGAAAAAATTGGTCAAATTTTCCCACCAGCCGAGGTAAATTGGGGCTATTATCATTTTACATGTATCTATTTTTATTCTCTTGTTAATGTTAAATTGCTAGAGGGCTAATAGAAAAAAATAAATATCATAGTTTATTTAGTCGCCTAAGTCTTTACTTTGAATATGACGTGTGCAAAAAATATTTTTAAGTTGTTAAAATCAGTAGAATTAAATGATAATAATAATAAAAATAATAAAAATAGTATTATATTTTTTTAATTAGCCACATTTTTTAGATGTTTCAATATATCTGAATCTTTATTTTACACTAAAATGAAATTCTTAATTAAGCCTCTAATCCCATGTCTTATTGCATACTGTATTCTAATCTGCATATAATTTCTAATAAGCAGAATGTAATAAAGGCTGCTCGCCACCCTTAAAGACAGGTGTCTGTGTGGCTGCACCCCTCCCTCTCTCCTCTGTAGCCCACACAAAGCAGCGGCACCACATTACTGTAGGAGAGAAAAGGCGCACATGGATCTCTGCGCGTTCTGAAGCCTACTTATCATTTCCAACAGCCAGTCTAATGTGATTCTGCTCGGACGACACGTCAACTTATATTTCCAATTTCTCGCCTCAACAACACATAACGTCAAGCAGTTGCTGCATGGTTTCGGCTCTCCAAAGTTTCTGCATGATCAGACCATTTGCAGTTTTCCAATAAACAACGTGCTTTTTTTTGTGTTTGATCCCGTCTGTTGGAGAGGACGCTTTGCCAGGTTCAGTCTGAGCACTGTGTCGAAATACTGAAGACTAAATATATTAAGAGAAAGAGAGAAAGAGAAGATGCATCCCGCTACGGACGAATCAGCAACGTATGCATTTGGTAGGTGTATGAGAATACATCCTCCTGCCTCATATATCACTATCAGATCTCTTTATGAATGAGCATTTGCAGTCTAGTTGGGCTTATTGTGATCATTTTATTTAGGTAAAGGATCGAGACGCGTATTTAATGCGCACTGTAGAATTATCGCACATGTACATTTCTATATGCTCTGTGTGCAGCAGTCCGTGTCTGTTATTACTACAGATAATCATTTCCGCTTATTTGGATTATATTTAATTTACACAGAGAAAGACAGCGTAGCTAATTTACCAATTTATCTTAATAAAGAGCACAAAATGTAGGCTACTCACCGTTTGAAGCAAAGCTGCACCATCGGTACCTCACGCAGTATTTTTTTTTTTATCTGCATACTCTTCATGTTCAAGCGATCTGTAAATAAAAACCGACAAAATAGTCATGCAGACAAAATATAATTGGCTCATTTGTTTTAGAATAAAGACATAATTGGTCTAAATACTACCGCTGGGAACTGTCTGAAGTGGCGAAAAAGTAAATCCAACTTTGGCAACTGTCAAAGCTTCGCCGTCCAAGTCATGTACAGCGGAATTTAAACAAACAGTCATCAGTTTAAAATGGTGCTCGTTAGTTTGCTCGATGCGGGAGACGAGACTGAAGCAGTTTCCGTGTCGGATGGCTCCTCTAAATTGAATCTTATTGGGAGCAGAGAAACTTCATACGCTAGGGGGCACCCATATACTGTCATACATCCTGGGACAATGCAATGCATGCTGCTGCTGCTCTGTGTAGACTTTAACACACAGCCCTGGTTGTATATTTATGTAGTCTATATGGTGAAGTTTGACCGCAGGTAAAACTTTGATCACCTCAGGACATGCAGTGAAATGAAATATAAGCCTACAAAAATGATTGGGCTGACCCCGTCTTACATCCCTG
The DNA here is from genome assembly GCF_963584025.1 of Labrus mixtus. Taxonomy (NCBI): domain Eukaryota; kingdom Metazoa; phylum Chordata; class Actinopteri; order Labriformes; family Labridae; genus Labrus; species Labrus mixtus. The sequence goes on from NC_083615.1 coordinate 4,514,205, forward strand.
TGAATCCTTCCCTGTGTGAATTATAACATTATATTTATCATAGGGGGGCATCATTATAAGGTAAATGGTCACAAACTGTTCTTTGTGAGGTGCATAGCTATGCTTTCATCCTAACCTTAATGTGAAGTTCATGCCATCTGACCTCGTGTGACCATTTTTAAATGCAGTCCCTATTTAAAGCTGTACTGTCATTTCACGTGCTGACCACATGACGACACAGCTCTGACTTGTGGGGACACACGTTTGGCCTTTGTGACCTGTGCTGCTTGCTGCTTGGTGGTCTATGTGTGTCCATGCATGGGGGGGGGGGGGGGGGGGGGGGGGTATGATGTTAAGAGCCTATCATAACATTTTTATAAGAAGTGTGAATGGTGATGAATGCTGCTACATAGTTTTATTAAAAAGAAAATACTAATAGGTGTATTATCTGGTGCAGATATTGGAGAAGAAATGTGGAAATGCACGTTTTATTGTCTCGTTCACCTGGTGGGTGAGTCGTTTCAAATGCACGGACCAAGTACATCTTCACCTTTTTTTATTGTTGGTTTTTATGTGTGTTGTTTAAAGTACAAAACAGCCCGAGTGCCCTCTTTTTTTTTGTTCTTTTAAGGAGTCTACCTTTGCAGCTATGTGTGTAACAGATAGGTGCAAAATAGATTAGGACAGTTTTATTATAATGAGTATAGCCTACATGTCAGGTCAAGATGGTACACCTGTGTTTCTTTGCACCTTTCTTTTATTTTTGTTGTTGTGATGGAATACTGTCTAGAAAAGGATGCTTTTTACCCTATTCATTTTCTTATTCTATATCGGCCGTGCATGTGATAACAGTCTATATATTCTGTGTGTATAGAGTGACTAGAAATGAGTCCTCTTTTCCGAAAAAGATTAAAAAAAAAAAAAAAAAAAAAAACACGTCTCCTTTTAGGACCAAGCGGCCCTCTCGACCTCCATGCTGGCTCTGGCAAGGTACCAAGTAGCACAAGTGCCGACTAGCCAATAGGGTTGAGGGGGAGGTCCCTGAGCTCTGACCAGTCAAACACACTCTCCTTCCTTATATGGCAGCAGATCTCCATGGTAACGTGTGCTAAGTTGCAGCAGTCGTGTCAAAGTTCACTATATAGAGAGCTCAGTGAGCTGATCAGAGAGAAAGCATTCTGCCAGCCCGGCTCCTACCAATCGCAAATCACTTCCTAACCTCCGCCTTTTTAACATATTTGATCACTTTGATTCAGAGCTCCTTTTTCCGATTATTTTTCGGTCCACGGAGGAGGTTTTCTAGGTTGTGATCTCTGTTTTTTGTTTTTTTTGTTTTTTAGTGCTTTCGCTTTTTTGTGAGTGTGTGCGTTGGGGAGAGTTGTCTTCATATTCCAGCCTCTCAAAAACATTGGCTTGAGCCGCGCGTTTGCTTGGCGCTGCACCTCAGAGGAAAGAAAAGGAAGAAGACGCGATTTTTTTTACCCAGTTGGTTGATTTTCTTCAAGACTTGTGCTGGAACTTGATAGTAGCTGCTACAGGGTGCTTCACCGATTGTTTCATGCTGCTGCAGGCGCGCTCTCTCCAACCTGCTCCATCCTCCTCTGAGTAATCCATGCTACCTCGGTTGGGTATTTGAATATTTAGCCTGTCTTCTCCCATTGATGGCTGTGCTGGATGGCTGACTGTAAGCGCCCCTGGACTTGGCCTTTAAGCGCAAGGCAGCGAATCAGCTCGCCATCGCATCAGTTTTGAAAACGTGCTTCGCAGCGTCTCCAACAGCAATAAATCGACAGTTCTTTTTTCGGGAGTGGATTCAACGTAGGCTAGATTTTGACATTTTGTGTGTCACAGTTTTGCCTCGTTTCCCAGAGACATTCTCCTCCCGCGACAGCAAAACGGCAGACAAAAAGTTTCTTTACGTTGACTGATAGATATGGCAATGGTAGTGTGGAGAGGCTCCCAGGACGATGTGGCTGACACCCAAGGCACCCTTTCCTCGCAGACCCAAGGAGGACTATCTCTTCCCACCCCTCAGCCAGGCCAGTTGAGTCTGACAGCCTCTCAGGTCGCCCCTCCGACCCCTCAGACGCCGGTCCAAGGACCCCCGAACAACACGCAGTCCACGCCGTCGAACCAGACGTCGCAGCAGTCGGAGAAGCAGTCGCAGCACATTGAGTGTGTGGTGTGTGGGGATAAATCCAGTGGCAAACACTATGGCCAGTTTACTTGCGAGGGCTGCAAAAGCTTCTTCAAACGGAGCGTACGACGGAACCTCACTTACACATGTCGTGCCAACAGGAATTGTCCAATCGACCAACACCACCGCAATCAGTGTCAGTACTGCCGCCTCAAAAAATGCCTCAAAGTCGGCATGAGACGGGAAGGTATTAGGACTTTTTGTTTTCTTATTCTTCTTCTGTGTTTGTGCGTTTTATTCTTCCAGATATGAAACGATGAGATATCGCCCCCCGTGCATAGCCTGCTGTTCTCTCTCTCTTCCCCCCCACCTCCCCGACTGTTGCCTGCTCGGCTGTGCGGCTGCAGAGCGCCATGGAGCGGCTCTCTACTGTGCAGGAGACTGGGCTCGCCGGAGCTTCCTTTTTTTTTTGTTGTTGTTGTTGCGCTGCATTGTTGTAAACAGCTCCAGCGCGTTAAAGCTCTGCGTTTTTTTTTACAAATAAGATCCGAGCCATGAGCAGGCTACAGCTATTGAAATTATATTTAGCTGTGATAATTCTATGCTACAACGCAGCCTCCTGCGCTATTATGGCGAGTATCGAATTAAGACATAGCGTGTTCAGGCTACATCTCCACATCCAGCCCCGCATGTCGCCTTCACGGGCTCTAAAGCCTGGACATCAGGCGCACAAAGACTCGCTATAACCTGCAGAAATTCTCTGAATATTAGTCGAAAAATAGGGCCCGTATGAATGGTAGAAGGAGATGAATTGCTAAGTAGGTTAAGGGTTAAACATGCAAGGTCTCCCTTGCCCTCTTTGTGTTCTTTCACAGCCAGCTCATGTTGCTGTTGCCGAATAACATCATTTTAAAGCTAGACATACACATGGTGTGTGTTTAACGTGTTCGAGCCGTCCCTCTGCTGTTTCGCCACATTAGTATTTCCACCACAGCCTCATTAATAACAATGCTACTGTATTTTTTAAAACAGCAATAACATAACGTGTGTGTATGTGTGTGTGTGCGTGTGTGTGTATGTATGTATCTCTGTGTGTGTGTGTGTGTGTGTGTGTGTGCGTGTGTGTGTGTGTGTGTGTTTAGATACTGGGTGTCATTTATTGTCTTAACCATTTGATTGATGGCTCAGAATATTTGATGTAATATTTGCCAGCTTCTTTGTGAGTATAATGTGTTTTATAGAATTCAGGCTTCAATATCTGTAGTTTCTCTTTTTACTGCAGCCGTGCAAAGGGGACGGGTGCCACCCACACAGCCACATCATGGTCAGTTCGCCTTGACAAATGGAGACCCACTGCACTGCCATTCCTACTTATCCGGATATATCTCTCTTCTGTTGAGAGCGGAGCCCTATCCGACGTCCCGGTATGGCAGCCAATGCATGCAGCCCAACAACATCATGGGCATCGAGAACATTTGTGAACTAGCAGCCAGGATGCTGTTCAGCGCCGTGGAGTGGGCCAGGAATATTCCCTTCTTTCCAGACCTGCAGATCACAGACCAGGTGGCTCTGCTGAGGTTGACGTGGAGTGAGTTATTTGTGCTGAACGCGGCGCAGTGCTCCATGCCGCTGCATGTGGCTCCTCTCCTGGCGGCGGCTGGCCTGCACGCCTCCCCCATGTCCGCGGACAGAGTGGTGGCCTTTATGGACCACATTAGGATCTTCCAGGAACAAGTGGAGAAGCTCAAGGCTTTGCACGTTGACTCTGCTGAATATAGCTGCTTAAAGGCAATTGTGCTCTTCACCACAGGTAAGACAAAAAAAAAAAGACGGGCACACTCCAAGTTCAGTGAATGCATCATCACATGCACACTGACATCAGCTAAATCAACCCTGACCCAAATATTTATCTGCCCTGGCTGGCGGTTGTTGCTTGTGTGAGAGGAAAACACCCTGCTTAAATGTCCACCTAAATGCCGCATTCACGGTCACATGCTTCAGGCTACTGATTTATAAAATCACTTTATTAATCAACTGATTTATCTCTCTCTCTCACACACACACACACACACACACACACACACACACACACACACAGAGAGAGAGAGAGAGATAAACTAGAAATCGTAGCATGACCACGAACAAAGTTTTATTTTTAATTAAATTGACAACAAAAACCGAGGAAAGTGCAGCAACATTAAAACACACTCAGGTCTAATATATAATTCTGATTCATTCACATTAATGTCCTCGAGCGTAATCAAACCAAACCCCCCTTTTTAAAAGAATATAATAGCTTGCACATGAGTTCCTACACTTTGATTATATTTTTCGCCATTTATCAATGTATGCAAAGCCCACGTCTTGTTTGTAGGGATGACAGATATAAATGATGTCAGGCTCCGAGGGGGAGGGGAATAGAGAAAAAAAAAAAAAAAAAAAGAAAAAAGAAAGACAAGCCTAATGTGCCATTTGCACACAGTAAAAAAGCGAAGAAGGGCCCAGCGCTCCTCGTGTCATTTAGTGAACACACATGTCCGAGGGAAAAAGCCCCAGAACAAACCATACACACCCTGTAATTGCAAATATGTCAGGATAATAATATTGTGTGTGTGTGTGTGTGTGTGTGTGTGTGTGTGTGTGTGTGTGTGTGTGTGTGTGTGTGATATGGACCCTTTGAGCAGTGACAGGAAGGGGCGTCTTTCATTTTTTTGTTTGCAGGAATATTCTCTGCGCCTAAAGTGAGAATCAGGGCGCCTCTGGACTTGCTCCAGAACTAGGTCATGACCCAAACTTCGCTGCTATTTGGTTACATTAGCTGCTGCAATATGGCGAAAATAATAAAAAATAAAAACTAATGTGTGGAAGAGATTTACAAGGTTTCACTATGGAGTGAATGTCTGTCAACATGACACCACACCTGCGAACCTCTGGATTCACTGTTAGTCATGGTTAGTCTATTCTTCAGTATAAATCACATTACAGGTGATTGCATTTTCATTTTAAAGCAGCCATGTCTTAATGTGTCCTCCTCATACCTGAGTCCTAGAGAGGCTTAGACTTGAGCTGTGTAGCTGCAGCTTGAATGACACGCCTACTGCTACTTAGGTGGTTTTTGGGGTTGTTGTCATGCATAAACTTTACAAAGTTAACCAACGCGCGAACAAGCGTTTTTGGCACATAATCAGCAGCCGCCCACACGCAGCAGCAGCACAGATAGTGATTATGCGTCTCCGGTGGTGTAGTATGACGGCAACTCCGTAGGCTATGGCCCTTTTTTTCCAAGCTAAATCTCTGCTCACTAAAGGTCAGTAGGTCTCCCTGTCTTTCCCTGTCTCTCTCTCTCTCCCCCCCACCACCCACCCACCCCCCCTCTCTCCTCCTCGCACTGCCTCTGACTGTGAAAGACAGGGCCCGTTTCTAAACACAGGCTTTGGCTATGAATATGCTTAATTATTTAGCTCACTTTTAAGTGGCTTTGTCGAGGGAAATAAGCGGGTTGTAATGGCGATAAAAATGAGAAACATGTCAGGGAAGCAAAGCTCAAATTTCCATCTGCTGCTTGTTGACTGCAGGCAAAACAAGAGTTCACATTTTATTTTGAATTCTATCTTTTTACACACACGAAACATGAAATATTATGTCGTTTTCAATGCAATATACGATGTTATGAAATTGCATTGAAACTATTTCCATACGGTGTGTTTATAATTCTTCTTGCTCAATGTTATTTTAAATTTGAAAGTATGCCTATTACTAAATATTCAATGATGACTTTGTAAAATAATTTTAAACCAGTTCTATATTTATTCCTATGTGAAGTAACTTTTAATAATAAAACACAGCCCAGTTTAAACCATAATGTGTTTTTTTTTTTATCTGACAGGCTATCAGTTGTCGCCAGTAAATCACCACTAGGAAAAGCCTCCTCATGAGAGAAACACTTTATTAATGTTTATTTGCTTTCCCCCCCTCACAGATGCTTGCGGCCTCTCAGATGTGGCCCATGTGGAAAGTTTGCAGGAGAAGTCCCAGTGCGCCCTGGAGGAATACGTCCGGAGCCAGTACCCCAACCAGCCCACACGCTTTGGGAAGTTGTTACTCCGCTTGCCTTCCCTCCGCACAGTCTCTTCCTCGGTCATAGAACAGTTATTTTTCGTCCGATTGGTAGGTAAAACCCCCATTGAAACTCTCATCAGGGATATGTTGCTGTCGGGGAGCAGTTTTAACTGGCCTTACATGTCAATTCAGTAAACCAAGAAGGAGACGAACAAACAAAAGGTGGGGCTGGGGAGGGGAAGGGGAGGAGGGTCGCGGGGCTGCGAGACTACAATGATTATAGCTGCTTTTGTGGAAGGAATAAAAAAAAGCAACCGGCTGTTACACGGGGCTGGCTTTCATGAAGAAAGACTTTGACGTAAATGACTGTGAATCCCCCCCCCCCCCCCCCCCCCCAATGCTCCCCCAAAAAAATTGAGACATCCACTGAACTTTCAAAATGGCAGAAACAAGCTCCCAGAACAACCTGCTTCGATTCATTTTTTCTAATGAAAGAAGAAATGAGGGGGGTGGAGGGGATTTTTTGTTGATCTTCGTGAGGAAAATTTAAGTATTAAGTGCATTTAAAAATGATAATTTGGTTTCAAAAAAGGAAAAAAACTGGAGAAAGGGAAAATACGAAAACGTGAATTTTTCTTTTCTCTAAATGACTTGTCCTGTGTCCATGTATAGCTGTGTTTTGTACTTTCTTTGTTCCTCCTTTCTGGTTCCAAACCGGCCTATGTGATTTCTGTAGTACAGGTGGTGTTATTTTCTAAGACAATGATTTTATTTTGAAAAGGTGAAATGATGTTGAAAAAAACGTTCTAAAAAGAATTAAAACCACAGCAATAGGAGTATAGGCTTATAAACTAGGCTTAATGCTGCAAGCGCACTTATATTGTTAGGATGACCAACACCATGAGGGAGTTTGTGGAGTTCATGTTCAACTTTATGACCCAGTGAAAAATACTTTTTTTTTTTTTTTTAGAAAATATATTTTCCAAATTGTTTGCTGGAGGGTCTTTCCCAGTTCATCTAGTTTGACTATATATAAACAGTTCCCCAATTTGATATAATACAAATACAAATCCAACAAGTAGCCTGCTGTTGCTCTTTAAGCGTGACACGTGCACACAAGAGCGTGCGCAGTGATTCAAGCTGCACTGAAATCATACCTGACTTCTCTAAAAAAAAAAATTAAAAAAAATTAAAAAAACTTTTGAGGTCAAGGGTCATAAAAGTTTGAAGCCTAGCCGGAGTAGTGTTTAATAGCAGTATTATTAAAGCGTCCCTGAAATGTCACCCTTTATTCACTTCAAGCATTAAGTGCCTGATAAGCATGATGTGATTTCTTATCCAAACGTTGTTAAAGTAGGCCTGCACGACATTTTTTTGGGGGGGACAACACAATTAGATCTGAAACTTCAGTCGTGTTATTTCACGTGACAAACGCTGATTAGAGGCAGTATTCTTGTAAATATAGGTCAATTCATTTTCAACGACTTTTTTCCTTTATACAAAGTATATGTGATTAAGAAAAATCTGTGGTTGCCATTTTTTTTTCTCTCTCGGTAATACAACGTCTTCAAAATTGAGTGGCAGACTTAGCTAGTAGCACTGAAAGTTCTGTTTTTAATGTATATACATATTACTACAAATGTTTTCTTTTTCATGTATATTTAGACTGTGAATGCATGGCCACAGGTCGCTAACCTATTTTACCTTTGATATATAAATGTAAATGTTTTCTCTCTCTCTTTTTTGACTGTATAGATATAATCTGTGCATTCAGTACACTAGCCCTTGTATTTAAGGAAACAAAAAAAAAAGAAAAGAAACGAGCGTTCATTATTAGGCTACAGACTTAAACAGGGTGAGCAGGTTTGGAAAAAAAAGGAGTTAATATTTGAACTTTAGTGTTATTGCTCCTTTTTGCTCTTTGACAGGTGCCGTTGTGGTGTGTGAGAGCGAATGTGTGTGTGCGTGTATTTGGAAGCTGTTTTGAGGCTTTTCTTCGCCACACTGAAACAGCACGCTGTGGTTGAATTAAAAGGGATCACTGATTGAACACTGATCTTTGGCTGTGCGGAGCCACATGTGGACCAGAGAATGATACATGATTGTAATTATGAACAGTTTAAACTGACCCACGTTTTTATATAAATATATAAAAATATATGACTGCAGGGTATTGATAACGTATAGATACTTTTTTTATGATTATTATTATTATTAATTGCAAGTGATATATGTGAGTGTGTGTGAAAGTTTATAGTTGAACACAATTCTTGTTTGTTTGTGTTAGCTTATTGTAAACAAGCATTCTGCTGTAAATTTGTTCTTGGTATTAAATTATAATTTATGAATTTGAAAACAAAGGTTTTTCTATGTTTTTATTTTAACTTCGCCAACCTGCGTGTGAACTTGTCCTTGTGTGTGTGTGTGGGTTGAGGGGGGGGGGACTGGAGTCAATTTGCTGTGGCATGATGTTGCCCTTTTGCCCCATGAAAGTGATTAATGAATTACAAAATAATGAATCAATCACCCAACAGGCCCGCTTCACTTTATGCCACAAGGTTAAGATTCTTTTTCCAGAAAAAAAAAACGCAGATCGGTCATTTTATGAGACTGTTTGGAAAAGAATGAGTGTGTTAAACTTCAGAATAAGATACAACAGCTGACCCCCCCCCCCCCCCCCCCCCCCCCCCCTCATATAGAAGACATGACACCTTAGGGTGCAGAAATAACCAACTCAGCTTCGCCATCGCTTTACGCGCAAAGAGCCTCACGTTTACGCGCACACACATATTAACATGATGAACTCATACAGTAAACATTAGAAATAAGAACACACAAATCATCTGGATAATAATGGCGTTTTATTGAAAGAGAAATAAGTGAAATAACAAACTGAAAAATCGAATTGCTGTCTCTCTCTACTTCTCGCCGGTTGCGTTTTTACGCTTTCATGTCCAACATTTTCATCTGCTGAAGTAAACAAGAAGTGATAACAAACTTTGTATCTTTTTGGTTTATGCGAGTGAAAAATATCCAAGAAGCTTGATGGGTTTAAATTCCACTTCTTTCCGCGCGTGCTTTTGTGCTGCTATAAACCTTTGACCTATCAGTAATTATTAGTAGTATTGGCTTAGTTGAGGGTTAGGCCTGAAATAGAGTTAGCCTTGTTTTATAGAGGCTTAATCAGGATGGTGAGGAAGCCAACTCCACCACGCTTTCTGATGCTATACTGCTGCTGCTGCTGCTGCTGCTGCTGCTGCTGCTGCTGTGTGTGTTTCTATGTGTGTGTCTGTGTGGTTTTGTTGCTGTTGGTAACAATGAAAATGATGATTTGATGTGATGCTGATGGTCTTTTATCTTAGGATTCTTGCTGAAAGCGCTATTTATCCATACAGTGATGCTTTCACTGCCTGTCCAAGCAAACTGTCTCTGAGGGTATATCACACGGAGCCCCATTATGATAATTAAGGGTGGACACCACACTACACACTCTCCATCATCAGTGAGCCAATATGATTCCAAGTACTTACAGAATAAGAAAAAACTCGCAGTTCCAAATAGGAGCACACGATGAGCCGGGACGTAAAATACCCAGAAATGATTCGCTCCAAAAAGGGGATTTTTACGGGTCAGATTGGGCTGATGTTAGTTGACAACGCGTGGTGTAAATGCTCAACTCTAATAATTTGTACTTCTGCTCATTTATTAGCATTGTACAGAAAACTAATGAGGTGTAACTAGCCGCGACGTCACTTTTATTTACGCCTGTGTGACGTGACAACTTTTCGACACACTAGCTTTACAATCCCCGTTTAAAAAAAAAAAAAAAAACTATGTGTGTACAGTAGAGTCAGTTTGTTTGGGTTTTACACGCCGAAGCTGAGAACTGATTCAGGGCTCACAAGCTATTAGTGGGGCTATTTGTTTAATAAGATAAGAATATGGTTTGCTCCCTGAACCTCTTTCTCTCTCTCTCTCTCTCTCTCTCTCACACACACACACACACACACACACACACACACACACACACACACACACACACACACGATCATACATGCAGCCGCACATTTAAGCGACAGATATGCACATTATTTGCACCTTGGCACTATCACTATGACAAATTAGCCCATACAGCATGCGCTTTATTACGCATAGGATGAAGCATAGCAGCTCATTTACGCTATATCACAAACGTGAAACGCAGAGTAAAGATGTGGCACCTGTTCCTTATGTTAGTGCACTAAAAAAGATAACATATCATGAGTATTATATGGTCTATTCTAATTATTTTTTCTTTAACACAATGGATTTAAAATTATGAAAATGCCTGATTCATTTTTTTAGGCCTTTAGAATTAATTCATTTTTTACATTTATTTTATTTTCTGGGCATTCTTCCACTTTTTCTCTGCCCATTAAAAACACTGGCTTTCACGCCTACTACTTAGAGCAACCAGGCTTCCTGCATTCTGCCCATAAATGTAAGAAAATTGTGCCATCTACCCGCTATCCCTGGAACTGTAGCTCGCAGACCTCGGAGACCTCAGCTCACTTTAACACAAAGGGAGAAAAGGGGCACCGGCGCTGCACACGCACAGGCGCCTCCTCAAACAACCAAGACAGCAGCTGCCGACTGCTATTAGGCTGTAACTTTACAAGTAATGTGTGTTTTAAGCACCTGTCATCCACCCTGCATCCCACTGCGTCTGTTTGTCTGTCTGTGTGAATGGAGGAGGTGTGTGCGGCCACTGGCCACCTCTGCCTGGAGGAGAGATGTGATGTTGTAGATTCATTATCAAAGGGAGCAGGGATTTTCATGAGGAGTCCGGAGTTTATCTGAAGGGGGGAGGGTAGAAAAGTAAGGGGATGACCAAGAATTATTTCTACATAGTCGCGCGTGACTCGCGGCTCTAATTATGAAAAAAAAATATGAACATGTTTCTGAAAGCATCCGCGCGTTTTGTCCCTTTATCTTTGGAGTTGAAGCGGAGTTAGGTGCTGTAAGAAAACAAATCAAAGGCCCCTGCTTTTGACCTTCACAGATCATTTAGTGTACACAGACCAATACAAGAAAAAAACTGCTGATCATAACAGCTCCCTAGAACAAGAATACTACAATTTTGATTCGTCCAATTTAACCAGACTTCCTAACTTCATTGAGTTCATTTGTTGTGAGTGAAATAAACAAAAAAAAGACAGAAATAAGAGGGGAAAGCAGGAAAAAGGGCCAATCAACACCAACATGGCAAAGTTCATTAGGGGAAAAAACAGAGCCAGACTTTGTTGAGGGGTGCAGTGCTTTGTGGTGATGTAAAAAGGGGTAGATATTTAAAAAAAAAAAAAACCTATGTTGCATTCCACCCCCATTTTCAGAAGGCTATTTCAGTTTTCTTTTAACGCACAGGAATACTATTCAACGCCAGTGGATCAGCCCATATTTCCCATGATAGCTGTAATATTGCATGCCAAATAAATCTGATCGCAAGCTACTGTTTGGACACAGAAACATCATGACTGGCGCGTGTAGTCTGTCATTAAAAAAAAAGTATTTATCGGCGAAAGAGGACAAAACTGTCAAGGAGAAGTGGGCAAGTGGGTGGGAATCAAACCAACCCAGCGGTTTAAAAAAAAAAAAGAAAAAAGAAGAAAGACACAGACATCACCTTTTAAAGCCTACAGTTTGATTTGTCTTAATGTCTACGATCACACACTCACACACACACACACAGAGGGGAAGACGGACATGAGCGCTGAGCCAGAGACCGCAAACACTCTCCTGGATATTAGACGCCCCCCCCCCCCCCCCCCCCCCCCCCCTCAGCCTTCCAAAACCCTCACGCATTATTTCATCAGAGCTACTTCATAGGTATTGGTCGATACGGGCCTACATCTTGTATTGATTTGTTACTTGGGGTACATAGATACTTTATTAAGATCCCCATTAGGTGCACCGCAGTGATTGTCAGTGTTCCAGGGGTCGCAGCATTAATGTTACTGGCGCGTCACTCTCAAGTCGTTTGGAGGAGCCTGACTGTGACTACAAGTCAGTGTACGCACGCATTAAGTTAGAGAGCACGTGCTAGGTTTAGAGCCCCATAGGTGTGTGTGTGTGTGTGTGTGTGTGTGTGTTTAAGAAATTGCTTAAAGTAGGCTAAGATTGACAGTGCCAATTGCGCACGTCTGTTTGCGCATACTTGTCCTCTGCGCGCAAAGGTGCACACCTGCGTACGAGTGTGCGTAACTCAGATCTCCTAACGATGATTATCATATCTGCTCCTGTGATGATGGCTATACTGAACACATTGGATATGAGCCTATGTGGATGTAAAAACGCCACATATTTAGTTGAAATAAGTGATAAATGTTTGCATTAATAAGGCGTTCAGGCCTGTCATGTTCTGCCTCCGCTCATGGAGATGTGTTTTTTTCAGATTCCTTCCTATGAATCCTTTTTCATAGACAATCGTGTGTGAGTGTGTATCTGTCTGTCTGTCTGGTTGTGGGGGTTGCGTGTGTGTACCGAAACTTCAAACACGCACTTGGCAAAGCTGGCTCCAAACTGTGAAATTAATTTGGCGTAATTCTGCTCCATGCTGGTGGTAGACTGAAGGTGCTTTAACAAAAAAAGAAAGACAAAATCTCACACCCTGTTCGGGTTTTTTCTTCTTCGTCTTCTTCGTCTTCCTATCCATCACCATCACTCGGATTATCATCAGCATCATTTTCAACACCAACAATATATCCCACACCTTCACAAATTCCACAGGTGAAAAAAGGCAGTTGAATTAATTATTTTCCTAAAAATGATCAGAAAACTCCTTGGGTACAATTTGATGCGGATTTTTTTTCTTCAAAATGTGTTCCCTTCAGAGCTGGTTCCATTTAAAGCTTGAATTATTTATTTTCCTGCAGGTGTATATTGTTGTTCCGCTCCTCTGTGCAGACAGCTTCACACAAACCGTTCATTGAAACAGTGCCTGACATTTCTGCAGAACGGAGCTTATTGGGCATCTCACCGGGAACACAATTAATACACAATATGTGCTTGTGAATGCATGTGGCAGCTTTTTTACGCATTATTGATTTGCGTTCAGTTGCTATAATAACAGTCAAAAATTAGTTGCTTTATTAATTTAGACACTATTAGAAACACCAATAACTTATTTTAATTAAGTGAATTTTGAAATTAAATAAAAATAAAAACAGGAAAACTTTATTGTTGACCCTTTGTCAAACCGCAACGCAGTTTTGTGGGAAGCTCATCTCGTCGTGTGTGCTGGATTTTATTTCTCCTTTTTGTAAAGCCCACACTTTGTTAAAGAGAGCATCCTCATGATATCTTAATATTTATCTATATCAAGCGCATTTCACATTCTGTGTGACTATTCTCCAGCCCATGCCTAAAATTATTTATTTTTCTTTTCTTCTTTTTTTGTCACGGGGGGGACCCTCTGACATTTCCCGCGGCTTTCTGGGATTTTTTCCACACACAAACATACTAACACACGCTGCCCAAGTGCAGACGAGCAGCCGAAAAGCAAAAATCCGCGATCAACATCACCACATTTTTAACATCCTGTGGATGCGCAGCAGCAAACCAATCCTGACCCACCAGAGAAATCAAATGATTCCTCTGATTTTTTCTGAGGACCCTCTTTATCTCCCTCTGTGACCCACCAGCGTCCCGGGACCGCATTTTGGACACTATAGTGTAGGCCTACATGTTTGACTGTGATAATTTCGTTGCGGTGAAATGAATGACAGTATACTCCTCAAGTTTACCCCCTCCCCCCCCCCCTCCTCCTCGCTAGGTGACCCCCGCAGGTCCGGGCCCCGCTCCGGGACCCCCTGCACTAATGAACAGCGATAACACACAGGACTGCTGGCCGCCAAAAGACAGCAGCGTGCAGGCTGTTGTCAGAGCTGGCTATGCACACAGAAACCGGTCAACCTTATGAGAGGACAAATCTTCACGGAGGGTCTCAGCAGCAGGAGGAAAAAGAAAAAAGAAAAAAAGAAAACTGTGAAGTAAAATCTGTCCGCTGCAGCGAGATGGCGCTGTTCTGCATGTTTCACCTCAGCTGCTCCGCTGCTCAGTATCACTCTTATATTATATACATTTCATCAAGTTTATTTACCTATTTCATATAATATATATTATTCAAACAATTTTTAAGATATTTAAATCTTGAAACAGCTGTGTGGTTCTGCTCGGAGACGGTGTGATATGGATATTAAAAATGTAGTCAATTGAAATTTGTATTTTACTATCCAATTTATGAAGAAACTGACTTATTAATATTATTCAATTCATATTTAAATTACTGATAGTTTTTAGTAAATAAAATAGCATGTGAAAAAATCAAAACGATCATTGTGACAAAGAGAGTTCAGTTGTTTGATTGGAAAAAAAATGAAAGAAGGATTTCCGAGGTGATGCCTTCAGGGCCGTCATTGATAATTGTGATTATTCGATTCTTAAAAAAATAAACGTAGTTGTCTTCAAAAATATTTTAGTGATATTTTGTCATTTAGATCATAATATAGATCGGGTCATCATATAATGTTATATTACTCCTCAAATAGATTTGTTTTATATAATCGAACACCGGATTTTTACAGAAAGGAGAGAGGGGGAAATATCCTAATATCTGACCTTTTCTCACTAATGACAGTTTCCGCGGTGTCTCATTTAATTTCCCTGTTTGCTTGTTTGTTTATTACAACCGATAGTATGTTCTGCTTTCAAAATGTTCTTGTACAATTGTAATAGATTGATTGATTTTTTTAGGCTGAACTGCAGTTTCTGTTTCCATGAGGCGGCCTGTTGTGTCTGTTGGAGGTTTGTGACGCCGAGGGCCAGTTCACGACGGATATTTAAAACATGACTATGTTCCCATTTAAAGCGTGATGATAAAACTTACCCTTGTTATAATATTTGTGAAATATTTCTGCAAAATCTTTTTTTTTTTAAATGACCGAGAAATAAGTAACATCTCTCTGATCTATTTAATCGCACGTTTCTCTTCTGTTGACTTCAAAGCTATAATCTAATTCATTTGATTTTCGATTTATTTTTCATACAACGAAATCTAGTTTAAAAAAAAACAAAAAAAAAACCTCTTCCAACTTTCTTGAACTGACTCCATGGACTGTTGATTTTTTTTTTTTTAGTTGAATATCTGAACTAAAGGATGCTGAAACGAATCTCTCCTGCAGGCTATATTTATACATCTAATAAAACATGGTCAAAGAATAATAAAACAACAGGACTCATTACCACATTTAGTGTAGTTCATATGCATAGCTTTCTACTTAAATTTACTACTACTTTAGGCATTTGCTACAACTGAAATACTTTAAAAAAGAAACAGGCAGAATCACACGATAAAACAGTAAACATCTTTTTTATTTTAATCTAACTTCTGTACAGAGTTTGGACTGATCCTGCAGCTTTTGCATGAAGCTCTCATGTTGTGGACTCAGTGCTGGATCTCCTTGAAGCCTTGGCCAGTCCTCTGAACTCTACAACTACATGTAAACAAGTTTTTCAGTTTGGCAATAATCTTCTTTACTTTTTTATTGGAAGGAAAATTCAATCTCCACCAGCTTAGACGAGGCAGTTCTTTCTCTCTCTTCTACTCCTTCTCCTTTTCTCTGGTCCCTTGTCATTGGTGGGGCTGGACTTTGGTGGACAATAACGCGGCAATTGTTGATGCTTTGTGACCCATAAAATTTGAGGGTGGCTATTCTGGCTTTGGTATGTAATTATGCAAAACACTTTGCATAAAGACTTGCCATCCGATCTAATGATAGAGCCTGCAGTCTCATTTCCAGAGAGGGAGGCTCCTGCAGACCCTGCACTCCCAGTAACGGAGGAAGAGCTGCCACAATGACAGCACCACAAACTGCAGATAAGAACACATGCTTTTGTTCAGGTAATTTTGTTGTGGTGTGGATATTTATGAACTAACAACATGGACGAGTGTATCTAAATGTAACTGCTCCTTCATAAATGTATGTGTTTTTGCAGCTTTGAATCATGTTATCAGACAAAGATGCTACTTTAGATTTAGACTCCACTGTGAGGGAGAAGGATTTTAGTGTAATTGTAAATGTAACTTTAGTTTTGATATAACGTCCCATTAGAAAAGAAAAAGCAGAAATGCAAGCACAGAAGGAAATCAAACCTTTTGTACTTGATGTATCTGCACAGTTTAGGTTCATCACTAGAATGAAATAAACATTTCATCCGTCACATTTGGTTTCTTGAATCCTTTTAAAAAAAAACATAAATAGCAACAAATGTTGTGTGATTATTTAAATTTCTCTGAGCAATAAAAATAGGATGTTTTTATGATCATTTTGTGCAATAAATGAGAAAAATAAAGCATCATAAATGGCTTCATTATCTTTGGCTTCTTTTCCTTTTTTTTGTTTTTTTGAATTTACAGCATGTTTGTTAAAAGCCTGCAGCCTTTGAGGTGTGCACTATATGGGAGGCTCTGTGTGTATGCACATAATAAACACTGGTGCTGCCTGATAGAGGTGTGAATCTGAGAGCTTTTCTACCAAATGAAGTGCCAGCAGAGAGAGAAATAAAGAGATCTGCAGCTGTCAGGGGTCAGTCAGGCAGAGATTGCTTCTAGAGATCTTTGAAAAAATCACACGTTTGAAGGCTTAGTGCTTTGCTGTCTTCGCATTTCAAGCTCAGATCAGTGGAATGAGAAAAAAAAAGGAGAACATGGGTTGGAGAATTGTGATGTTGGGATGGACACAGGAGAACGAGTGCTTTTTGGAAAGGCAGGAGAGACGAGCCTTTTACCTGAGCCTTTGGAGGAGGGAGGCGAGCCCAAGTTTTTGTTCTTACATTAAAACATGTATCACACAATTAAAGCAACAGTGTCTCTAATGTCTGCCTGTGTGTCAGTGTGTGTGTTAGGAAACCGAATGCACAAAACCTGCTCCAGTCTTTCCTCTAATTTGCTGTGTGTGTGTGTGTGTGTGTGTGTAGACAGAAAGAAGCAGAGAAGGAAAACAACTCGACTCAACTAGATTCTGTTGAAGAAGCTTTACAGTTCAAATGAGAAACACCTTTTTAACGTGGATTTTTTTCTGGCACTCAAAAACAGAAATAAAGAATCAATTTAGAAAGTCGTACATCCCATTATTAATTATTTTCAGGGTGTAACTCATTTCATGAAATGTTAGTGTTCTGTGGTTTGTATAAGCACCTCTTCATGCTTATTTCTGATGCTTGAACCAAACAGGATGTTGTGCAGCAGTTAGATTGATAATTACACGATCACCTACTAATTCTGAGCCGAAAACTGAAAGATCAAACTATTGCAGTTTTCTACAGAAGTTTGGAGTGCTGAAGTTGAGTGTTGACTTGTTCATTAAGATAAATGATATACACAGTCTGTATATAGTTTTTTTTTTTAACTTGAAACAAACGTGAATGTATCTTTTGAAACACAACTTCCTTTTGCACACACAAACACTAAAATCAAGCCCCAGCAGATAGTTGTAGAACTTAGATGTAATCAAACGGAGCTGTTCAGCAGCGTGAAGTGTACTTAGTGTTTGGAGTTAAGTGTCCTTGGGCTGTTAAGAAACAATAATATAATGTAATATTGTTTAAAATAGTGTGAATCTTTTACTTTTGACACATGTATTGTCATTTGTTGAGCAAAGGTCTACTTGCATTCATCTCTTAAAGTTTGTGTTTGAAAAGTTCCGCCCCCTTTTAATGCTTCCTTTTACATGAACACCACTTATAACCAGCATGGTTCACATCAATACGTTCACAGATTGTAATGGACAAAACCTGACAACTTCTCCTTCACAAACGCAACAATGTAATCCTTAACCTACTCTTCAAGCTCCCAACACAGCAGGAGACAACCACAAGTGACTCTTTGATTCCTGAGTTGTATGACAGTGATCCTGAGCAAGGACTAAGATTATCTGACAGCCGACGTACCAAGTGTGTTTAGAGGCTCTTGAAGAAGCATTTTTAACGCTGTAATAAAGCAAATGTGTTTTTTTTTTTTTAAAAGAGAGAACTGAACAAAAGACAAACTGTTAGGAGAGGAATAAAGGTCAAGTAAGCACATTGTAACTGATTTTCTTGATTAATAATCTTGACTTTGAGTCTTTCAGATAAAAAAGAAAAAAAAAAAAAATATCTTCAAGGAGCTTTCACCTTGAGATTGTCAAATTTCAATCACAAGTGAGTTCTGGAGAAACATATCCCTCTTAATGTGCACCATAACTTCTGAGTGTGTTTTCTAACCACTCTTTTTTTTTTTTTTTTTTTTTTCATACACCATGTGATTTCTTTTGCCCGCTTCTTGAGAGGCAAAATATGCAAATCCCATCAGATTTATAACACTCTCTGCCTTTCACTTGTTCATGTGCTTCTGCTGGGCCGTATTATTATTTTCAAGGGTTCTCAGCAGGACATAAAAGGATCATAAGTTATTCTTCCACCTGACAAAAATATTTCAGTCTGCCTGTGTTTCAAAAGATGGACCAGAGGAAAAGTGATAATGACGTGATTTATTATCATCTGAATGGACGGCAGCGGGCTGATTGCTTTTGACAGAGCTTCATGCAATGCTGCATATGAAACTAAATATAAATTGACAGGGAGTGCTTTGGAAGAAGTAAAAATTCTTTCATCTGACAGCGTCATGTGCTCATTAAATCATCTGCAAAACAGGTGATACAAACATTTTCATTCAGACGAGCACAAAAGGAAAAAAAAAAAACACACGCTGGACTCCGTTCATGCGAGATTAGAAATGAGCGAAAAGCCCTTCAGTGAACTCTCAACCTTTTATTGCAGCTTTTTTAGGCAACTTTCTAAAAGTTTGTCTCTCTGGTTGATTAAGTTCTTTTTTTTATCATAGCATCAGTTACTTCTAAAAAGTGACTAATGGGGCTTTGCAGACTTCTTCTGGCTCTGCTTTAGGTTCACATTTTCCTTTTCCTTGTCAGGCTTTTATATTTTGCATCCAGAGGCTCCAACAGACGGACCTCTGATAGGCCTGGTGTTAAAGAGCTCTGATCTGGGCCGTGACAGCTTAGCCCAATCAGCCTGTTCAACATGCTGCTTTGACTGTCACTTTCAATTTTCACATGACCCCTCGGTCCTAGAATGGGGGAGAAGTGGCAGAAAGTAGGACTGAAAGCTCATATTATTGCCCTGACAGCTTCACTCATCTGAAAGTAATGCAAAACGCAGTTCAGATTTATACCCTGACCTTATGCTCAAACAGGGAATCTACTGTATCTGCATGTTAGGAGCTGAGGCACAGAGATTCCTGCAGCAGAATCTCTTCAAAAAACCAGATGATTTTCTTTCTAATTCTTCATCAGATGTGACTGAAAGAACAAGAGAGATGCTGCTTTGCAACAAAGAGTTCCACTAAATGTTGCTTATACAAAATACCTTATGGATCATTTTTTTATGGTGCATTAAGCAAAAAGAAAAAACACATATTTCCCATCATGGATCAAGTGACCAGCAGGTATTCTACATAATGCAACATGTGGCTTTCATATTAAAAAAATACACTTTTTGCTGCTGCAGGTGCACAGCTGATCATATTCTCAATATCCTCCCTGAAAGGTTTTATCTGAGCCGTATTTATGCTCATGTAGGTCATAAAAGAGGAGCGCTATCAGCCGGGTGGATGTGGTCATTATCAGACATGGTGCTAGACAGGAGGGAGGGGTTCATTGTTCACTGTGCGCTGCCTGCACGATGACTGAATAAGGTGTGTTCATTGTTCATTCTCGCCAGTTTTTTTTCACCAGCAATGTTACAGTATTGAACTGCAGATCGGTATAAAACGCGGTGACTATGAATAGCTGTAATTTGTAAAGAGGGGGGAATTATTAAAACAACAACATTACACTCACTAAGCAAAATACTTCCAGTGAATTAGGGTGTTTGTTTTAAAAAATAAATCATCACGCTGAGGGGGAATCAAACTCGTAAAAATTATCTCCAAAGAGAATTTCTAGGTTTGTAATGATGGGATTTATAAAAACACTAATAAAGCTGCATCTAACTTGGAAATGCTTTCTCCTTGGATACTAAACACTTTGTCATAATTCGCTGATATTTCTCCGTGTATTTGTCATGATTCCAGCAGGAAACACAGAGAGTGTAGTGATTGAGCACAAAAGGTTGTTGTTATTATTTTTCCCCCTGTATAATCCACACTTCTTGTCCCCTGCCTGCCCTCCTAATCCCTTGGCATGTGTTGGTGACATCACATGGCTGCTGGCTCCAAGTTCTCATCCCCCTGCAACTGTCATTAACTCTGTGAACAAATGAATAATGACTGGGAGACTCGCTGGCTCCCACCACTGACCTTGGGTATTATTAGTGTGACCTCTCTTTGGCTTGACCAAAAAAAAAACCTTTTTGATATCATTGCTGGAAGTACACTAGGAATGAGGGCCTGTCTGCGGGCAGGGAGAGGGGGGGGGGGGGGGGCTGAGGACTACACACCAGGGAGGGAGGGGGGGAACCACCGGTGTAGTGTAAACCTATACTTTGCTCCCACTGCTGCTTCATGAATACTTAATTAGAGAACACAGTCTGGAAAAAAAAAAACTTGACTCTCTGTTTTCCTGACCTCTCTTTAGCAACAATGCACAATATTTGGGTGTAGCTGGGTGACATGGTCAGACGACATGCTTCTCTGTTCAAGAGACGAGCCGTTTGGGAATCTTGTCGCAGCCAGCGAGCTGTGCGATATCATCTGTGCAGAGAGAGAGAGAGAGAGAGAGAGGGGGGAGAGGATCAGTCAGGTGTGGCTGTGGGAGGAAGCATCTCCATATGTCACGGGGAGGGCTCTCATAAGAACATGCTGCAAATCACAAGCAGATAGTGATCACAGGCTGCAAACACACAAGTGTGATTTATTGTCAGCTGCAGCGGGGAAAGTAACCGAGTACTTTTACTCGAATACTGTGTGTGATCGCAATATGAAGTACTTGTAGTTAAGCTGAGGATCAGGCCGCTTTCTTTTTTTTCTAGAACATGTATTTGAGCTTATTTTGATAGTGATACAGAATGAGATTTAGCAAAACAAAACAATGAGTCATCATTACAGAATTCACTCACTATCCTCATCCTTGCCTTAAATTACAACATGAAATGCTTCATTGATTGTGTCTGTAATAATGATCCAATACTGTAATAAAAACCCTGATTTCCTTGATATCCTATAATCTAATACTCTGCACGGTGTTTTTCTACATTCTGCACACCAAGTAGTTTCATCTGCATTTTTTCTGAGAGCACTTCTCTCCCCATACAGATGCAGGACTTCTACTCGCAACAGAGCATGTTTACATTTTTAGGGGCTTTCTGGTTCTTCAATTAAACCCAGTTCTTTAATTAAAAGATATGCCAGCCAGTTACTGGCTCTGGAAGTGTTTTTGTGGGGATGCATTCCTTTGATTCAAGAAAACCTGAGCAGGTATAAAGTGCATATAAAAGAAGAAAAAATAGAATGTATTCTATTTAACAGGAACACAGTGTTGTACACCAACATTATGACAAAAATACAATATATTTGACAACTTTAGTTACTTCACAAATTAAGAATTTACCTACAAAAAAATAGTGTTATTTTAAATAGCATGCACATGTTACACATAAAGCTACCAAACAGTATAGGCCTAATAAATAATCAAATAGTAGCTCCACTTAGACCTACAAACAGCAGAATTATACACATTCTTGTATAAATGTAATAACGACAATATTATATAGCCTTTGATATGATTATTTTCACATCTTATCTTATTTTAGATCCTAAGCACATTTCACCAATAACACTTTTCTAACACTATATTATTTATATACCAGTGTTGCTAATTGAACGACAGTAAAGGAACTAAAATCATAATTATTAAGGCGTCAGGAGAAGCCTCCAGTACAAAAGTTCACTTGTTGTGTCTTTAATTACAAAGCTCTGCAGCAGCCAATAGGAAATGAGCAATATGTTTTGACGCAGAATGTAATAAAAACACCTGGATGTGTTTTTAAACCATCTTTGTCTGATTTCTAATTAAAAACTGCAGATCAATAAATGAATGAATAATGGATGAAATCAAAGTGTCAGATTGGTAATCTCACTGTGTGTAATGGGAGACTTCGGTTCTATATGAACAGTGACAGAGACGTATAGAAGCATGTGGCTGTGCAGCGCGAGCAGAACGAATAAAATACCTGAGATGAAAGGTGTACACACACACACACACACACACACACACACAGAGCGTGATGTAATCAGTGCTGCCACATCGAGGGCTCTCCATCATTACAATCTGCGGATTGCAATAAAAGTTCCCAGGATTGCAGTGAGCAGCCCAATCTGAACCAATAGACAATCACAGCCCCTGATCTCAGTCCCAATTGAGACACATCCCACCTGAACGTCTTAGAAATTACACCTGCGTGGTGCGTTCAGGATGCCGAGATGGACAGATAGAGCAGGTGCTTCTCCTCTCTCTGTACCGATCAATAAGCTCCTCACAGGGGTTTACTACTACTTACGTTAGGACTATTTTACACAGCTTTACATGAGTCTAAAAGGTAAAATTAAGTCGCTATTTAAACGGAACAATTAGGTTATGTTGTAGTCAGTGAGGCCGCGCAGAGGAAATAGAGAGAGGAGGAAATCCTCCTGTTCACGTCTGTGGACTGAAGCTGTCGACCGCAGAGCGGCAGAGCATGTGGAACACACAGGGTTACACGAGCTCCGTGTGTTTCAAGAAATATCGAAAACAAACAAAAACAATAAAAAAAAGAGTGGATGTACATATAATTAGGGCAATCCAAATATTAAAAAAATAATAATAATAATAATTCAAGCTCAATGAAGAAATAAAATACAAATACATACATCCTAATTTAATACATTTGTGGTTCACCTGTGTGCAGCTTGCACACGTGGCCACATCGAAAATAGTTTTTGTCAAGATGCTAAAACTTCGAAAAACAGAATTTATAAATTTGTTGAATTTTTTATATTACATGAAGAAGTCTGTAGCTTTAATCTAAAAACTATTTCAACCAGTTAATATTCCAAAAGGCTACGATAGCCTAAATAAATGCAACATGACCAACAACAGCAACTACAAATTTCCATTATTACCATTATTATTATTACAATTATAATTATTATTGTATAACTAAGATAATTATTATTACAATGAGAATACAAATAACAAGAAAATGTCATTAAAAATTGTTTCATTTCAGTCGCCTATCGCGGTGACATGATCCAGTCAGGTATGCAGCAGCAGGGAGAGCTGAAATAATTCCCAGCGTGCATAGAAATCCTACCTCAGGCACAGTCCCTCTCTGACGGACTATGCCTGGAAATGACTCATAAAAATCGGCAGACTAGGACGCAGAAACAGCAGGTGTAATGTCCACACAGCACCTGTCAGGAGCTGGATGCTGGTGACGTGGAGATGATGATGATGATGAAGAAGAAGAAGAAGAAGAAGAAGAAGCAGCAGCAGCGGAAGCAGAAGAAAAGGGAAAAAGAAGAAGACTTCGACCTGCGCGACATAGAAGGGCGCGCAGGATGAAAAGAAGTGGGAGTGAATGTGGATGGATTTGACCTTTCACAGAGAGTTTAAATGTTCCGGGAAAGACCACACGTGACAGAAATCCTCAGCAGAGTAATTACAGTATAGTTTAATTCTGGATGATTTAACCAAATACACTAATTGGAGCACATCTCCTCTTCTTTTACGCGGAGAAAGCGTTCAGCTTGGAGGATGGAGGTGGCTGTGAAAGAAACGACTATTGTCCAATATTTGACCCTCTATTAACATCTCTTTGCAGCATCTGGATTCTGTCACCATGGAGGAGGACAAAAGTCATTTTCTCAACATACCAAATCCCCTCTTTTTAAATGCCTCACCCATCCAATAAATGGGTGGAGGCTAGGCCAGAAGCCCAATCTCTCCCTTTATCACCCTCCACACTGCCACCTCTCCAGCCTCCCCTTTGTTTTGCAGGTGTCTCCAATTACCTGCTAATTTGCCTCTAATCTTGGCACAATTCTTAATAAACATGTTTACCCCCCCCCCCCCCCCCCCCCCCCCCCCCCCCCCCCCCCCAACCTCACCCACCCAACAACCAGAGTCCCTGAAAATCTGAACACACTGCAGTGGCATTCTCCTCCGCTAAAACAATGCACCTTTTTTTTTTTTTTTTTTATTAATTTCACTGTAAAAGTATTACCACCCAAGAGGGGAGCGAGGAGTGTCTCTAGTGATAGATGCAGGTTGCTGGGTGGCATTTCATTATGAATTTTCTTGGTGAAAGATGAGTGCCAAGGACCAGCCAATTCAGCACAGACACCAGGAGAGAAAGAGTGTTGCTAAGAGACGGGGATGCTGCACAACTTCCATCAGGAGCTTGACTCTGACCTTTATGCAAATTAGCTTCTGCCAAATCTTTTGTGCGAAAGCAGCCGCGATGTCACTAATACCTGGCCCAAAAAAAAAAAAAAACATGCTTCAATATCTGGATTCCTCACAGAATGCAAAATGCACTTTGGAGAGTGTAACAGTGACACACATCCAGACCTCTGCATCCTTTTCAATTAAAAAAAACCCTCCTTTGAGAGTTTTTAATTGAAATAAAGAAATGAGTCTACAAATAAAGACTGTGGGGGGGGGGGGGGGGGGGTTGCTGCTGCTGTAAACCTTTAATTAGTTGTACTTCTCCTAAGAACTTGTTTTTTTTTTATCCTGAAAACTTAAGTGAAATTAAGGAGCTGACATGTTTTCAAAAAAGATGCCCTGTCTATGAGATTTCAACAGAATATTAAATTAAATTTGTAAAAAAAATGGCTGCCCCTTTCAGTGTTTTTCATACAGAACATTTGCCTTTATGTTAAAATCTACTTGAGAAATAAAAAGCCTGACATTTTGCAGGAGCTTTCACGCAGCAACATGGATTATTCACATGTGAGACATCAACACGGTGCAGTCTTTCTTGACCTGTGTGCCATTTAGCACAAGAATGATAATGATGGTTAGAGTAGGAGGTTGGGGGGGCGGGGGTTTGGTTGCTGCAGAGGGCAGAGGGTTGCGACCTGCACAAAGGCCTGTATCAGGTTGTAGCAGGTTATCTGAAGTGGACACTGATAATGGCCTTTTTAGACGTGCCAGGTTTGATCCTTTCAGGAGGGCTAATCAATAGTCTGAGTAGATCAGTGATATGAGGTTACTGTATGAGCGACCAGCCAAACATCAACAACAACATGGGCATGCTGGTTTAATTGGTTGGACATTTGCCGGGGTCAACATGAGACAGACGGAAGATCGGAAAATGTTATGATCAGTAAAAATCAATTGCATATTGATTGTGCATTATGTTATTTTATGCACGAAAAACAAGGGAATTTATAAATGATGGTATGATCACAGCACACCCTTCACAGATTAACTTGTGGGTGCAATGAACTCCACTTCAAGGCACAGGCATAAAATAGCCATTTTAATCAAAGCTAAGTGAAATATAGCTCCTTTCCTCCTGTGGTTCCTCACATTATGCAGAAAGAAAGAAAGAGAGAGAGGAAAGAAGAGAGGAAACAGAGAGAGCAATACACTACCGTGTTCAAAGCCAACCTTGTCAATAGTACTCACAGTGGGCTCGGGGAGTGTAATAGCACTTCCCTGATTCTACATTGATATCATATAATCCAGTGTGCCCTGTTTCACTATCATATTTATCTAACCTGCTGGGGGACAGGCTAAGGGGGACAGTGTCCCTGCTGCTAGGAGCAGACACATTACACACTGCCTCGTGTATTCTTATTGATTACTCCCACCCTGCAGCCCAGGGACCATAATTTAACTCAGCAGGCACTACAGTTAATACTGGAATTCAAACATTCCATCTACACTTCAAGAGACAAAAACAATTGACACTTTAAAAATGTGCAGGGCCTCTCTAAATGGGATCTGAAGGGAATGGATCTCCATTTTCTGCACTGTGCTTTTTTTTTTTTTTTTATCCTCCACCTCCTGTCTCCTACTTCAGACTCCTGCCTGAGCAGCTACAGTATTGTTTCAGAGAAGAAGAGTGGATAAAGCGCTTTAAGGAATTTAAATACGGGGAGGATTTTGTTCAAACGAGAAAGGACATAAAAAGATTTAGTATAATTTGCTTAGCAACATTTGTATTCTCTCCACTTCTAAAAGTATTGTATAGAATCAGATAAATGTGACAATAATACATAAATAAAGCCCGTCCTATTTATTTCTGCTGTTTTACTCTAAATTTGGAGCTTTATTGGAGCTGTGTGTAAGCACTTGTTGTCTTGCTGAATAGCACAAAGGTAACAGTTCAGTCTCAGGAAGTAAGTTGTCCAATTCTTCTACATTTAGACTCTTTGAAACTTAAAGGACAGTAACTACCCGTAAAACACTTTCACTAGGCGTGAAATTGAATCAAAACTATCAAATTGCTTTTTTGGTCTCTTTTCATAAAATGTAAAGAGCTGAGTGCAAGTGATGAGGAATCCCTGAAACATCCTAAAATCATCCAGGATCCTCCATGTGGAAATGTTCCTCTCAGTGTGTTTTTATTTTTTTTATTTCTCTAAGATTATTAACAATTTACATGTTGACAAGGAGGGGCTTTAGATCAGCTCATTATTTTAACTTCATCACCTCTGGTTAACTGTGTGGTGATGATGATTGGGTGGGTTAAAGTGGCGTCCACTGACATTCATGAAGCTAACAGCAGGGAACATTAAGACAAGAAAGGAAACCGCTCTGTTTCAGAGGAAGAGAGGCTGGAGGGGGATGATATGAACTGAAATGATTTTAAAACTACTATTAAAGTACCTGTCATTTTGAAAAAACACAAACAAAAGAGTATTATACCAGTGACCAAAGATTTAACTTTTAATTTACTCATATATTGTGTATTATTGAGATTTTTTCCGATATGATTAAACTGCAAATTAAATTAAGTTAGTGCTTGGTACGAACAGAAACCTACCAATAAATACATTTTTAAAGAGCAGAAAAAAAGCATCCACCAGTTATGCACTTAGCTATTACTAAGTTAACAATCTTGTGATAAAAGTGATCAAATATACGTCAATCCAAACCTGAACTTCTTGAAGAAAAAAAAGGTCCAAACTATGGTGCTTTTTCTAAAGCTAAAATGAGCATCAGTGGGGATTAATATGCATTAATTAAATTGACTCTGTTTCCTTTAATGAGAGGGAAAGGATTTGATGTTAATGCTGTTGATCTCACCGAGGCTTCAATCCACCTAATTAAGCAGTATTTCTGCAACACACTAAAATAATCAATAAAAAAAAAGATATTTCATCACTGCTCAGATATTCAGATAATTAAAACACATCACATGTGGGCTCACCTGAACATAGACAAAAATAAGCCTTCTCAGTTTGGAAACATGTTCCATCTTTTGGCGGAATAATTAAAAAATGCCTGTTTTATCTGGGCTTTTAGTGGTAGTGTGTGGCAGCACTCACTGTTGCATCTGTGTGTTGTGCAGAGATAGAGCGTCTGTGGAGGACCAGGAGCAGACTCCAGAGATCCATCCATCTCAATCTGAGGCTACAGCTGACACCTTACAAAGAGGTACAATTAATAAGGGCATTATCCAGCAGTAGGCAACAATAGAGTCCTAACGCAGAGACACCAACCTCGGGAGGCCCGGGGAGGAGAGAAAAGGAGCGTGTGTGTTTATGGGAGGGGGGAAGGGCGAGCCAAAGTGCTTCAAAATGGGATGCATTACAACCAATGTCTGAAGAACATGAATTACATTCTATTATAACTGGGCCTTATGATGGATGGGACCAGCTGCTTTGTCTGCTAAATGGGTCACTTTTAGCAGCCCGTCCTGCAGTGTTAAAAACTCTGCATTTCAAATCTTTCTTTTTTTAAAAAGTCTTAAACTATTTAAATTCTAGGAAGTGTCAGAAGCAGTGTCCCACCACATTAAATGTTTGAAAAGTTGGATAAAATAAAGTTAAAGAGGTGTAGACGACTAAGCCTCATTGCCGGTTTGTTTGATGACAGCTAGTCAATTAATAAAGGCATCGTAAGGAGGAAATGTGAGATATCAAATACAGCAGAACCGATAATAGAGCTCTCATGAAAGTGTCCTATTAGTGCAAGTTGAGTGCAGCCCTATGGTTCACAGGGGAGAGGGCGGAGACGCCGCTGCACTGACATTTACAGCAATCCAGGAGTTGTTTGTGGTCACTGGACTGGAGACAAACGCTGAACCCAAAGGTCAGAGGTGGGGGCTAAATTTCATCCACAGTGGAGGTCCCTCTGTTGGAAAAGACAAACAGAGAGAGCAGCTGAGGTGTGAAGTGTCCCTGCTGTCGGGGAAATCAATCAATCGTCATGTATAAACACAACCTTGACCAAAGGAATACAGAGCAGAAGAAATGTTGGTATAAAATTGGAAAAAGAACAATAAGCGTGTACAGATCAATAGGAGATGGACTGCCATGTAAAACAATAGTCTGGGAACATATTCTTGAAATAATGAAGTCTAATCACTTTTAAGTCTGTTCCAGTTTTTATACGGAGTCAAGAGTCGTCCACTGTGTTGGTTTTATATTTTCCTGCTCCCTCCGCGGGGAGAGGATGAGCCTGGTTATGGATTAACGCTGTGATCAATAACAAGATAGGAGTGCGGCTCTCTAAGCTGGGGAAAATTAATTCGAAATGCAGTCAAACTCTTATCGACCCAGAGCCAGGGGTTGCTTTCATTGCAGGTAGTTGATAATCCACCAATATTGTGATGAGTGGCTAATCTCTCATTTTAAATATGACCTCCACTGCTCATAATAAAAGTGAAGACCGACCATCCAATTGTTGTCCATACAGCTCAGGGTCTCCTGAGGGTCACTGTCAGCAGGCAGATTTTGCTTTGTTTTGAGTGCTAATCTTCACTTCAGAGTCTGAGTCAATTAAAAGACCAATCAGAGATTGATTAAAAGAATGTCAAACCCTTGCTGAACTTTCTGTGATTGGTTAAAAAAAAAAGTTATTTACAAACATATTTTTACTGTGTTTCACAAACTTTCACGCAGAAAAATACATTGAATGAAAAAACAAGTTTGCATAAAGAAACAACAAAGCACAAAAGTGTCAATGGTCCTAACGTCTACACACTCTGCTGTTTCAAAAGTAGATATTATACAGACGATACAGTGTTCTACTTTACATTCGATAAATTAAAGGTTTGTGAGCTATCCAGGATTTTAAATTTGAAATAAATGCAAAAAATGTCTCCCTCTAAATTCAAAGGTCAATTGAATTGAATTCCATGAAATGTTACATCTATACATTTTATTGCCTTTCACTATATGTAAAGCGATGCATTAAATGGTGTTTTCATTCTGAGATGAATAAAAGGAGAAACAAAGGGGGAATTTAACATAACTTTAATTTTTTTCCCCATTATTTCTATTTTTTCTTTCATATTCTTTGAGGTATAGGATTGAAATATGTTTTTAGTCAGAAATCATATCCAATATGAACTGAGGCCTGTTAACTCCACGGGGTCAATTGTCTTTTCCAATCGACGAATCGACAGAAGTTGCTCCTCCATGACACCAGGCAGCTCTTGTGATCTGCCCTGGTCACCTCGAGCTAAACATGACGCACAAACCTTCATGAGTGAAGAGCAGAGGCAGAGTGGTGTTCAAATCAGAAGCACAACAAAGCAGGTTAATTGCTGATCAACACAGTGTGACTTTAATGAGGCCCTGTTGCCCACAGCCAGGCCCAGTTCAACATACTCAGACTTTCTCCTGACTGCTCTGCATTCTTTCATGTTGTTTGCTTTTTTTTTTTTACAATGCTGGGGCTGTCATTGTTGCTTTTAATTAATCGACCACCAAATGGTACAGATGAAAGATAGGTGTGTGTAATTAATAAAATTTCCATAAATTTGAATCACTAACCAGTCTCATTAGCTTGTGCTTTTTGTCTTGACTGAAGTTCCCATGTCATGCTTTTCTAACTAACTCTACAGTATGATATCATTTAGGGCAGGAGTCACTTGATGTGCAGCACATTTTCAGATAATCAACTTTACTGTAGGTAATTAAACGCAGCACATACTGTAGTTTTACAACCACTGATTGAGGGCAACCTGACGAAAAATGCCAATTGTGGTTGTATGAAAGTCTAACGTCTTTTTCATTTCGACATCTCAGAAGAACAGAGGCATGATGAAATATAAAATCTAATTGTTGAAAACGTGTGTAATCAGGATCAGGGCGGTGTGCTGCATCTCTGGGCCACTAACTAAATGAGTTGCAGTGCTGCTGGCACTAACTGGCTTGGACTGTAGTCAGCTTGGCAGTAAGAGAGCTGTGGTGTGGTGTTCACATGACAAAAAAAGGACAGTTACACAGAGGGGCATTTGGAAGAGAAAACACCTGTTGTTTTGATCACTTTAAATATGTTTGCATTGCAAAGTGTGGACTCTTGACTTTTATTGAGATCAGGGATATGATTTCATTCTGATCCTGACTGCTGACTTATTTTTGTCTGACTTAAAGCAGATATTTAAAAAAATGTAGTTTAACAAGTTTCCAGCAAAGGGGATCTTGTGATTACATGCTGATTATATTTCAGACCAAGAGCCATAAAAAAAACATTTTTTTTTCCTCAATAATTCAAACATATTCATTATTCATCATATTACAGCATAAAAAAAACAAAATTTTAAGTATGATAAAGTAATTATTCTATCAACATTGTATTTTGTTTTCCTGTTTACCTGCAGAGTAAAAATGAAGCTACAGTCTCAATTATAGCAGACTAGGTCAGACTCAAGGAAGCAAGTCTTTGTTGCTTTGTGCCGGAGCTCTATAATCTTGCGGAGAACAGCCTATCATTACCAGGCTCTGTGGTAATAGACTGACATGGATGCTATGGGGAGCAATTGATTCCACACATCAATCAGGGTAGAAACTCATCTTAATGATTGCCCAGAAGTGGCTTGTTTGTCCTCAACATCACGGTAAATGCTAACATGGAAGCAGATGACAATACCTGCAGCCGAATGAAGGGCTAGTTACCAGTCATAAGAAATTCATTAGTCTACTCCTTCAACACCCGCGTCTTTCTCCTGATAGTTTCAAACATGTGTAGTGCCTGCAGATGTGCGCTCCTTTGTCCAGCTCTGATAAGATGGTGTAAAGTAATTGCACCAAATAAAGTATGAATTCTGTTTTAATTAAGATCATTAATCATACATGATAATATTTTTCAAACACTATAACACTGGATTTTTTTTTAGTTGTTAATAAATATATTTTATTGTTGGGAAGGACACATTCTTTTTCCAAAAATATTTCCTGAAATTGAATCTCTATGACTAAGTTTTTCCAAAATCATTTACACCAAAAAAAAAATATCTTATTGCTTCTAAGAATTTCTTTTTTTTCTCGCGATGAATGATCACAGCAGCTTCTCCTACATCCTAAAATGCCTTCGCTGCATCTTTATCCGTGGACATCTGTGCCAGTGTGAATAAAAGACGCAGCTGGATGCAGAGAATCTCCCATCTTCACACTAAAAGTGCAGGGTCCCACCTGATTAAGAAGGGCAGGGGAAAGACTTTGGCAGGCCAATGGGAGAGGTCAAGGATAGAGCAGCCAGCTTCACTCCCCCACCACATCATTTTTGTATGACAGCACCACCCTAAGGTTGGAGTTCACCCAGACTTTTCATGAACAGAGCGCTTAACGTCAAACACAAGATTAAAGCGGGGGTGTCGCATCTTGGCAGGACCAAATGAAAATATCAACTGCTAAGCCCCCCTGTGAAAGGCAAGGGGACAGGTATCTAATATTAGAGAGTAAGCCTAGTTAGCAGAGGCGGCCCACTGCTTTCCTCGCTCTCAGTGCTGGTCAAAAGGCCAGGCTGCCTTTGGAATTGCTTTATTGGGGAAATATATTACAGTAGAGGCCTGCAGAAGCGCCTTATTAAGGAGGCAGAGAAGAGATGCCCTCGTGACATATAGCAGGAACTCGGGACATTTCCATATTACTGAAGAAAATACTATCTTAGACGCTAGTTTTTTTTTTCCTTTTGCTGTGCACCAAAGTCGAGCCAATAAAAGAATGACATGCACAAACATTTACTCAGGGTTCATAATTTAGAAAGTAAAATTGTATAAAGACTTGTTTCATTCTAATTAAAGAATATTGAAGCATTTGAATAACAGATTGAGGAAAAGAAAATGAATGAACAAAAATTAAACTGAGCATACTGTGTGACTTAATTTAATAGTAATGAATATTTCTGTGATCATTTGAAGTTGTCAAACTGCAGTGAAAGTGAGCCTCACTTTCTAAATGCGATGTAAAGCGATAAAGTTTCAAAGAGCCTCAGCTCACAGAATATTCTGCATTCTGGAGAATATTTTCAGGGAGAAGCCATTTTGTACACAAACGACTTGTTTTCTTCCTTCACAGTGTAGCAACAGAAGCTGGTGCTTCAGCTCTTTAAGTGGCTTGGAAGCATAAAAGAGGCTTATCTGCCCCTCTCATTTCTCCATCAGATGACCTGAGGAGAGCTAAAGAGAGACAAAGACACGCAACACACAATCCATCCTTTTTCTGTCCTGCGTCCCTGTTATCCTTCTTTTAGCTTTCTGAAACTTTTATTTGTATCCGTTGATTACCTGGATGCACGGATCATTTCAAAGTTACGTTCTGAATTTGTATTTGTCGGTCGGAAATTCAACTTGAAGCAGCAGAATTCCCTTCTCATGTTTAAAATAATAAGAGGCAAAGTTCACGACCCGAGTTCACGGAGCTCGGAGAGCACAGACATTAAATAATACAGCGGAGTCAGAGCAGCGACTCACTTTTGTGAGTATAATGGGGACTATATGGAACTTTTTTTTTTCTACTGGATTCTTTAGCAAAGTTTCATGCCTCATTTTTCAAATTAAAAAAACCCTTTGCAGAATGTTGCTTTTGTGCTTTATAAATACATTTTAAATAAGAAACAAAATACTCCAACCCAAAAAAAAAACTCAAATAAGTTTTTATCCAAGAGGGTTAAAAAATGATTTTTCAAGCGAATTTAGAAAAACATCAAATTGTCCCTCGCTTCACTTCTTCTATTCAATTTGACATTGTAGGTAAATAAATGGCTTACAGATATTTTTTTTCTCCCATATGATCCTTGGAAAATGCCTAGTTTTTTCCTGTAACATAGCACTATTTATAATCATAAAGTCTAGTAAGACATGAAGCTGATCTCGAAGGCTTTTCTATAATCCCTCCCCTGGAAGTGGTCTTTATTGGACGGCTAGTTTGTGATGGGCTCACCCAGCAGCACAATGTTGCAGTGGGATACAGCATTCAGCTTAAGCCAACTTATCAACTACATTCAAAGCACATCCATTGAGCTATGTGGGGAGACTTTTTGCAGATCTATTAAAAATACTCTTATCTGTATTTAGCATATGCTGTGTATGTCAGTGCTGGCAGCTTTAGACGGATTTACACTCAAAACACCTCAAGCTATTCTTGAGCTGAAACTACTGATAACATTGGAAACTTCTGCAGACAAGCAGGTTTTTACAAACAGATAAATGCATTCAACATAATGTACTATCTTTTATTTACTTATTGTGATTTTTGTTGCACACTGACTGTTTTTAGACTACATTTTTGCTCCTTTTTAAACGTCTTTTTATTCTATTAAGAAAATTATTTTTGCTCTCCACCTGCATTAAAAAATCTTATTTTAAAATCAATTTGACATAAAGGAATTAGTTAATTGCCTTAAAATAAAAAGTCATAGTAAAAGATTTGCCTCACCACACATTTAAAAACATCTCAGAGTGTTCAAGATCATTTTTTTGGGGTCACATTTTTACTGGTGGAGAAGAAAAATAAGAATTCACAACATGTTTAACAAACCTTTTTGCTTTGTTTAATTTTAATTAATAGATTAAATAAATAGTTTTCTGCACATAAAACAAACAAAGAAGACAGAATATTAAAAAATGTTTTTCCTAGTTAACAAGAATGTTTGGAATCCAGAGGACATAATGTGGGAATAATCCACGCGTGAGTCTTTCAGTGGGAAGTCCTTCAGAGGAAACGTAGCAGAAAGCTCCACAGTCTCTCTTTCTTTCACTTTTCTTTCTCTGCAGCAGACAAGCCGTATTTGTTCTGCCCGGTAATTACTATTAGACTGAGCCAAGCTCATATTTACCCCAACTAAAAATGCAATTAAAGCTAAATTTATTAGAATTGAGAAAATACACAAATTGACTTTGGGCTTTTTAGTGTTGTATGAAGAATTCTGCAGATTACATTTTCAAGCTTCGAAAAAAAGAAAAACAAATGTGAAAAATTTATTTATCCAAAATATTTACATGGCTTTAATGTTTTGCTACTTTCCTGGATTTTTGTTGTTGTTCTGAATATTTTCATGCTCAAATATCTGTTTCTTTCTTTTTTTTTCAGTTGGAAGAGAACCTTTATTTAACTCTGCTCTCGGGCTGTAGAGGTTTGGCCTTTGAAGCGATTGAGAAAGAGCACGGTTATTCATGCTGCATTCAATGCTGAGAACTCAGAGTCCAAAAACAGCAGTATCCTCTCATACCTGTTGAGAACACTTTCATCCTTAATGGGCTCATTAGTCACATTGTTAATTGAGTGCTATTCAGGCCAACATCAAAGCTAATAATAATTGTTTACTTACTTCTTTACTTCACCAAAAAAAAGACTCAAACTGTGGCATAAAGCTGCTCTCGTATGAGGTGTGTGTGTGTTTAGAAAAGGAGCCATGTTTGTGAATGAAGTGAATTACAAACCAGAAAACACTCTCATAGCTCAAAGTCTCATTTACACTTAGCATGCACACAGCTCTGCTTCTTTTTTTTTTTTTAATGCACTGCTGTGATTTGATTCTACAGAAAATATCTCTTATAAATAAATAAAATGAAAAAGCTTTTTGGGTTTGAAACCGACACAATTAATGTCCTTAAAATTAAATGTGCATTTTCGTTAAATACTGATATAAAATAAATACATGATCCATTTTTTATGTTGTAATAGCAACAATAATTAGAATAATAATATTAGTAACAACAATAATTATAATAGTAATAATAAATAATCATTTATATTTATAGGTAGAGACATATAATTGTGGTCCTGTAAGTTTCCTCCTCCTGGCGCTGCTGCCACATTAGTGGATAATGGGATCCGAAAATGGAAGCTAACTCATTGGAATTAAATTTATCAGCATGTGCTCAGAGGTAATAAGCTGTCAGTTATAAAATGAAGATTTGTATTTAGATATATGATAGCAAGAAAAATGAATAGGCAAAATAAATGAAGCTGCTTTACAACTAAATTACTTATTTGGAGGCAACAGAGCGAGAAGAGAATCACGATGATGACAATGATTATTGCAGATAATATTTTCCCTATGGAGGTGAAGATAGCAAATATGAAATAATTATGTAACGCCGGCTCACCAAGAGTTAACAGGAGGGACTATTTGCAGAAATATTTGATAGAAGGGACCACACCTTGAGGTATTATCAAACCTTATAATGAAGAAATCTAATTAGGACTGAGGGGGAAATGTTCCTGATCAAAAGCAGACTGTGTGTAAACTGCTGCTAGTGACATGTGACGCAGGAAGGTTTATATACAGAAATATAATAAAACATAAACATGTCCGCTAATTCTAACCATGATGCAAGGCCTCATAGAGCTCATTATGTAAATTATGTAAATACACATGATGTATGAAACTTTTCTTTACACTCTTGTGTTTGAATGCAGCAGAGCAGAGAGGCTGGATATCCATTTCAAACTCCACATTTTCATTATAGCAGGTTTTTCTATTTTTAAAAAGGCAGAGCTGATGAAAGCTGGTCTAAGTTACAGCAGAGCTCGGGGCGAAGGCAGCTGAATTTCAATTGATTAGGTACCCATGCATGATGAAAGTTTTTTTAAGTGACACCATAGTGAAACATTTCAAAGGCAACAATCCCTGCTGTATGCCAACACTCTGCAGATGTGCCAGAATGCACATGAGAGACTCAGATAAGAGGAAAGAGAATAAAACAGCAGCACATCCAAACACACTTAATCTAATGATATATGACAGTAACTGTCTTATTAGTGCTTGTTTTCCTCTGGTCCCCCAATAACTAATTTGTAGAGTGTGTTATGTGTCATTTTGTTATTTACAACCCGACTTGATTGGCCGTGAATTGTTATTTTTTTGATTTGTGTATTAATGAAACCATCTCTGCAGGAACAAAAGCTGTTGGATGAGATTTAAAGGGGGGTTGATGAATTAAAATAGATGACAAGGATTTTTTTTTTCTATTATAATAAAAGTTTTTCAAGCAAAAGAATAAAAAATGTCACTATTTTGACATCTTTTTTGAGGGGTTTAGCAATGGGGCAAAATTGCTTTTGTAGGTTTTTAATATATATATATCACTTATTGCGGGAGAGGAAGAGATGTTAGATATGTTCTTTCTTGTGAGATGGTTGGTGTAAACAAGCAAAGAAAGGTGTATTAAAAAAGCTGCTGTGTCTATAGGGCTCATGTGTGACGCCTGTCAAATCATTAAAGAGGAGAGGGACTGTTATCACACGCTCAGGATCAGCAATAGTGGTGGCACATCACTGAGATGAGGTATGTCTTCCATGGGGGCAACTTGAGGGCCTTTTGTGAATTTATAGAGAACGATAAAATCAGCTTCATATTTCTCCACCAAATGGGCTGATGAAAGCAGCCTGAGAGAGAATTACATGGCAAGAGTTTTGTCACCAGGCCCGTAAGCTTTCTAGGCTGGGAATTGAAAAAAAAAAAGAAAAAAGGTAATGAGAAAAGCCATGCTGCCGGTTGGCTGTGTTTAATAAGTCATCATGCTTCTATCTATTGTTAGTCGCACGGACCCCACCAAGATTGTGTTTTCACCATGCTTAATACTCCGCAGCCAGCAGGCATCTCAATGGATATAACATATCCAGCACAGTGCAGCAGGCTAGCAGCTTATAGCACAGACAGCATTACACAGAGGCGTGTGATAACAGCGAACAAAGAACAAAGTGGGGAAAATGAGACTGTTCTCCAGTTGCCTGTCTTCTTGAAGAATATGTGATTGCAATTAAGATAGATGGCTTTACAAAAAAAAAAAACAGCTCTGGGAAAGGGTAATTATGTGCAGAACTTAAAAGTGATTTTGTTCCTCTCTGCACACTGAAAACTAAAAGTATAAGTCTGTGCATTTGTGCAATAAAGAAATTTAAAAAAAAACCCTGCACAACACTCAGGCAGCATGATAAAAAAGTGATGTAAATGCAGAAGTCCTCAGGATGCTAAGCATGAAGCTTGGCAGATGTATTTTTCTCCCTCCTTTTGAAAAATTGGTCCATCTCATAACTCATCAAACAAATTCCCGCCATCCCAGTGATCTCTTTATTCTTCTTACAGATTTTCTATCACTGAGCAGGGTGAGCATGTAGGGGAAAAAAAAAATGCAGCAGCCTGAAGGAATATGAATTTAAAAGCACGTTGATGATGAATGGTCGAACTGATTTCCTGGCAAGAATTAAAGCTTTGTAATGACACTTGACATACATTTGATGAAAGGCAGAGTACAGCTAAAAAAAAAAAAAAGACTTTTTACTGTTTGTGTAATTACTGTATGACACATATAATGGGCCATATTTTACATTCTGACAGCACACTCAGAGCTATCTTTTGTCTTTATGTCATTGCCTCTGGGTATGCATGACAAAAACACTATTACTACACTCAATCCAATGCCAGACTGCTTGTTGTACATTTGTTCTCTTCCATCTACTAACATGAGCAGACCTGTT
Source organism: Labrus mixtus (assembly GCF_963584025.1). NCBI lineage: Eukaryota > Metazoa > Chordata > Actinopteri > Labriformes > Labridae > Labrus > Labrus mixtus. Next base: position 4,552,337 of record NC_083615.1, read on the forward strand.
TTAAAAGACAGGCTTGTCACACACTCTGATCAACAAGAGTCCGTCAGAGGGATTTTCTGAGCCGCGTGGAGTTTTTAACATGGAAATTGGCTTTGAACCCCATCTGCACAGGTCGGCACATCTTTGGGCAAAGCTCTGCTACTGCTGACAGGGAAAATGAACCATCAATTCCTCATAATGTGGCCTGATTATTATCCCACTAACCCCCCGCAAGTTCTAACTTAGTGAATTTCTGCACCCTATAAAATCCACAGGGAGGACCTAATATCTTTTTGATTTTCTAAATGACAGTCCAATAGGAGCACTGCCAACAAAGCAATTCCAAAGAAAGTAAAGCATTGAAACAAACTCCTTGAAAATCAGTGCATGCTAGTTTTACCAACACACTTTAACACATCACACACAATGACCAATGTATGATTCAACATCACATCCTTTTGATAAAAAATACATCTGTAATCACATTTTTTTAAATGTTTAACAAGGCCATTTATTTAAGAATATTGACTTAAGATCAAAGATTACTTTGACTATTTTTTTTTTTTTTCCTCACTTTGAAATTGAGTATCCGAGTATCCCTTTAACGTTAAAATGTAGCAACTTAAAGTGATAAAAAGGTCAATCCTACCTGTGTAGAAATGTTGATTTCAGACCCACAACTCAAAAGAAATGAGAGAAAACTTTAAAAAAAAAATAAAGATGTAAATATAAAACTGTTGACAAAAGAAATGACAGCAGAACAAAATAATAGATTGAGATGTATATATTATACTCCTTAAAAGTGAAATGGGACACATGATAGTTGGAGCAAAGTGTGATTGTGTGAAGTGCGTTCAGGAACTTGGGGAAGGGATCTGTCACCCAATCTGGGATGTCTTTATTTGACACGATTGGTTTTGTTCGTTTTCTTGAGTCAGTCCAGCCCGCCGGTGTCCCTTTCACCCCTAGAAAGCAGCTGGGCCCTGACCCTTGCTGCACTGGCCCTCAAAGCCGAGCTCCTTTCAGCCCGGGCGCAGAGGGACCCTCCCTGTTCCCTCCCACCAGCAACATCCCATTCAGCCTCAGAGATAACTTTATTCATCTTGTGCATCATTGTATCCAGTTGAATACAGAAACTATGCAGACACTCGAGTGAATTGAACTAGCGTGCGTGCATGTGTTAAGGACAGGAAAGAAGGGGAGGTGTTATGTCTTAATTTCTTGGTTTTGACAGAAATTCATGCATGGCTTCACTTTGAAACACCACCTTCAGCCTTTTCATTTCAATATGAGTACTTGCAGTTTACTTGAAGTATCAGATTTGAGGAAGATGGTGTTATGATTACACGTTAGTGCTTAAAACATTGTAATCATGTTGGAGAAATTAAATACATTTGGACAATTATACCAATGTCTGCAGATGATTTCTCTGTGTAACCGGTTTTCCATTTACATAAAAGTGCCAACTTGTCTTTTTTTTTTTTTTTTTATGTGCTAAACTCTCTGCTCTCCTGTTTGTGATTTAGCAACGCAGCTGGCAGGGACAGTTGAGCTTATTTTCACCTGCCCAACACCAAACAGCACCAGGACCACCCTGCTCTTCTCTCATCATTCATATTCAAGCCAGGGCCTCTTGACAAGTCTGCTGATCTCACTCAATGTTTTGTGATTTGGACAATACGTTTTTTTCACTGTGTGGGCAAAAATGCTGAGGCCATCACACTTCTTCAGGCCGGTCTTGTGAGACTCAACTGAGGCAGAAGCTCGGAATTATTCTCCTCCTCTGTGAGAGAGTCTACGCTGGTCAGTGAATCCGCCTGATCCCAGATAAGTCGAATGCTGTGGTCAGTATAAAGGATTCTGTGTCCCTATAGACTAATATGACCAAAACACATCTTATACACAGCTCATATTGAAGCTGGAAAAACAGACTTTACATCTTACTCTTAAGCTGAATACTGTTGTTGTTTGAATGAAAGGTCAGCAATACGACCAACTAATACAAAGTGCATCACAACCTTTACAGAGTAGTTTTCCTTAAATAGAATTTCGCTGAGACGTTTTAAAAATAGGAGATATGTCAATAATGTTCAGGTAAAACATTGCAGTGTGGCCCCTTATACTTGGTTGAATGTTTCTTTCTTTAAAAGAAAAGGCTCTTTAAAATATTGCCTGTGATTTGCTGATGCTTTAAAATCAACAACAACTTAATAGAAGTTTGGATCCCATCAGTTATAAATGTTAAAAACTTCTGTCCAAAACTTTTAAACTTCCCCTCACAACTTTTTAATACCATGTGGTCTCTGCAACATTAAGCGCAATGATACTCCAAAATATGATTCTTCATTAAGAGTGTGCATATTTGTGATGTGGCCATTGGTAAAAAAAAAAATCCCTTTTGGGGATTTCAATATCTAAAAGAGAGAGGTTTATACATTAGCGCTGTAGTTGCAAAACACTGTTGATATTCAAATGATTATTGTGCAAAATCTGGGATAAGCTTCTGTGTGAGAGCTCTTCTAAGTGCCTACAACTATTGCTAATTCCCCTCGCCATTGTGGGCCGAACAAAGGCCTTAATCCCATTTCACTTTTGCAGAAGGCTGGGGCTATTTTCCCTCTCATAAACCAACAACACTCCCCCTAGCCAGAGCTGAGAGGTTCTGAGAAAGGGGCCAGTGTGTGTATACTTCAAGGCTTTTTTGTCCAACTTGGCTAGCGCTCTGCATAAACTTTTAAGTGGTCCCAGTAGGCCTCAGACACCTTTTGGCAGAAAAATAAGCTACCACAAACTGTAAAAAGGAAACCAAACACTCTCTTAACCTGGACAATACAAAAGAAAATATATGAAGTCTTTTATAACTCAGATTGGGTCTGGACTGCAAAGAGTTAACATGTTTTTTTTTTTTGGTTTTTTTTTTCAGGCGGTTTCTGAAAGCAGCTCTCTTTCTCTGCATTGTAAATCCTTTAATACATTATTTATAACGTGGTGGTCCACTATCAAAGCAAGTGAAGGAGGACGGGATTCTGTTCTAGCACTTTGTAGTTTAGCTTCAGCTTGCAGTGGAAAAATAAAACCACTTCTCTGACTTTGACATAATATTTTCCTTTGTAATTCAACCCACTTTATTTCTACCTTTCAAATATACGGTTTAATTAAAACAGTTTCAGGGATTCTGTCCATTCAAATATTAATGCTACACAGAGCCTGAACTGTGTGTGCAAATATAGTCAAGAAATACAATTACTTTGACTTTTTAATGTCTTTTAATGTTAAAATAACAGGTATGTGTTTCAGGCACCAGCATAAGAACTCGTCGTTAAATAAAGCACAGATTAATATGAAATATTCCCTGGACAACAGTATGAGCAGAATATATTCTGTTTGACTCTTTGAGTGTATACAGAAATGTTAAAGCTCCTTGGAACAGACCGCAATGCCAGGAAGCCCAGATGTTCAGTGAGTAAGTGATGGCTTTATTCAGCTGCTGTGTCATGTGGTGCATGTGAACCAGCATGCAGAGCAGCATGTGGCCCGTGTTGGCTCATGTTAGGTGTGTGGTGTTTGAGGGTCTTCTTGCACTTAAAGAAGGAGGGGCTCAGCAAATACAAATCAGCCAAGAACAGCCAGACAAACCTTCCTCCTTTAATCTTAATCAATTAGACACCCATGAAGTGCAAACAAATCACAAACCTGTCAGTGCACACAATACAGTGTAAAGAATCCGCACACTACATGCAGTGTAGACAAGCTGCACCCCCTTCCTACAAAGCTGCTGGGTTGAATCCTCGACAAAAGCCTCACATCAGCCAGATCATATTTGCGCCATTGACTTCCAGTGTAATAAAGAGGATCTCTTTGCTAAGATGCCCACTGGAATCCAGAACTGTTAGCTTAATATCCACTGGGATCCACTGAGGTGAGTGTAGCCTTTCACATACAATACAGAGTCCTGGAAAGTGATACACGTTAATGGTTTGTAACATCCCAAGACAGCAAAATTTATCCCTGGCAAACCAGGCCTAATGATATTTCCCAAGCTTAAGTTGACAGAGAGAAAAGCCATGGTGAAAGTATTATTGAATTTTTACACATGCATACAGGGAGTCGTGTATCACAATTTACCAACTGTTCTCTGCACACAGGACCACCTGAGGCTTTTTAGGGGGGAGGGGGGGGGTTCTTGTGGGGAGTTCACTTCCCTGCCCTCTAACTAACAGGCTTTACAATTAAATATTAATATATGTTGTGTAATAGCTGTCATCCCTAAAACTAGTAGAAGTATACCAGCTGCGTCATATAAGCTGTTTATTGACGCAGTATCAAGTGAGAAAAGGGAACCCACGAGACTTATTTAAAACTTTGAACAAGTTGATTCAGTTCCACAGTATATTAAGTTCCCCTCTGCAACAGGATCCTATCTATATCCCAATGGATGTAACAATGAAGGACAATAAGTAATAATCAGTGTTTTTGTTGCTGAGATGTAACCATAAAGCTGCATTAAGCCTGACCACTATCTATCAATAAGAAAACCTTAAAGGCTTCAGTTTGCTAAATCTTACTGCAGTGTGTCCAGTGCAGATATTGTAGGACTAATCATTTGAAAAGCTTTGGCAGCGAGTGCTCAGAAATGTTGTCACAGAACATAATCTCGGTTTTGAGAAATCATCCAAAACCAGCGGTCTGTCTGGTGAGTGGGCTGTGTTAAGAACGATCTTTGTAACCAACATGTTGTGAGTTTCCCCACAGAAAAATGTCCTGGCAGTGGAATCTGGCAGTGGACTCGTCCCCAGGGCCCCGATTCACTTTACTTATATCCATTCAGTTGATTACTAAATAAAATCAAAATCCATTCATCTTGCTTTAAATGTAGTGATCACAGGACCCTCTTTGATACTAAACACTGTGTAAGCTGTTTTTGTAAATGAAAGTGGCAACTGGTCGTGGTGGGTTGTGTTTGGCTTTGCCGTTATCTGCCTGCGATTCATCCTACAAAATCATAGATTTCATTCAAACGGAGTCCTGTGAGTTTTAAAATGAATTTCGGTTCTGTCGTAAGAGTTATAAATGATGAAATATACTCTCTTACATCAGTCCTTTTTAATTTCCTATTGCTCCTTTGAGAAAGATGCATTACTTCAAGGAATAAAGGTTTGTATTTTTGGAGGGAAATTCCATGGTAGAGAGATAAAATATTAAAAAAAAATGTTGTCATCAATTGACAAATATCTCATAACATCACTGTCTGAAAGAAAAACTTGTTTTACGTTAACTGAACCTCTTGTCAGAGTGGTTCATGTTTGCAATTCATTTTTTTACAAAGAATTCTTGCATAATAAAATGTTCTTCTTTGGGTTGTGGGTACAATGACAAAAGACAAACATGCTATACAAAATGTGACATGTAGAGATTGTTACTAATGTTTTTTTCTCTCTTTGTAATCATCTGAGTTGATAATAATAACACTTGTGAATGAAGACTGGCATTTATTACTACCAACCAGTTTGATGGTTTCTGGCCCGTTAAAGCAAAATGTGTGAAAATACTTCTTTGGGGTTATGAATCCACAAAGGAGCGTTTAAGGGAGGATGACTGACTAACTTCCAATGCATCCTTCATCTTCAATCGATTTTTGGAAAAAAAAAGGTGCTCGTACCTGGTACTTGGTACCTAGTATTTATTGACATCACTTAGGCCATGGTTCATGTGATTTGAGCCGATACTAAAAGGTGACTTGAAAGTAAAACAAAGTAATGACCGGTCAGAGAGAATCCTCACCTCTTCAGATACCCTACTCTAAAGTTATGTAGCTATGAGTTCAATGGGTGTATGCACGTCACTATGATCCTCTGCTAAGATACTGTACCTACTTCCAGCAAACAGGTAGCAAAGAAAGTACTGGTACCAGTTCTGCTTCAGTTACCGGTCATGCCCAACTCACTTGTTTTTTGATGGAACAGTAATTACCCATGTGCTGCCTCTAATTCACGGAGTCATCAGCTGCTTCTTTCCATCTGCCGATAAAAGAGTTTCACCAAGAGGCGAAACACATGTAGAGTTTATTACCCATCAATCTCAACCCCATCTGTGAAGTCACCCTTACCAAACTGTAGGAGCCTCTATCGCAAAGACATGTTCCCTCGTCAGATTCCCAGCTTTGAAAAGAAAAGAGTTTGTTTGTTGAAAGTTGCACAAACCAAGCTGTTTGTACTTCTGTCAGGAACCTAACCTGGCTCTGTGTTGATGAATTCACATCTTCTTGAGGTTGTACAATAATTACATAATAACCTCCCTCTCTGTTTTTATATATAATACATATGTACACGCGTCTACCCTCTGCTGTTGGTGTTATATTCCCCTGCAGAAGGAACCTCAGTGGTACGTGACTTCACAATCATATGGAGATGTCTGGAAAGCTTCACAGACATCTATGTAAAGTAAGTGTTGGTGTCATTAACGATCCTTAGCAGTTTTGTGTTAGGCCGCAGAAGGGTCTGATGCCCGTCATGTTTAGAAGTACTTGGGAAAATCTTCCTTTGTCGACTCTTTTCAATAAAATGTGCTGTTCATTGTTGATTCAGAAAACAACAAAACTAGAGGGAAATTTAGTTAAACTAATAATGTTTGGATCAGTTGGTTTCTACTACCGGTGCTGTTTAAGAGTACCCTAAAGCTGGGATGAGAGTTTTTAAAAATGAATAGATGTCTGTTCATTTACAGCCCTTGCCAAACAAGTGTTAATAAAGCCTTTCACCACCAGGTACATCTTACTGTATTAGGCAGTTTTTAAGGATTTTAAAAGTGTTATCTGTCATGACATTTCCACATGGTTGCACTTTAAGATGTGTTTTTCTTCAACTAGCCACAATTGTTTTTTTGTTTTTTTTTAGATGTGAAGGATAGAACAACTTTACTGGAAAGTAGGATAAAGAAAGTTAAGACAGAGAGCAAAAGATTGCAAGAACACATACCGTGATAACCGATTTTAGTAAAAAAAAAACATCATATCCAGTTGAGTTTGCTTGCATTGGTCAGGCTTTGTCTCTCGTAGCTCATTGTTTTGATTTCCCACTGCATTAAACCTTTGAGTCTCAGCTCTCATGGGCTCAGCAGGTAGCTATTTTTAGCAAAAAGCTGGGATTTATCCACTTACCAAAGCAGGTGACTCTGTTGTTAAACTTCTGTTAAGAACCAGGAAAGTTTTCACAGCAGTTGGAGGAAACCGTGTAAATTTTATTTCTGGAAATTAAAAAAAAAGGACTGGGATAAAAACAAAACTGTTTTGTTTTTTTTAATGAAATTTGATGTTATTAATCTGTTAACATCAATTTATGAGTGGGCGAGTTTTTCCTAATTTTGCTTTCTGTGAAGTGTTCAAACAAACACTACAAGTATGCTCCATAATACAATTACATATCCTATTAAAAACTTTCTGCTGTACTCCTAAACATCCCACACAGCTCAGGGTGACATACTCACTTCTGATTGGTGGAAACTACTCCTTCTCTAGTCAAAAGCCCATTAAAATGCTTTTAAGTAGTGAAAGCAAACACACCCACCCATGTGAGGGTAAATACTGACATAGGTTGAATTAATTACATTTGATTTGGTACCTAATAATATTCAGGTGACTCTCTCTTGAAAAAATGTAACTCTGAAACTTGAACATTTGGGCAATCGAATGGCAACAAAAAAAATCTTTAAAAAAAATCTGTGACTCTGGCAACCCAGTCTCGTCCTCGTTGAAAACATCCCTATCGAGTATATGAGGTAAGAAACCTTGAAATCATCCAAAGTTTGCTCCTGTTTTTTCATCTACTGCATATTAAGTTGTTACTATTGGTAATATTCATTAAATATAATTCATGCTTAGCCCATGTGTAGAGGTAATTAAATTATTTTGGACTCTTCAGAAACATTGATTAAAAAGTCAGGCTTAGCCCCTTTTACCTTTTTTATATTTATTTTAGTCTGCATTAAGCCGTATGAGTGAGTCTCACTGCTCTCGTGTACTCAGCAGGTAGCTTTGACCAAAGGAAATGACTCACCGGTGAAACGTCTTCTGAAAGCCAGGAACATTTTTACAGGAGTTGGTGGAGAACAAAATTACTTCATTTGACTCTATGAGTAAGAAGTTTAAGTAGCAAAAGTTTGCTATTGGCCAAAGCTTGTATTCTGTAGTTCTCAAGAGTCTACCGGATTAATTTTCCACAGAAAGAGTTGCACTTGTATCAACTAATACTATGGGATGGGACGAGCAGGTAAGGAGCTTAACATGAATCCACTATGGTTTTACAATTATTTTTTATTTCTTATTTTTTCTCGTCCAAATTTAGGAACTTCTGTCAATTAATTCTAGTATTCAAAAACAAGCCAAAAGGAGAAAAAAAGCCTTTAAATGTATAGCAAACTTGTGATCACAGTAACATGCTATGATGAAAGTTCCTGTTTTAGGCGATGGACAACTGGAACATTGATAGTAGAATCATGCTAAACAAAACAAAGGAGGACAAAGACTTGGCAGAGAAGACAAATAATTACTGTAAACCACACAAACTTGTCCTACAGCTGCATTTTTTCACAGTAAAATCAGCTCTGTGTGTTTCTACTACTTTGCCCCTGGGAACCCAGATATGCAGTAAGTAACCATCTCAAACAAACCCTCTAGAACTCTTTATAACTTGACTATCTGTATTCATGGAAACACAAAAACATCTAAACAGATTTATTTTTTAAAAGCACAAATTAGCTGCCATGTGCTGTGAAGATGTTTGAGAAAGAAATCTCTCGTTCTAAGGTAGGTCTATTCATCTTGTGCTTTGCTGTTAATTTAGGAATCAGGGCAAAGGCAAAAATAATTTATGAAAAAATCTTTGTTTAAATGGTGATGAATAAAATTGCATTTCTCTTCAAATTGCACCACACAAAAGAACCACTTAGCCCCTGTAGCCTATTGGTTCTATTAAGGTCTTAACTGGTGAGATAAGTTGTAACATCCAGGTGGTCATTAAATACAATCTCTTATCAGGTGTTCACTTGTGGAGGAATTAAGCACTAGTTTGGTAAAGAACATTTTCACCTCAGAGTTTAATTAATATTAAAGCAGTGGCAAAACAATAGCCCCACCGCATTTGAAATCTGAACCCCAGGTGCCCTCATTTGGAGTGCCTAGCATATCTTCATGCTGCACCAGTCTAATCTATGGCATGTCAGCCTGACCAGGTGAAAAGTGGCGTTAATTCTATATTGGAGCTGGGCACGTGTTGAGATCAGCAGAGACAGGTAGAGCAAGCCTTGGGAGTCAGTGTGTGACCTGACAGGGATTGGCAGGCGGTGTGTTAATTGGATAGGTGCGCCAGCCCATTTGTGTTGGCCTTCCCATCGCACAAGACATTGTACCAAGTTCTTGACTCCCAAGACAAGCTGCTGTGCTCTTCTTAGACATGCTCTGAATATAGTCCATGAAATTATTTGTTTCCCTTCCCCGTACTCTCTACAGACACATAGGGGCGGGGGGATGAAGGGGTGAAGACAATACATCACAAAGTAGAGCTGAGAAGGAGTGTATTTGGACTGGTAAGAACTCAGTGTGTGTGTGTGTGTGTGTGTGTGTGTGTGTGTGTGTGGTGTGTGTTTGTGTACAGTTAATTCTTCACAACTGAAGAACAAATAAACGATGAAGTGAGTCGTAGCAGCTGATAAGTTTGTTGTAAAGTGTAACATGAAGTCAAAGACCGTCAGTGATCAGAAAATATTGCATTTAGAATAATACATTATTGATTATAACAGAAAAATATAAACTTTACAAATATGATTTTAAAGTTGCAGATTGTATGTCTGACATTACTGAGATAAAGAAACAATGATTGTGCTTCTTGATTAGTATGAGCAAATTTGGGGAAATTGCATATGTTGAGTTTTCACCACAACATTACATATGTTGATCTAGTTGTTTGCAACTCAGTGTAACTGCAGACGAATATATTTAATGTTAGAGACCTTTGACAATTTAAATTCCTGGACGTATACTTTTTTTTTCAATTCATATTAGTATGGATTGCTTCAAAAAATAACCATGATTAATACTGACTGATGTCATCTATACTGATACGAAACGTGTTGAAATCAATAAAGTAAATGTTGATTAAAATAAGATTTAAGACCTTAATTCTGTGGGTTTTTAGCAACCTAGCACATTTTTTGTAGAAAGTCAACTGTACATAAATTTTGTTTTAAACTAACAATTTTCAAGTATTGTCCAAGTTTAAAGATACTTTTGCCATCATAAGAGCACATATAGAAAAGTAAACTCCTATTTTTGTCATGAAACTAAAGTTTATGACGAAGCAGCAGTTCAAATAGAGATCCTGCTTTCTTGTTGATTTACAACTTTTGGTGTGTTTAAAATAGTTTCCTGATTGTTGTCTGACCGCATTAACAAAAATATCTCACTGTTTCACACAACATTGATTATGATATCAGATTATGACTAATACAATATAGTATGGATACTGAAGAAGTAGGACTGGGAGAGCCATGGAGGACTCAGAAAGGATTTAATTACTGCTCACAACATTGGAGAAACTGCAAAATAAAAACAGGGAAATGTTAATTTGAGCTATCAGGAAACTCTAACTCTGCATTGCAGTTTTGCCTTCTGCGTACAAATGCACAATTGCCCATAGCTATGCAACATGAACCAGCGATGCCTGCTTTTATTTGAGTATGAATGCTCTTCTAATACAGCAAAGGGTACACACAACCTTCAATTTAACCTTAGCCATTGTGTTCCATGCAGACTAGCCCCTCTATTGTTAAAGATGCGGCATCTTATTTTTTTTAATAAGCAAAAGGATTAAATTAAACCCCATGCAATCCAAATGGAATGGGGATTTTTGGACGCATTCACACAAAATGTGTCTGGAAAAGATAATTCCACTTAATGGAGGCATTTAAAGAAGTTGGCAGATGCCTCAGCTGCAACTTGGATTATATCATGTGTTTATTCCCCCTATGCTGTCACATTCTATTATAAACAAGGACAACTCAATATACACATGAATGTTTTATAAAGATGCATTAAATAGGGATTTTATTCATTTCGAAAAGTGTCTAATGAGGCATATTTACACCAAGAATGTATAGTATTATCCATCTTATTAATTATAACTAATGTTATTACTTATTATAATGTTCATTCTTTGTTGTTTAATCTCATTTGTCTCTTTGTTCTCACATATTCTGTCACCATATAGCTTTCCCTGAGCCTGGGTAAGGGGCTAGTACGAGCTGTCAGATGTGCGGCTGATATCTCAATTAAGCAAAATAGGAAAATCTATTGTTTATGGGGGTGTGAGAGGGTATTTCCAAGCCGCGGGGTTTAAAATGGGAACAAGAATGTGTTCGGTCAGCCTGAACAGCCCAGGAGGATTTTGGGGAGGACTCGTCCTTTGTGACACATGCAGCATAGACATAATGAATTATATTATAATTACAAAGCACAGTCTGTAGAAGTGGACAATATAGATATTTGGCCAGGGGGTGGAGTGTGCTGCTCCATAGAGACCGGGCCACTCCAGACTGCATCTCTATTCAGATCACTTTAACTTAGACAAATCTCAATAAGAATGAATGGGGCTTTGTTCAGGAAATAAAAACATTTGAACAGGGAGGCATCATCTTCTCGTATGCTGAAGGCACACAAGCAATTTTACAAATGTCTGAAAAAGATAAGATTTTACTTTTTTAAAAACACAATATGCATTTATCAATAAATAAAGAATAACAGACCATAATGTATCGTTATTTTTCGATAATTAAGTGTTTGCAGTAAGGATTTGTTTTGACACCAGCGAGTACCGGTCTGTCTGGAGCAGCAGTTTGTCTGCTGTGTGTGTGGGGATGTTGGAGGTTCTGTATAATATGGCGAGATTGGGCAAAGCAGAGCGAGCACAGAAGCAGAGGGGAGCGAAGCTGGCAGTGACTGAGAAGATGAGGATTTGACGGCAAGGTGACAAAGAGTTCAAACAAAATGAGGCTTGTAGATTAGCAGCACTCCCCCCGGTGACAGGTGTCATCTCTTGGGGCAGTCTGTCACTCTGCCTGCTGCCACTCTTTATATAATATGAGCAGAGAGAGATGGAGAGAGAAAAAGGAGAGGGGAGGAGGTAGAGGCAGCACCACTTGCACCTCACATGTCACGGCCTGGCCTGCATTACCTGCCAGTAACAAAGATGAAAGCTTGAGTGGCAGAGGGAGAGCTGGACGAGCAAAAGTCGAGCAAATGTTTATTTACCTCCCTGCTGATTTTGTTTTAATGACTTCACCATAACCTGAAACTTCTCACACAAAGTCAATGTAGAATCACTTAGTCAGGGACATTATCTAATAATAGAGAAGCACTAATGTCCATAATTACTCTTTGACATTGCAGTTTGAGGGCATGCGATTCAGACACTCGGATTGCTTCACATCTTTAATCTGTGTCATATTAATCATGTTCCTGTCCAAGGATGTATCATCAGCTGTAGGAATGGAAATCAGTGTATAGCTCTTTTTGTGTCAGTGTTTTTGCATCAATGTGTTAAAATGTTGTCTTCTGTCAGGTTTCTTAATAGCTGAATAAGCTAAAAGAAAAAATATTTTTATTTGATATTTAATTTATGGATTTCCTCAATAAAATGTACAAAATATAATAATAATATATTTTTAACAGAAAGAGGTTGAAAGCCATACTTACCAGCGGACATTTACCACCAACTGGAGGAGGGGGGGGGGGGGGGGGGGGGCATAAGGAAAATGAGCTACACTGGAAGATACACAGGAGTAAAGAAGAGAGAGTATTTTCCAATAGTAAGTTTAGCCCAGAGCGTTTACAAGTCTGTGATACGGGAGGATATTAACTAAAGCTTGGAGGGAGCCAGCTCACATCATCCTGGTGACATGCAGGCTGAGACCTGCTGCTCTCTGCCCAGGACTCCAGCCATCTGCTCCACAGATTGCAGTGAAACACACACACAGCGAGCGCTGCTGCTTCCCCTCTGGGTGAGAGAGAGTCACCGGAGGGTCAGCAGCTACTTCTGCAGGACTTTCATCCTTCCATGTTATGACTGCTCTTACCGACGCTGCTTATGTTGATTAGGTGTATCGAGCAGCCGACCGGACTAATAAGACTAGAGTGACTAACTGACAATCTGCAGTGTGTCTAACACGCTGAGAGACGACACCAAAAAATTGGAAGGGAGGGGGGGGGGGGGAAAGGGGAAAAAAAACAGGAGAAGTGTTCTGATGTTTGTTTTTGACAGATGAGGGATGCCCCCTATTGACTTTGTTAGGGAACCTAGAAACAAGGGTAGAGGGAGTAAAACCAGAGTGCGTCGGTGATTGCAAATAGTGAAGAAAAACAGCTAGAGTGCAGGTGTTCTCAGTTACACCCACAATAGTAGGAATTTTCTGGTCTTTGAGATTACATATGGACAAAAGGAAAGACTCGGCTTGGAAATTCAGATGGCCAATATACATTAAGGTTTTAAAATATTCATTGCACAGGTTGGAGGGGATAGAAGGTTATGTGAGTATTTGGTGCCCTTCTGAATGGAAAATTCTTCCTGCATAACAATCAGGTTGTATGGAATCAGAGGTATAATGAGAAAGAGATTATTGGCGTGTAAAAAAAAAAATAAATCCACTTCTTTTTTTTCTTTTTTTCTTTTTTTAAAACGTGGTCGATTTGTAAATTTAAAAAAATATTAGCTTAAATGAATTTCCTGATTTGGCACACTTGCAGCAAGACAGCATCGGTGTCGGGTGCATTTAAAAAAAAAATTAAAAAAAACAGGTTCCTATGCTGCGCAGTGTGTCTCTGGTCTGTGAACTGGTGTCCGTTGGGGAAATGGACCACCCTGGGCACAGTTGTGTTGGAGTGAGTAATGAGGCAGGCTTTCCACGAAGGCTGATAGAGGCTCCCATTAACAGCCATGCTTCAGGGTATTCTCTGTCTGTGTTGTGGAATGGAAATGAGATCTGATAGAAACATGTATAATTTGTTGTCACATCAAAGTGACACTTATTAGCTTTATTTCCTCTTCACTGTTACATCTTCCGTACCTCTGGGTAAAAAAAAATCCACATTGAGACGACTGCTGCTAGCATGATGCTTATGCGCATCTAAGTATAGCAGCAAGTCAGTATAACTTTCATCGATTGTACTGCTGTAATAACTGCTTAAAGGAAAGTGTGTCTTCTATTGGTCGGGCTTTCAAATTGGACACAATGAACATACTTTAATAGATTTCCTGAAAGCTTACATCCACCGCTAATGTTGACTCTGAGGAGTTCTTTGAGCATTGATGTCATTTTACTTGCGTGTCATTTCTTTTTTCATCACCAAGGTTTATATTCTTATTAGTTAAATCATCCTTCAGTATGTAAAAGTTTTTACTTTTTGATCTGTTTTGTTCATCCTCACATAGACACACACACACAAGCAAACACACACACTTTTTTCCCCCCCCATAAATCCCACAGCTATCCTGAAGTGGATTATTGTGAATTTATCCAACAGCCCTCTTCATATCTTTGTGACTTTGAATCAGGATATTGCGGCTATCAGAGCAGAATTATTTTCCCCAACTATTCGGCAGAGGACTGGGCATTTGAAGGGCTACATTTTAGCATTGCATCTATAGATGTGCAGCATTATATGTCATGAGTGGCACCTCATTTCACACAGCCTAATGGCTTGACACTGAGAGCACACTGGGGATCCAGGCAGGGGAGCTTCCCTTAATTTTTTTTTTTTTTTGGCCCAAGTTTTATGAGATACAAGGATTAGGGTTGATTGAAAGTCACAGTGAGCTGCAGCATGTGGAAGGTTTTACATTAAACGCTCCTCACTGATGACTTAATACTGTTAATGATACAAGCAGCCCATGTTATATCACTTTGATTTATGTTTTTTTAGAAATTCTGAAGGCTCAATTTGCTGCGGAATAAAAACCTGACAAGTCAAGTCAAAGATAAGGTCCTTCCACCCCCCTCTACCCTCAACCCTCCCAAAAAAAAAAGAAATCCGTCCAGACTGCAGCAGCTGTGTGATATTTAACTGATTTAGATAGAGAGAAGCAGACACAGAGGCACAGTCTCCTCTTCAGTGAACTTATCTTACACGCCTGCATGTGACAGACCGTGTAGCCCTCCAGCTTAGTTGTCATACACCGGCGACCAGTCGGAGCTCGTCAGGTTGCATGATTGTATAATTGTGTTGTGACACCTTGAACCCGCCGGTGGTATATAACCATGTTAATTTCCTGATAGCACACCGTGGGCCGTGGAATCAGAGTTATGATGGGTGTAATTTGTGCCTCCGACTGCAGTGTGAAAGGAGCGGGTCATCAGCAGGATAAATACAAATTAAAATTGATGCAGGTCTCGTTTCTGCTTGACCAGTTTGTGTTTGGGAGGCTGCAGAGAGCTTGGAATTGTGCACTTGCCATTTGTGCCTTTTGGGTCTTCCATTTCATTTCAAGGCCTGAAGGCAAAAAACTGAAAATAAAGTGCACCTGCCAAAAGATGTGCTGCGGTATCACAGGCATGAAAAAAAAAAGAAAAAGCTGCTTTTATAATTCAAAAAGTTGAGTTATGATGCTTTGAAAACGGTTACCCATTTAAAGTTTGTAACCTCTAATTTCATGTCAAAGCTGTGCCCAAAATGAAATAATATTATTGGGAAAACAAAAAAGAAGCGCAGGAAAGTGCAGGGGGAGACCTTCATATTTTTCAAATATCAGAAAACGACACTTCAAATTAGTGAAACATTGTGCAAGTGACAGCTTGTGGATTTGTTTGTTAGTTGTTCGTCTGTGACTCCCTGTGCACGTGCGTCTGAGTGTGTACCTGCGAGTGTGTACCTGTGAGTGTGTGTTTGACATGTGTCCAGCAGAGCCAAAGAGGCCTCCTCCTGAACTCCTGTCACAGCTTCTCTGACTGCCAGTTCAAGAGCTCTTCATTACAGCCTGTGCGCATCTGAGGGAAAGAGAAACAATGCTTAGAGCCCGATGCACATAACCTTTTCCATTCAATCAGCAGTTCAAACTGTCTCCCACCCCTGCAAATCATTCTGTTTCCACCTAGTCAAGTACACCTCCGAGTCAGAAAGCCCAACAATCAAAAATGTATGAAAATATCTTTCACTGTGTTGGAAACCTGAAAGATAATTTGTAGAAAATGTTTGACCCTTTCATGTGATCATGAGGACACTCTGATTGAAAACGGTGACGACAACATTGCAACCAGCAGCTATGCATTACCCGTCATAGCCGTTTAAATATGTGTATTAATGAAAATAAGCAGTAAAACTAGCCTGACAGTACAATGCAGCCGTCAGACAAAGGCTCGTCAGTAATGTTTTATACCAATCCACTGATATAATAATTATACTATCCCCAGTCTTTAGTGGAGGTTGATTGTTCTTGCTGTGAGCTAACACACTTAATTGTAGTATGCAAATGAGAGCAATTACAAAGCTTTTAGGTGAAGAGATGACAGCTGAGGTTGGTTTTATTGGAGGCCTCACCCAGTTGTCATGGAAACCACATAGAATAAACGCAACTGTCAAACAGATATAATCTCGTGTTGGGTCCAGAAATTGCCTCCACTCTACTTTTTTTTGTTCCATGAACTGATCCATATGAAACGGAGATTCTGTGATTACTGAGCAAATTGTCAATTTGTGTCACGCAAAAGCAAAAGAGAGCTCGTTTGAGAGAGAGAGAGAGAGAGAGAGAAATGTTGGACTGGATTCAACTTCCAAACCAGCACTTCATAAGAATTTAAAATATGCACTCGTGCTCAGTTTGAAATGCTTTGAGTTTTGGTAGTGTCAACAATTATCCATGATCTAAAGGAATTTGAAGATTGTCTCTTACTTGGAACATTTCTCTGTTGATAATATGTCTTGAACAAAAATTTTGTTTTTTTTTCTTTTTGATTTGTTGATACACAACTGATTAGTGACTATTTTAACACTAGAGAGGCCCATCAAACACGAGTCAAAAAGGCTTATACACTGTGTACAATGATACAGAGCAGGGTTTATTTAGGTGATTTTTATTTGGACGTGATAGTTGTAATAATTGCATTTATGATTGTTTACAAAGTCTACAAAATTGAGCAGGACACTACCTTTCCAATTCCACCTGTTATTGACATTTTCTGCAATGTGTCATTTAAGTTATAAATACATGTTACAATTAGAGTTGTAACCACATTTAAATTAAAAACTTTTTCATGTATTTTTTCCTTCCAAAATCAGGCATTCACTGGTCCACCTTTGATTATCCTAAATTACAGGAAATGACACAATCACTGCTGCTGGCATGCAAAACAAAAAAGTTGCAGTTTAAATTTGTTTAAATTTTCTCTAACAATCTGTATTACAATTACTCTCGTTCAGGCTTTCATGAATTAAATATGAGTTGTGTCTGAAAATGAGATGTTATAGAGGTAAATGACGAGAGGCAGCCTGTAATTGAGGTGGTGGCAACATGGGCCTGCTGAACTAATCCCTGACTGGGTCATGTGACGCTCTGTTCACCAATGGCGGGATTTCTTTTCACCACAAAGCCAGGGCAGCTGGGAAAATTGATTTCTCATCTGAGCTGTATTTGATAGCTTTTGAAATCAAAAATTGAAATTAACTAACCTACGCCCCATCATTACAAAAGAGCAAATTAAACTGTGCAACAGCGGTTCCTCTGAGCTCAGGAAGCCGGTGAAGGAGACGAATATGAAGGGGGCTCTCCACGGCCCGTGACGTTCTCTCGTGCTGTGTGCACAGAATATTAAAAACAATAAATACAATTTGTGTCGTTGTCTTCTATTAATTTGTAATAAAAAAAAGGAACTCAAATTATAAGAAATGATAATTTACAGCACATTTAACAGCACATGTATTTGTTTATATTGGAGTTTTTTAAAACCATAATTATATTTTGACATATTTTATTTGTGCAAAATTTTTAAATGAAACATATTTTTAAATAAATTAGGTATAATAGTCTGAATTGTGTTTTTTCATCAAGGGTACTGGATTAAAAAAAAATCAAAAGGTTAAACAAAAAGTCTTCAGTACAATTTCTAAACTTCTAAACTAAATCCAGTAAAAAAAATCTGCTTCTCTAAATGTGTAGTCTAGTTTTGTAACAATTTTAATTTTAATTTAATTGTAGAATTTCATATGAAATTTAAAGTTTAAGTTAGTTGCACATGTAGAGATATTAACATTTATATTTTACAAGTTCTGCACTAACTAAAATAACTAAATAGTTAGAAAAACTAACTATTTTCCACTGGAGTGATTTATTTACCATTTTTCAACTTTCAATTATTGAACACAAACAGCAATTTAACAAGCACTAAGGAGTGAAGTCTCTTTGTGAGAGTGAGTGAAAGTGGACAAGACGT
Source organism: Labrus mixtus (assembly GCF_963584025.1). Taxonomy (NCBI): domain Eukaryota; kingdom Metazoa; phylum Chordata; class Actinopteri; order Labriformes; family Labridae; genus Labrus; species Labrus mixtus. Next base: position 4,570,781 of record NC_083615.1, read on the forward strand.
GAAGTGAAACGAGCTGGCTGATTTGCGCTGACAAACGACATGCTGAAACAGATGTTCCTGCAGGTGGACATGAAGATCAATAGGCGGCGGAGAGCAGCGAGATAGTTACCTGAGCTGCTGGAACTTGTAGCAGATGTTAAACAGACTGATGCCCTGGAAGGCTGATCAATGGACAGGAGGCAGATGGAGGAGAACATGGAGGAGTGCTGCGAGGCGCTGTTAGCAGAGGGAAACATAAAATAATGGGAGTCACATTTGATATGCAGATGGGCGCCTGTCCACAACGTTAACCCGTCAACACAGAAAAAAACAGGCTTCAACTTTGAGGAAACTTCTACTTCAGCCGAAACTCCACTCCCTCTCATCAGCTTCTGTGTCATGCTAATTACTGCTTATTTTACCACCTCCAACACCAGCTGAATATTTGTCCAGTATCATGATTCCAAAACAAGATGATAAGGGCACTGTGGCCAACATTATCAGGTGAGGGAAACAAGACATTCAGCATTTTTTTTTCTGGGCTAAAAAAAAAAAAAAACTTGCCTCATTAGCAGTGGTAAGAGTTAGTGTCAGGCTGTGATTTAACAGACTATCACCTTTACCTCCCATTAGTGAATTCAATACACTCAAAAATCCCAAAGCATCTCATGAAGCTCTCTCTGGGTATAACTAGCATGTTCATTCTTATTTGTCAAGCAGATATGAAAAAGAAAGGTTCACTTGCAACATTTTTTCAAGGTATTTTAAAAATTAATATTACTTAAAATATACTTTTTGCAGCTTAAGCCCAATAAAAAAAAAATCTGTATGTTATGATGTATTATTTTTTTATATATTTTAATCAGGCAAATTTAGAATGGAATTATGTTTGCAGCAAGTGCAGCATCTCTTTTCCCAAAGTCTGCACACCTGCATTAGCGCACACATAGACCCACACATACACCGGTTACTGTACACACACACACACACACACACACACACACACACACACGCCAAGATCTTCTGACATCCGGCGTCCCAGTGGCCTTGCTGTCCGAGAAGCAACTTGAACTAGGCGATAACCTGATAAGACTTTATCTTGTCTTCCCTGGGTCTCAGTGAAGCCTGAAGAAGACACTTCAGCTGCATGGCATCCCCCCAGAGTCCTAACCTTCCCCTCATCTCTCCTCGCTGCCATCTCTGCACGGAGAGCTGTCAGCGGCCTGTTGCTTATTGATGTTTCTGCATGTTTTATGTCTTTTCGGCGATATGACGGCCCTGACACGGTGCTGATTTCAATCAGCCTTGCCACATACCGCAGAGAGTGACAGCTGGGGAAAGTACGAGGGACAAAAAAAAGAAGGGAAGAATCGGTTGGGGATGTCATTGGCTCAGATCAGCTCCGGCCTCGTCTCTGACCGGGGGGATTCTCCTCCCTTCTAATGAAAATGTTTCATTCACATTGCACATCTCATGCCTCCCTCACTGATGAATTCAATGGAAGAAAAAAGAGAAACGAATAGTGAGCGAAAGAAATTCAGCTTTTGTCGGATTGCGGAGGCAAGAAGAGAGGGTGACCCCTGAGCCAAAGGTTCTGACACTGCATCAATCCCTTTAGGGGCGAGGCCTGCTGGACCAGCTCTGGCTGCAGATTACTTCAGCACATCTGAGGGGATGGCTGCTCTATCTATTTCACACGTTCTATGCAGAGAGGAGCCTTGTATGCTTTGGATCCTGAGCTGCCCACTAAATTAGGTCTGAGATCATTCCATGCAATGATTGGAGCGATCCAGGCCAATTCAGCTCCAAAAACCATTGACAGAAGGCTTACCCAATCCCTGAAAAAAAAAAAAAGGGAGACACATCTAGTCCCTCTTTCTCTTTATGATAAACACTAGAATGTACCGTGGGTAATCCCAATAAGGCTCTTTACTTGCAAATTCGAGTATATGCACACATGTACCGATAAGACGCTCCCACGCAGCTTTCTCACATACGTGTTATTGACGAGCATATCGTGTCTATTCAGCTCTGGCCGCTCTTTTGTCACAATCTGGAGTAATATCTCAATCTGACTTTATTAGGCGCTGCACTGCTAAATATGAAGTGGCGGTAGTGGAAAATTCTCATCACAGTTTCAGACCGCTGCAAATGAAAAACACTTGGGTTACACTAATTGTTTTATTATTTCACATCCCCCGAAGAACTTTTATTTTGAAAAAAATGATTAAATATTTATTCTTATTCTGTGTGTTCAATATCTTCCCTTTTTTGGATTGTGTTTAACATGCAGGCTGTGTTGTGTCTCGGTTTCCTGCACTGTTATCGCTAACTTTAACTTTAATTTAATCTTTGCTGGACTTTAAAATAGGAAGGGGAAAAAAAAAAATCCCCCAAAGATCTCGTAATCATTTCAAACCTGTTTTTTTGTCTGAATCTGATAAAGCACAATTTATTCCCTTCTGTTTTCACTGAGAGATATCAAATTAATAGCTCTAGTCGGGGTACTTTGCTTTGAGAACGCAGTCATATTTCACTTTCAGTTTTTTTATAGAACACAATTACCGCCCCATAATGAGATTCAAAACAAAGACTAAATTAGCTGTCATTAAATTATTTCAATTTCCTTAGCCTAATAGAAGATTGTGACAGGTGTCATAGTTGCCGTTATATTTGGCTTCGCAACATGTTATAATGGATAATTGATCCATCAAAAAACATCAAGCCCAGGCAATAACTGGCTCGAGAGTAGCGTACTGAACATGCAGAAAATCGAATTTAACCCCATGTTGACTAAGACACTCCCTTGCTCTGTCGATCAAGCATGTCTCTACTTGACAGCTCTGTTCGCATGTTGTTAAATAATCTAAAGGGAGAAAAGAAACATGAAAGAAAAAGCAGTCTCAGAGGAACTGTCACAGAGAAAGGAGAATGCCATGGGGGGCGAGGAATGCCTTCAGTCGCGCAGCTTTTCACATTTTAATTTCAGTCTGCGGGACTGACTCATGGTAGCGCCTGAGTGAGTGGGTCCTGGGAGTCAGGGCTCGTGCTGACCCCTGAGCATAGACGGGCCCAGAGAGATGTCAGCTGAGAGCTCCTGAGGATCACCAGGCTGCCAAGCGCTTTGAAAGCTGCTGCCAATTCAGCCTAAGATTCAGCTGAATGCTCGCCACAGAGAAGGGGAGCGACAGCAATAAAAACAGGTTGCAAAAGGAAGAGAATTTGCTTTCAAAATGTATTTGGCCTCTGACCTTGCATCCAACCCTGTGGCCTCTTGTCTTTGAAGCTGAGCATATTTTTTGAGAGACATTCAAAGAGGGGAGGGTTTTAGGGGTGGACTTGGGGCCTGTCAGTATAAACATATTAATAATCTGACAGCTTCATCTGCTTTTGAGGGCTAGACTTGACAGCTCCACAATGGCCTGCGCTGTAGTCCTTCTCGTACACGTCTAGCTTTCCTGTCTGAACAACACAGAGAGTTTATTAAGACATCACACTCCTGTGAAGTATTGATTTTACACCAGTCTCTGTCACTTACTGTATCAGCCCGAGCAGGAGCTCCAAAATAAACTCTGACAGCTGCATGTAACCTGCTGAATATGTTTGAGAGAACAGCTCAGTTCAGGTAAATTTGCTTTTTTATTTTGTCGAACATCTTTAATCCTAATATCGCCTGATCGAGGTTCCATGATCAAACGTCAACACAGAGCAGAAAATTCTTTTTTTCTCTATTAAAAGAGAAATTTTAAATTCTTTGACAGGCATAAATAAAAGGAGAAATGCATCAGATAGGAGATTGTTGCAATTAAGTTTGTGCAGCTCAGGGAAAAAAAAAAAAAAAAAAAGGAACGAATGCTATCTGGAACAAAGGAGGGGGATGTGCATCTGCCTGTGGAAACGCGCCCCGCCTCTCAGACTGCGGGTCTGTCCATGGAGAGACAGAGGGAGAGAGGGGTCAGAGGGAGCACAGGTAATTGAGGTGTCCCCTCCCCTCCCTTTTTTTTTTTCCAGGGCTTCTCACCCCATCCTTTCACCCCCCCTCTCCCCCCCCCCCCAACCCTATCCACACAGCGGGCACAATTACGCTCCCCATCACCCCACCAGCTGGCCCCCGTGATCCCACACTTCTTACTAAACGCGACTCCATCGGCCCTTTCCCTCTTAACCTCTCAGCACCCGCTCTGGGGGAATGGTGAGGCTGCACACAAAACTGAAGAGAGAGAAGAAAAAAATAAAAAGAACTTCTGCTTCTTTTAACACTTTGAAAAAATAAAAGGAACAAATCGGGAAGGTGAGTTAATGCAGGCTGAGAATTAAACTCGGTTTGTTGCAGGTGCACTGAGGTGTATGTTAGTTAAAACCTACAGACATACAGCAGTGTGGAAAAACTGAAGGAGTCACTATTAAATCTAAGGGTGGTTATTGATTAATTGAAATATTGTCATATAGAGTAACAGGACAAAATTCTGATAATACATTTCACACTTTAAATTAAAAGAATTTCATCATATTTAGAAACAATTGAAAAGAAATCAATAAGATCAACTCAGAATAAGGAAAAGCCCGTCTTACATTTAGATGCTTACAATTTAAATCAAACTGTGACAGCTATCAACATGTATGTTAATTGAGTAGCTTGAAATCCCTTTCAACACCCAAGTGTCAGTATGATCACATTTCTCGAACACGCTCCGAGTGTCTCTTGATAGACAGTGTTTTCACTCCGTCCCTTCACATTAATGAGTGGGAAGGCTCTCCCGTGCGTTATTACCTGAAATAATACCATATGGTAAAATGTAAACAACATCTGCATATTCATGTCATAACTTCATCTGTTTAATTAGTTCCAGCAAAGCAGTTTACCCTCTGAGGCCCTCGCTGTCAGAGCGGTGATGGCGGAGCCGTGGCCTGCTGTCGGTCCTGACAGTCCTCCATTGTTCAGTTGACGCCGCTGCCCTGTCTGTTTAATGCCAGGTGCATCTTTACAGGCCACAGATCAGGTGGAAGCGAGTTAGGGAAGCGTCTTTCGCACCGATGCCAAAGCTGACACGTCCCCTCTTTAGCGAGGAGACCTACCAATTATTTGAGGATATTCTATCGTATGTAAACACGGCTTGGTTAAAAGCCAAACTTTCACCGAGTGACACCATCTCTTGACGTGCAGCCATCAATATGTGTGCTGAAATGCATCTGTTTCCCCCCCCACACACAAGCACACTGACTAAAGAGGATGTGACACCCCGCTGAGGTCAATCACATGTTGGAAACCATACCAGATACTGTTTATTTCTTTTTTCTATTTTAATGCTGGCTGAGATCAGGCCATTTCAAAGGTGGTCTTTGATATGTAACAAAGCTTCACTTCATGCATGTTTCTCTGAACATTTCTCCATAATATGAAAACAAGACTAGAAGTGCCAGAAAATTTGCTTCCAACTCAAATTTTTTAAAATCCTTTTTTTTTTTTATAGGAGGACGCTTGCACAAAAGGTCAGAAAACAAAGAGTCAGTAAATAAAAACAGAGCAATGTTGTATGGGTAGCTTGAGATTTCATTCTCTAATTAAATTCTCCTTCATCATGGACTTGTTTCTGCAAAAGCAATAATACTTTTGGCCCCGCGTGGCCTGAACACTAACATGCTTGAGGAAGGAAAAAGAGGAGGGAAATGAAAGAGAACAACATGAAGGAATATCTTATTAGGGGAGTCAGGCATGTTTTGGCCCCGGTTTCTTGATGGCTGCTCTTGGTGTCGCGACCTACTGGCGTCTAGCTAATACGACAGTGTACGCCATGCCATTGTTCTCAATCAATAACTAATTATCAAAGTACTGGCTCCGACTTGTATTGTCCGCTTTGCTTGGAGCCCCTTGTTGTGGACTGAAAGACAGAGAGGCGGAAGAAAGGGGAAAAGGAGGGTGGCTTTTGGCTGCACAGTGATGCTGCCGCCACAACATCCTCGCAAGCCTTTCAAGATACACTGTGCCGTCAGTTTGAATTACCCTCGCCTACTAATTGATATGAATTAGAACAGAAGAATTATTGTTGCTGCTGAATGTCATAACGATATCCTCAAAGTAATCACGGGAGACAAAAAGAGAACAGCACAAAACACACAAGCAGACCAAATATGAAAAGACAAATTAAGCCGACTCCTGCTTGGGACTTTGCAAACGAGGCTTTAGACAATGGGGAAAGAAAATTAGACTGTTACCAATCTGTACGTTTCATTATTTCAATCTTGTTTGCAAGTATGAACCATGATTTTAACCAAACAGAAAGGATTCCTCTTCCAGAAAGACAGCTTAGAGTTGTGTTCTATTTGTGAGCCAACAGGTTGAAGCGCAGCTCTCTCATCACTGATACAATGTCCTTTTATCACCTTTTCATTGTCCGTTGCTTTTTTACAAATGAGCTGACTGAAATAGAGGAACCCAGTCATTCGTACTTGGCAACACAGAGTGGATTGTGTGCTGGTGCCTGCCTGTCTCTGTGACTCCTAATGGAGTGGCGAGTCCTGTCATCCCACGTGGCAGCACAGTTCACTACTCCGCAGTCCCGTTGGAGCCACTGGCACCAGGATTGTGGGCCAAAACCCCACGGAGCCCAGAGGGTGGCTGGTGCCCTGGTGGCAGGCAGAGGTCAGCCTGGTAAAAGTGCCGCCCTCAGGACAGCGACTCTAATCCCAGAGCAAGAGCAAGGCAGCTGGAGCAGCCCATCCGTTCAGGCTGCGTAATGATATCACTTGCACTGGATCTGATGTCTGACCTCATTACCAGAGTTTAATTGTGTTGCTAACAGAGTTTCAGCTCTTCTTTTCTCTGGCCTCTTTCTGTTTTTGACAGCGCTCCAAAAGAATTTCCCTGTTGCTCACAAAACAAAATTGATTCCCTATGAATTTTAGTCCTGTTGACTGCCTGGTCATTGAAGTAGAATGTTATTGAGTTATGACTTTACAGGTGAAACATGAGTTTTTCCTCTATAATTCTCTAAGCTCAAAACTGTGAAATTTAATCTATTTTTTTTTTTTTTGTTAGATTTTTTCACAGAGGAATGAAATTGGAAAATTGAAAAAAAAAAAAAAAAACATCTCCTGCACACCATGAATCTGCCTTTTTCAAACACTTTATTAGAAAAGTATTCAGGTGATACATCTGCCACTTGAAGCAGAAACAACACACACGTCGAAAATTAGTGAATAAACTTATATTATATATGTGGTTATTGATAGAGGGGTAATTTGAAATAGAAAGGAGAGCATTAAATCAACAGTTCATTAACACCTTTTAAATATACATGGTCCTTATCACATTGTGTTTATAACAGATGTGTGAAAAAGCTTCACTGCATATGTAAATGACAGTGGTGTTGTTCACACCTTAAATTAGGTAATGTTTTTTTCCATTCATTTCACAATTATACGCAATGATTTAAAAGTGACATTCGGATTTAAACATTTTGTTCTATGTTCATCTACTCTATGTAAAGCTACATGTGTTGCTTGACTACAGAGAACCGTGCCTTACAACTTTCCTGTTAGAGCAGGCTGTTTTGATGTTTTAAATTCAGTTAAGCTGCCCTCTTGCTCCATCTTGTTGTTAGCCATGCAACCTGAGAGTCAACCATAATCTGCCTTTTGCCATGAAAAAAACAACTTTCTTTCATGCCATGATACCACATGAAATATGAATGACATAAATAGGCAGAGTTGTGGTGTAAATAGGAAGCTTGACTGGGGCTTAGTGCTGCAGATAGCGGCTGTTTCCTTGCTATCACCAGCTTTCTCCCTCCCACACAGCTCAAGAGGTAGTGACATCGCAGTTTGCTTCTTGGCGCCCAAGCTACAGTCCTCCATAACCTCAACACCCATAGGAAACTACCACTGGGTCACGGGGAACAGGCCACCACTGGTAATGGAGTTGCTCTCTGAAAACATCAAAATGCAGGTAAACATGGCACTCCGTTGAGCATTAAGTGCAGTGAAACTTTGGGTAAAAGTATCACGGTGGGTAAAGGTTACAGGCAGAAGGTATCTGAGTGTATGTCTGTGTACAGGTGCTGGGCTGTACTGAAAATGCCTCATTACCACCCTTCCCATTTCTAGGGCTCATATAGTGTAGCAATGTGCCCTTGAAAACAGACCCCAATTTATTCTTTGCATTGTGCATGTGGCTAGATTTTCCAATATTCCCATCATGAAAGAGCAATTATAATTCCATGGTTCATATGCACACTCCATTTGAAGCAGCGATCCTCGCCTATTGTCAGTTGTCAGAGTAGAGGATAAACCATGAAAAGGCCTAATCCCGCTATGGGCAGGAGGCTTTAATGAGCAGACTGTCTCAGGCAGAGCCATGTGATACCCTGGCTGGGGCCAGACCAGTGCATCGTGGAGGTCAGCTCCTAATGGAGGGCTCCATGGCTTCCCCTCTGGAGAAGGGCGGAGCCCACTTACGTTGACCTGTTAAGTCAAGTTGCTCTCCTCTGACCCTCCAAAAGATGCCTGGATGTGGGAGATTGTCAGGAAAAAAAACAGCCGTGCTGCCTGCAGGCAAAGAGTTTGCTTGAAATGAAAGGAGGAGATACAAAAAAAAAAAGGAACGCCAGCTCAGAACAAGAGAGTGTAGCCTGTGAAAGATGTAAATTCAAAGCAAAAGCAGCAGAACTTTAACCTATGGGCTATTATGCAGCAAGTGAAACAGAGCTGCCGCTTGGAATTAGTGACAATGGGGAGTTCAGGCCAGGGGCATTTAACCAATGGACATCTAGTGTATCAGATCCCAATCTTAATGACATCAGTGACCGAAGCTTTGCAGAAACTCTGATCTCTGGTGGCATAAAGAAAGGGTCGCGGCCAGAGGGGATTAGTAAAATATATGGAAGGGAAATAAAAAAATATGAAAAAAAAAAAGGATAATGAAAATAGGTTATGAGAAACCAGGGTGAATATTATTGCTGGACCTCACCAAGATGCAGAGGGTAGGAAAAAGCTGCGCAAATAGTCATGGGATTGCAAAGTCAATAATAGGTGCAATCTTCACAGACGGAAAGCTATAATCAACAAAAATCCATATTGAGGGTGAATGCCAGAGTTTTTTCAAAATGTCAGAGGAGTGTGTTTGCAGAAGGGCAGAAATGACAGATGAAGAGCAGGGAGGTGAGTGGCAGGGACACAAGGACAGGCGGACTCTGTGCTGATGAGGTCCTGGACACAGAGACCAGGCAGAGTGCAGCGTCGGGCCAGGAGAGCACTCTGCCTCAGCCTGCTCCCTGCAGAAAAAGCCAAGAGGAGTCAGCAGTGCTACTGCAATCTAATGGGAAGCATCCACTTAAAATTCAGAGGTTAACAAGACAGTAGGCAGCCTGGATTGCAAAATGGTAGTAAGAGTGATTTTTGGAGACACTTTAAATTGACAATTTTAGCAATGATAAAAATACTTTTTTTCCTTTCATGGCACAGTCCCATAAAAACACAATGCTTTGTACTGCCAGGAAAGAAAACAGAGCAGAAGGAAACTGGGTAATTGTGGAGGAAGTGCAGTTTTGGTGAATATAGGCACTTAAGTCGAGTCATTTTAGGGATATAGATATTTCCCATTTTCAACTCTGCCAAAAATGCAGTGAAATGGAGGGGCCACTTTTTTCCTTTTTCGATTTCACTCTCGTAAATCCTTTTCAACCGCGATTCCTATTCTTCTTTGGAGGTCTTTTAAGTCATTATAAATGTTTTCTCTGTTCCTTGCTCTCTCTCTCTCTCTCTCTCTCTCTCTCTCTCTGTGTCGCTCTCTTACTCTCACTAGCTTTAGTCTTCTTGAATAAAATAAGTGCAGATTTGCTGGAAATCAGTGGCTTTTGTGTGTGGCTGCAGGAGCATGGTGAAATGTTTGGACACTAATACCCATTCATTTCGGTAGCGCCATAAATAAAAGCTGCCAGCTATGCGGCTGCCGTGAAGTGGTATTCTTTAGTGCCCAGCAGGATGTCCTGTTCACATTAGCGCAGCAGGGAAAACTGGCCGGAACAGCCAGACAACTAAATCAAGACATTGTCAACTTCTGACAAAATTGCTATAGGGGGGGAGAACCGGTTTCTACGAGGGGTTGTGCATGTCTGGTTGTGTGCATGTTGTAGATTGTGTGTGCCTATGTCTATGAAACGAGGAGGAGAGCTAGAGAATGAGAGAGAGGTTTATTTTTTCAAAATGCTGTATATTCTGAAATAATAATTCCTAACAGAACAACACCATGGGGCTAGGATGAATTGTGAAGTGTTTCTAGAACAGAGACAACAGCGATCACGACATGAAACCAAAGCCCCCACAAACATATCTCCTGTTGTGATTGTTGCTCTATCGGTGCCAAACTTTGTGTCAAATGTTTGTATTTCTGTATCTTGTCATTAATATTCTTATTGCAAATGGAGCCGCGGTGATGCAAGACCACTTTCAGACTTTTCAAACACTAAAGGTCAATTAACCAATCAATCAATCAAAACGCTGCTAACATACAAATTTCCATTCTTTAAATAAAAATGCAAAATTAAAAAAATAGCGCATTGGACTTTGACTTGTTTTCAGATGACAGGTTTTTGGCCTCAAGTCAATTTGACCCACCTGATCCACAACTGAGCATATGTCTCTTGTCAGTACATATAAACTTTATCAAATCCCTGCAAACCGAAAAAATTACAAGGACCATCTAACTTACACCAGGTCAGAGCAAAGTGTGCCCATGTGACAGAATGTTATAAAGCAATCCCCTTTAAACACAGTCCAAGCCTTTGGGCTAGATTTGCAGGTGGTCGATTGCCCGGTCTTCACAGAGGTTAGCTCGTAGGGAGTGCTAAAAGCTGCAGGTCTGAAAGGGAGTCCTATCATCAGAGGAGGCCCTTAGTGCCAACAAGACCCAGATAATGACAATTCTGACCTCAGTTAAGTATATTACACAGCAAGAGCTCTTGGATGTGCTGCCCAGAACAATGTAAGGAAAAAAGGGAAAGTCTGTGCTGGGCCACAGCTGGGACATACCATGCCAGTGGGCTTGATGTTTTGATTAGGGGTAAGTAAGCCTTTTAACTTAGTTTGATTGAAAAAAGGGAGGGTGGAGTTTCCATTCATATCTTTATGCCTAATAAAGCCCACTTGACAACACAGGGGTTCAACACTTCCCTACAATGGGGAAATGAACCATTGCAGTGCGTGTCAGAGGCCTGATGTGTACTGCAGATTATATGATGGGGAACAGAGTGAAATGAGGTTTGGCAGTGCCACCGTGAGGTTGTGGCTGGATTTTGTGTATCTAGAAGCATCCTGGAGCGCGTCCAGACAGCCCAGCTTTTAGAGTTCTGTGAACTGTAGATGTGAGCAGTGCACCCTCTTTCTGCAGGATCTAAGTTGAAGTCTTTGCTGTAGGGTTCAGTGGACCATGAGAAAACACCAGTGAATCCGTCACCATCATCCCTCCTGGGACAAAGCTGGCTGGTCACTTCTGAAGCTCCAGTGACCCAAGGCTTGAACCCTGCTGCTCTCCATTCCCTGCCCTACGCAGCCACTGGGAATCTATGACCTCAAGTTCATGGAGAATCACACACTTTCATGGCAGCTTCAAAAGCAATGGCTGGGTTTGTCGTGTTTTTAAACTGTGTTGTGCCCTTCGCTGGCTCTCCGCAAAATAACAATATTGCTAAATACAATCTCTATGTTTAGAAATAATTTATTTCAAAGAAGCGAAGACGTATCATGAGACGAAAGCTCTATTATTTAACAACATTGATTCTCCATATCAAAATAAATGCCATGAAAATAGGAAAATATTAATGATTTTGTTGTAACTTTCTGCATCCAAGTCCAGATGGCTCTTAATTGGTTGGCAAATGGAGCAAGAGGTCTTTTTTTGAGGTGCGAGTTTGTGATTGTTGCCGCTGAATTGCTGCTGTGAAAGGCTGGCTGCGTGATTTGAAGATGGAACAGTGTGAGAACAGGTCATACAATGGAGCCACCAGCCTTGCACACAGGGGGATGTTGGGGGTGCATGGTGTGTCTGTTGGGGGGGGGGGGGGGGGGGGGGGGGGGTTGACGGCTCAAGACATGAAAGTGAAGACGTGTAAGAGAAGGAGCAAATACAGACAATCTGATAAGGGTAAGAAAGTCATTAGGACTATTTAATGACAAGTTGCACATATATGCATAGTCCAATGCTGCACAGTATTAATACTCAACACTTTATCTTAAAAGCCTGAATAAATTGTGATTACTTTATTTGAGTATTTTAAAATCTGCACTTTTACTTTTACTGTAGTTCCAGTAAATTAAAGTATTGCACTACATTTTTAAGTTGCAACTGTGACAGATCAAAGGTAATCTTAGACAAGTTCAACCTCAAAAAGCAATTAAGGTATATAGTCTGAAAAAAAAAATGGATTGAAGAGGTTGCACATCTCTTATGTAGAGTCCCTCAGGGCTCTTTCCCTGATCCTCTTCTTTTCATCTAATTCTTATTACAGGCAAAAATATTCAAAAAATGTTTTGAAAACAACAACTTTGCCTCCCTTTCCGATCTAATGACCTGATTGGACAAACTACCACTATCAAATTTCTGGATGATATTTGATTTGACGGAGGAAAGCTAATTACATTCCACAATTAAATGGGGAAAATAAAACAAGATCATACTGTACCCTCCAGCACAGCTGCCCAGGGCGTGAACCAGTTAACTGATAATGCTGACCACAACAATATCTGACAATGCTCTCAATGTTATAGACAGGTTAACAACAGGTTGTGTAATATCAAGCTTTCAAAACCTAGAGTCATTTATGAAAGACCAGACCTTATTTTACTCCCTTCCCGACCAGTAAATATTTATATTGTAATATTTTAAAACAAGTATTTACTTGTGTTTTTTTAATAATAATCTTGTCACTCAGTTATCTTTAAAATTATATTTGGCACAAACTTTTTATTGCTGGCCCTAAATGAATTAGACCTTTACCAATACTGGGGAGTAGTTATAGTAGTTATATACCTTATAGAGTTTAATTTATAATCCATTGTGTAGGGCTTTATATTAAGGTTGTTTAAATAAACCATAGACAATACAGCCTTGTGGATTCCTTATTTTTAAGGCTTATTATGTATGCTTTATATATATTAAAAAGACTCACATTACAGTATCAGCTTCCTTGCACTGGCTCCCTATAAAGAATATCTAGAATATAATTTAAAATCCTTCTTCTTCATTACAAAGCTCTTAATGGTCAGGCATCATCATATCTTTTGGGAGGTACAGACTTGAGTTATCAGGCCCCTCTCCTTTGGAATCATGTACCAGTCAGGGTCTTGGATGCAGAAACACTCTGTACTTTTGATAGAAGGCTCAAAACTTTATTTTTTTGGCAAAGCTTAGGGCTGGCTCAGGTATGGACCAGACCCAACTTTTGCTGTTATAGGCTTACACTGCCAGGGGACCAGGCACACTGAGCTTCTCTCTCTCTGTATGCATATTACTGCATTTCACTGTTTGTCATAGTTGCTAATGTTAATATGAGACTGAAGAGACTATTATCATACTTTGTTGTTACTGCTAATAGTACCTATACTTACACATTTACTGGCATTGTAGTTCTAAACCAATTTTATTTATTGTTGTTTTTTTATTGTTGTTGCTAAATGTTGCAAAGTGCTTATAGAAATTGTAAAGTCTATAAATCATATTTATGAAGCATTTGTTAACACATTAAAATTATTTTAATCAGCTATTATTGGTTCTTTTTCAGGCTTTAATATATGATCAAAACTGACTTAATATATATATTAATAGAAGGACCACAATACAAGCTCTGCTTTAGGTTGATTGGAACAACAGTTGTTCCATTTGACATACATTTAATCCAATTTATTCATTTATTGTTATAGCATGAATTGTTGAAAGTATATTTAATAAAACGAGTTTGATTCACTAAAACAAATATTTGATTACTGAGTGAACTCAAAGCCTTATTTAAGCACACTGCTTGCTCCCACAGCTGCAATATTACACATGTGTCTTGTGGGTAAAATAAATGAAACTGAGCTTTTTTGCTTAATAAAAACACTGACAATACTCCAGTCCCTGAGCGGATGGACATAACCATTAAAGACGAAGACCTTACACTTGTGCGACACCTTCTAACAGGATGTCTTCATGAGCAAGGGGCAAAATTAAGCTGTGTCAAAATGGGAGGCCAGGGGCGAGGTTGCAGCAGACATCAAATCAACAGCAGTCCAATACAGAATCCTATTATCAATGACACTGTAAAGGTGCCCCCGGCCAAAAGTCCCCTGCACCGCAGAAGTTAAGGTGTTGCTTGATTCATTAGTGCCTGTGTCTGAGCTGAGGTGATGGCTCCCTAGATGTCCAGAGAGGGGTGAAAACTGGAAAGTCTCTCCTCTCTGTCAACACTGTGTCACTCTAATTTCTTTTTCTGATGCCCAGTGTTGACACCTGGAAAGGTTTGAGCAAGCATGGTGGCAAGAGATCATCGGAGGGTACTATTTAAAGGGAGTGGTTGACACTGTTGACATTTCCCTTTCCTTCTTCCTTGCAGCTTCACCTTTTCTTGTAAGGATAGGAAAAAAAAACATCCCATTAAAAAGGTAGATAAGTTGTTCATCTTTGAAAGACCAGATAAAGATCAGTCATAACTCACATGTTCTCTAAAAATCGCCAGGCACTGACACTATCACATGAGTGTTTGAAACTGATCAAAGATGGCCTGGGGAGGGATTCTTGATATTAAAATATCTTCCAGTGATTTAAATTAGAGATGGAATCTCAGTCATTACATTATTAACAAAACTCAGCAGCACATTTATTCAGACAGCATTAAATAAAATATACCAAACTTCAAACTAAACTAAATAACAAAATTGATTTAAAAAAATGACTGAAATGCACATTATCTAGGATTTGTGTTCAAGTATTTACAGTATGAAGTCACCCATAATAGAATATAATCGCTGTCAATGGATGCACAGTGCTAATAATGTAATGTGCCCCTCCCTAAGGGAGCTGATCTCCTCATCTGGGTCATGGTGAGTATTAAAAGGGTTAAGGGTGCACAGTAAATTTATTGTGGGTCTTCCAGCACCAATGGGCCAGAGCACTAATGGATGACCTTGGGGTTTGGCTGCTCCAGACTTGAGGAGATCATGTCTCACCACCTCCCCACCACCAGAATGACCCCAGCCCTCTCTGCCCCTGGCCTCAACCTTTAACTCACTGATCTTTGACCAAATTATTAAGCAGACACCTGCTTTCCGGTGTATGGATGGAGCAGGGGGAGGACTCACTCTGGGTACTCTAATTTGATGTAGATGTGTGGTGTGACAGTATCTGTCTCGCTAAGGATAAAACCATCTGTTAGGCTTTCCTGACTTCTACTCAGTGCAATCATTTTACTGTTTACACTGGTGTAATATAATTTTATGATTTAATTAGCCTTGATAATCTGTTTAAATTCAACTTGGTTATTCTAACCGTTCAAATATTTATGGTTAATGGTGACATCATCAGCACACAAATGTAAATAAAAAAGAAAAGGGAACCTGAGTTAGGGAACAAATATTTGTGGGTGATAAAGCTGGGAGCTAAAGCAGAGGGTTCAAGTGAAATGATGTCTTCTTTTGTGTAGTATTTATACAGCATATTGCAACTTTCAGATAGTGCTTTCCTGGGCAGGGATATCCGATGCTGTTACTTACAGCAGGATCCTTTTTTTCAGAACACATGAGCAGCTTAATCCAACTTCGTTTTCCATTATTGTTCATTTTACCCTCAAAGCTCATTATGATGGAAAACCTTTATGATAAATCATTTGGACATTTTATAAAGTAAAAAAAAAAAGTCTTACAATTAACATTTATTCATCTGTTTTATTCATGTTTTCCCAAGAAATCCATAAACTAACCCTGAATGTGAAGGTGGGGACAGAGAATTTAACAATTGTGTCAACTATATGATATAGTCCTCTGTCAAGGGCACTATCGGGTACAAGAACTAGCCCCAAAGACTGCTATGGAACCTTAGGGATTTGTATGTGTCAAACTTGCAGAAAAAAAGGAGAAAGAGAAAAAAAAAATGCCATTAAGGTATAGCCTGGAAACGACACTGACCTAGGTCTGCCTTCTTGCATTGTCCCACCATCTGCACAAATGTGAACTCTGCCTTTAAATCGTGGCTTCTCAATTAACATGTCCAGCTGGGTGGAGAATTTTGTCAGCTCCCTAATATCATTACTGCCACACCAGACCGTGATATAAATATTTAAAAAAAAGTAGCCCAGAGCTCTTTGCCTGCTATGTGAGAGCTTCTGCTTGGGGTTATAATGATCTGCACCCACATAGCAGGGGAACTGTAGAACGCGAGGTCTTATTAGGACTCCTCCAGACAGTGAGGCAGAAAGGATAAATGTCTTGGGCTATCTTTCTTTGTGAGTTCTTATCCTTTTCTTTTCTACTCTACTCATGTGGGATCTTAAGGAAGCACCTACATGGTAAAACAACACATCTGCCAATACTCTACGGAGAGGCTCAAGCCTTTTTTTTTAGATATTCTAGTGGTCTCAGACAAAAAGAGTTGAGAAAGCATCAAGTCTTCTTCCAAAACCCAAGCTGTGTGGTCTTTGTGATAGCCCCATTACAGCATGAAGGACTCTTACTTAAGGCTGTATTTCTGTGTTCACTGTCTGTGTTTGCTTGTATGGATAACTGTACTTTCCAGGAAACGAGATCTTAAGAGGAAGTCTTTGAATGTAGGACATTGGCGCTGTAGCGGTTAATCTCCCCCTACGGCTTTACAGACGGCTGTGGATTTAGGAGTTGGCATCATAACTGACCAGTGCTGTTTGATTAGATAACAGGGGATCTACTGCAGGCATCAATGGTCCACCGTGCTGAAAATGAAACAGTTTGCTGTCTGCCTATTCTGCTTAGAACACGATGGGGGTGATTCTTCAGCAGTCTGAAGCCACAAGCTGCCAAGCAGTGTCCACCGCCGCGTTACCACCATCACGGTGATACTACGGGCTGCACTGGCTTGTACCAGATGTTGGGAATTAACTGTCACTTTGGCTGCCATGGGTTGTGCCCCTGCAGCTCTCCTTGAAAACTCACTGTGCAGGATTGCAGGTGTTGAAGTGTTGCCAAAAAGGCCAAGGAAAGATGCTAAAGAAAAAGAAATTGTAACAGGATTCTGAAATGGTTTTGAAAAATGTTTTTTTCGTCCTTATGGCAAGTCACACTGGAACCACAGGTGTAGACCTGCTCAATACAGTGGTGAACATGCTTACCAGAGAAATATTCTTTTGTCTACATTTGACAATAAGAGAAGTTTCAATGCACATGGTCAAGGACTATCAGGGGGCAGAATGAGGAGTAGGATGCTCCAAATGTGTTGAGAAATTAAAAAAAAACAACAACAAGCCAACAACTTCAATTTCTATCACATAGCATTGTTCAACCAAATAATACAAAGACATAGCATTGTCCTTGTAAACAAAATGCTCTTTGGTTTACTCTGATTAGCTGTTGTATATTAACTTGTTGTTGCAGACTGTGAAATGACTCTCTCTTTGTTGTAAATTTCTCTTCAATTTCAGTTGCAGAGCAAAATCATTTTTTTGAGTTTCCCTCATATTCAGATAGCAGTGTTATAATTTAAATTATAATAACAGCATATGCAGTTTTTTTTTAATACAAATGAACCCTACCAAATGTTTTAACTGAGTAGGCCAATATTTGAAAAGAGTTTTGTAAACGGTTGTATGCCAGTAGCAAGAATGACTGGTTAATCCCGGCCCTTGCTGCACTGTGGTGGAGGGCCTTTGTCCCCTAAAATGAAATGTACTGAGTGCATGGGGGTGGATGTCACTTCAGATACAGATGCATTTGGGTCTGCAATGGGGGGAAATAATGTGCAACAATGATATCTTTGATCATTGCCAGAACTCCCCAACACAGGAACTGTGTCGAGTGTGGTTATCATCAACCCATTTCTATTCCCCGAGCACAAATCATTCTGTGGCTCCTTCATCCCATGCGCCAGAACTGGGTTTCAAAAGCAATTTCAGCTGAAAAATAAGGTGCTTTTCTTCAATTTTCAAGCCATTTGTATCAGGGTTAGTGTTGTTTACCTAGCTAGTACACTGGTATTTACATACCTCTTTAAAGGAAAAATGGCCCGGTATGATTTATGGACTGCAGCTCGAGCGCAATTTTCTATGTGGTACACCTAATCTGAGAGGGTATGGAGAAAGGTCACATTGACCATACAAATACCGTGGCCCTTCCACAGAGAGTGGGTGGATATTCATTCTCTTTAAAAAAAATGTCAGCTGGGTCTGATTTATGATATGCAGAGCACAGTGGGCTCCAAAAGCACCTTTGGTTTCAGCCTTACATCTGGACTGATGAAATAAGAAAAAAGAGAATAATTTGTACTAAACTACTGTCTATGATAGCACTGTGTTTATTCAACACAGCGGGGAAACAATACTGTCCTTTACTGTTAAAAATACTGTTTTTTGTTTTTTTTTATATATATAGCAACAGAAAGAACAATAAGAGAAGCAGCAAATGACATATAATGATTACAGAAAGCAGAAAAGGACAGAGAGAGATGCTGTCAGGTGTTGGAATCAATGCCATGTTTCAGAGTTCTAACCTTTAGCCTCCCCCTTGACTCCAGCGTGATATGATACCATGAGACTAACAGAGATAGAAAATACATTTTCATGTACTTAGCGAACTCGATACTGCAATGAGGACTTCTTTCCTCCTCTTAATTTCCCAAACACATCTTCCCTTTGTAGTGTCTGCCATGAATTTGATCCGGACAACAGGAAAGAATAAACCACGTCCAATTCCTCTTATTATTTATTAAATATCCATGCTAAGAGAGACGGCATCCTGCCTTGGTAAGATGTTTATTGCCCACAAAGAGTTAACTATCAGTGAGAATCTTTTATTATCCATTAAAACCTGACATTGTCGGTGTGTGTTCATTAATATTAATACCAACTCTGTCTACAATCCTGCAGCAGGGTGGCAAGGACGCTAGTTTCTACTGGAGAGAATAAAAGGGAAGAATCCGGAAAAAAAAGGTCAGCCAATTCACAGAACTGCTGAAACACTAAGCAAAAATAATAAAGGGCATCACAATCAAGATACCATCCGAGCTGAAATGACAGCAGCAAAAATAACTGGAAAGCAAACATTGTGAGAACAAATGTCTGATATATTCCAGTTAAGACATGAGCAGCTACGATACAGAGAAAAGTTACAAAAAGGGTGCCTAACTACTAAAACCCCAAAAAGGTTTGCTGTCATCAGCGATTTAAGAAACAATCCAAACACTGGCTACAGCGACTTCTGCTCTGCTCTGATTTTTGAAGCGTTTCTTTATCACTTTGGTTCTACGAACAAACCGATCCCTGTAATATGAAAAAGGAAAAGTATAGAGTGTCACTTCTGAGATTCTGTTTCATGTTCAGCATTACACGCTCATTATTTACAGCATGCTCGCTCCTCGCATAGACGGACCAATTTATGGGGAAGCGGAGGATCAAGTTCAGTCCTAATGACAACCTCTCACTGACCTCTCCAGAGAAAACAAATGGAGCCCCAAGGTGATGTTTCAATATCACTAACTACTTGGGTGTCCCAGGGAAAGGAACAGATGTAGCCCTGAGGATGAGGAAGGGGTGAGGTGCAGGTCAAGGTCACCATACGCCAAGGTTAGGGTCAGATAAGCACGGCTGGCTCGGGGTCTTCACATGCCCACAGGCCATAAAAGGGAGGCGTGGACGGAGACTCAAGAGCTATGGATCAAGTGTTATTCCGCTGAGGGCCTGAGGGGCGGGTGAGGGCAGGGGCACTGAGGTTCAGCACTGTCATATGCCTATGGTTATAGCTGCTCTACTCTCATCACTTGCTTTGGGCTGTTGCTACGAAAACACTTGCTAAATTACTAATGTGTTTATCTGCAGAGAAAGTGGCAAATCCTCTCAGAGTGGGTCAAATGTGTGGTGTGAAACTATGCAATAACTATTCATATAGTTTAAAAAAAAAAATGGCAACAAGTTCTGCCTGATGCTATTAGCTCATTTAAATGTAAGATGAGATGTTTTTAGGTGGCCTCTGTTCATAATTAAAACAGCTAGCAGGATTTAAAAAGAAAACACAACAGAAGACTGACACCATTTCTGCTAAGCCTAAATTGCAAAAATCATTTGTATATATACTGTGCAGCAGCCACGAGAAATGATCTCTAATTGGAAAAATCTAAATGAATTACTTCAGGTTATTTGTTAAGACGATGAAATGTCAGACTATGCCATTAGTTGCTGTGGGAGATCCCATGGTATTTGGAGTGAATAAATTGGCTCGAGCAGATTTATTTTGACTTAATTAATAAGATAACCTAAGTGATTTATTTGATTCCCCAGACTGTACGGCACAATAATAACCTACAGTACGAGGTAAATTTTCTAAATGTGTTCAACTAGAGGAAGGACAACAGGAACAGAGTGAGGCTGCAATTACTGTCATATTCATGGGGAGGAGGATGCTAATAGGGAGATTTTTCTGCTGCAGATCAAATCAAATGTAAATGTATCCTGGTGGGTTGTGCTTCTTTAATTAGGAGGTGCAAAGAGTTTGATAAACTCTTAAAAGATTGTGGTTCTTCCAGTTGTCAGCTCATTACAGGCCTGGTCATTTTGTTGCTGCACTATGCACTGCATAAGTGAAATATAGAAAGAGAATATAAAGATGTTCAATGCCACTTTAAATTAAAAAAAAATGACTGAAATAAAAAAAGTAATGAAGAGAGATGCTCCTCTAGTAATTTATTATTCACTTTCCAGATGTGAAACAAAGGCTGACCCTGATATAATGAGGATATCAAAGACGCAGAGAAAGCTAAACAAAATCAATTGCATTCTTCAAAGCTTCATTTTTTGAGGACTTTTATTTGTAACTGAAGTTTGGATATTTTTTATTAACTTTAATAATGCAATAAAAACAACATATTCTTAAATAAAAAAGTCTCTATTCATTAGAGTATTAATGAATATATGCCATCTCTGCACTAGAAGTACGCAATGCCACTAGACTGTAAGGTAAATAGTGCTTGTGAACATGTAAGAAAATAACCATCCACACACACACAAAAAAAACTTTTCTAACTTGTTCTGACACGAGCTCTCTAATTATTACAGGAAGGAAGTCGACAATGCAAGCCTCAAGGTGTTGCTGAATTTAATTACCGCTTTCTACCTGTGTAATAAAAGTCACTTTTTGTCAGACTTGGTAAAAGAACTAATGTTTGAAGGTTAGCCCGATGACAGAACATGCTGTCCGCTGAGTAATAATGTGCACCTTCCTAATATCATAAAAGTTTTCTTTTAGGAGCTGCAGAGCAGATATGATGTACATAACAAAGTGTCCATATAACTTTTGTTGTGTGTGAACTAATATGTCAGGTATTTCTAAGAATGTGTTAAGCTTTCATTCATCCATTTGTATTGTAATGGGTTGTGAACTAACACTGCTTGCAGAAGTTTCTCAATATAACAATACAACTATTATATTAAAAATACTCACTCATGCAAGATATTTTTCAGAATAATAAAGTAAAAAAGTTTGTCTAACAATAGTAGAACAAAAATAATAGAAAATCCATGTAAATTCCCTAAATGACAAATATTACCCCACAAAAATAATTTATTTAAAAAGTTAATCCATTGCTTTTAAAAAAAAGTCATAACAAGATTTTCTTTTAATGAGTGTTAGACAGCATTGGTGCATGGGATTACCTGCATTACTGGAATATCCCATTTAATAAAAGACACCAGTTAGATTGGTTCCATGCTCATCATTTATCAATGATGATGTGTTATAGGCACTTTTATTTATTAGAGCTGTTGTTTTAATGAGAACATAACAAAAGCTGTTGACAGTGAGTATAATAACATTATTAATATAATGCACGTCAACTGTTGTCACAAAGTGTGATAAGCCAAGTTAGTCAACATACAGCTAGCATAACAGTGATGGACCTATATAGGACATAAGGAACAGATAAGAGCATAGAGAGAGAGAGAGAGAGAGAGAGAGAGAGAGAGAGAGAGAGAGAGAGAGTAACATGGGATGGAGTAGAGAGAGAGAGAGAGAGAGAGAGAGAGAGAGATGACTCCAAGAAGGTCACTCCTTTTTTGTAGTCAATAATTGACATTTAAACACACGTTTCAAACGTCACTGATAAAATTACGTGAGATAATGGAGAGCGAGCTGCTTACACCGGCATGCAATTATAACTGTAATGAGATGCAAAAATGCAAATGTCTTTGTGCATGCTCCAGCCTCCTTTTGTGGGCTGCCGCTGCGTCTGTGGTGGATGATAGATGCCATGCTGCTGGTGGTAGACAGAATGGTGACATGTGGGAGAGGGAGCAAGCAAGGGGAACAGAACTGGGGCAAATATACCACACACCTTCACAAAAGAAAATACCATAACTGCCCCAGCAAACGCTTCCCTCAATGCTCTCCATATCTAAACAGTTAATTAGTTAGGCCTACTATGGATATTACTTTTAAATACATATGAATATACATGCATCCCAGGCGCATTATGGCTGTTTTAAAAAGGATATTCATATTTCTTCAATAATATATAGTGAAAAGAGCTCCAGTCCCCACAGATTACATTTTCTTTTTTCATTAAACCTTTAAAAATAGTCTTTGTCCTCATGCAGGGAATTGAATTAAAGCTTCGACCTTGTTAGGCTAACAGGAAATCTTGCATTCTTTTCAAAAATATATAATTTCATGTGAAAAAGGCAGTGGATGGCCATGAGCAGGCCTTTTTCTTAGAGTCTCAATGGGCATTCAAATATACTGTTTATACCATATTATTGTTTCAGAATTGTTTTTCATTTAAGTTTCTAATGCCATGTACTGACCACCTGTGTTGCTTCCCTGAGCTCAAATTAAATGAGCTTCTTTCACATTCAAAAACACATACCTGTAACAGCGTCTAGCCTATGTTTGTATTTATCCTTAAACAACATTCAAATAACAGGAGTTGTAATTCCTGCAGCACTACTTCCCTCATTTGTGGGTTCACCCTCTCCAGACCTGTCGCCCGCCCCACTACCTCAGGAGGGTGATAAGAATGGGACACAAAACATGCTAGCAGTCATGCTGTTTGTTAGAAGCAATTAATTTCTCCGAGGCCTTCATTCCATTCAGGGTAAGCTTTTGTGCTCTAAATCCCACTATTCTGAGCTTCTCTTGTGCCACGTAGGAGGGTATGAGAGAGCGGAGGATCGGAAAAGAGAGGGAGAGCCCGAGACAGAAGCTTTGGATGACAGATTATCTTGGGCCAGTTAAGCATGTAATTGCTCAAATGAGTTAAAATCCCTTCAAATATCTGTCTCTGCACCTCATCACACCACTTCATACACTCAAATATTTGACAATTGACAAAGATAAACCTAAAAAAGGGGGTCTTCAATAGCCAGCTGCTAAGACATTATTTTAGGCTTGAGAAATATAATTCAGTGGATTTCTTTACATGTTGAGACGTTTGTCATTCAGGCTTCATATTTCCCCAAAACTGTATTTGCTAGATGGACCTAGGGTTTCTCACTAATGCAAAGCAGTGCAGAAAACCTTTTTTTTCTTAACCTTATATTGAGATGACGAGATCAAGATTACAATCAACAGTATAGTTGCTATCAGCTCTAAAGATCAGGTAGCAGAGTGAATGTGTCCATGGCAGGGGGGGGGGGGGGGGGGGGGGGGGGGGGGGGATTGTTCTACAGAGTAACAGACACAGCAGTCCACAGATTCACATCTAGAGAATGTGTGCTGTCCTCCTGCCAAGCCTTTTTCACATAGCCACAGTTGCTCCAGACTGAGGCGGATGGATCCATGCCTTAGAGGGAGAAACTGCTGCATGCCAGACTTCTGAGGGTCACTGAATGGACTCTTCTCTTGTGCTTTCTTTTTTTTAAATGTAATCAGGAGTCTAATCGCTGCTTAACAGAGATTTTCCCCCACTGCATCACATCAAAGACTATGATATGAACTGTATTGTCTGTGGTGTTAAGGTGCATCTGACTGTATTAAGATGTAATTATTGCTTATTACAGTATGACGTAAATAAATGTGGTCCCAGAATCCACTTTATCAAAAGATAATACATATATTTGGTCTCTCTATGTCAAGTAATCAGCTTCTGTTTTAGCACACAAAAGACTGTTTTTGTGTGCATGATGGAGGACTAAATGTGATGAGCGTGATGGGCTGGAGAAAGATGGGAGACTTTTTTTGCCAGGTGTATTTGGCCCTTGCCAAATGCCACCCTCAGAGCAGAGAGGGTGTCCTGCATTGCTACCCTGAATGAATGCTAATGAGGGCGTGTGTGTATGTCTGAATGTTATTCACACCACATCAAACTGAGCCTGCAAAGAGGTGCAAAACTGGGGCTGGCAGCCTCCCAAACCAAAACAACCTGGAAGAATGTCAGACATTACATGTGCTGAGGACATGCATGGATTATTGCAGAGAGAGAGAGAGAAAAAAAAATAATACCGCCTATACTGTGGCTCAGCTGTCACAAAAAGGTGGAGCTGTCTACTGACTCTGTTAACGTTCATGGAGAATACCAAGCCAATTTAATGCTCGAGGCAAAATAATGCAAGAAGAATATTAATGGAAATAAGCAGAAATGCAGTGTAATGACTTTTTTCACGTGAGTTCATTGATCTGAAGTTTATTTTATATTCCTTTCAAAGACAATAGCAATTACTTTTTTTTAATTTAGTCACTAAATGTAACTATATTCTTATATTTGTAATTCAAATTGAATGAAGAAGACTTTTATGACAAAAAAAAAAGACATCCTGTTTCGACGGCCTTTCAGGTCTACAGACTTTCATTAACACACAAAAACACTAACTGCTCAAAAGTGGGATAAAATTGAGATGTGAAGACGGGTATAATTTGGATCCAACACAAAGAGTTTCAACAAAACAATCCTTAAACTAACAAGCTTTCACCGTGCAAAACGCAAGACAGATCCACAAAGCAATTACAATCATTTAGGAAGGTCTACTTTGCGAAGGTGAGACGTTCTCCGGATTGGCTTCACACTCTCTGACAGCTGATGGGCAGACAAGGTCACTGGATGTACAAGCTCTCATTTAAAACACAGACATGAGAGCAGAACTGGGGTTAGTTGGGTCTATCGGAGCTGTCAATCAATTAATGACAATTATTGAGCAAGGACGCCCGTGGGAGGTGAGAGTGGGAATGAGAATGGCAGTGGTGGAACAACATGTGGAACGGGACGAATTATGGAGATTGGAAAATAATAACCAAAACTGAATGATATTAGCGGCCCACACATGCAGATCACTCATTCGGGCATGTGTAGAGCGTGTCAATTGCGCACATGACAGGGTTTTGGACCTTGTGTTACTGATCAAACTATAGACCAAGGAATTCAGTAACTTACAATTCCCCAAATACACAGAGGAGTTTACGAGCTTAACCACAAAATTGAACCACAAATTGTTTTCGTTAGGAAAAAGTAGTCCGATGAAAAGGGGAGTCATTAACCACACATGAAGAAAGTTAGCAAACATTACTCTTAAGGTGGCATCACCAAGAAGCGACACCTCACACTGTCCCACGCTTTGAAGATGCTACTGCTGCAATCAAACACAGGACAGAGTCACGCTCAGTCTAAACTAGGAGAGAGGAGGGAGAGAGAAAAAAGGAGGGAGGGGAAAGTGTTTTGAAATTCTCCAGCTGGCAGGCTTTAATTTTCCGCCATTCTAATTAAAATGCAAATTAAATTTATAATTAGCAACCGCAGTATCCGAGAAACCACCTTGTGTGCAGCCCAAACATATGGGGCAACCAGCGGTGGGCAGCTCTGTCTCTAGGAGACGACAGAGGTGGGTGGCAGGACCGAGAGAGTGTTTGTAGAGGGAAAGAGTTGCTCATCACGGAGCGGGCTGCTAACATTAGGAGAGGCACTGTGCTTTGACCTGCTCCTCTCAGCTGGGAGCACCTCTCCAAGCTCTCCAGGCGTACTGAGGCAGGGGAGCACAGCCCGGTTTACTCTGCTGTCACTGGCCGTGTCACAGGTCATCGCATGTGTCACCGCGGCCCCGCGCAAGTGCGACGACCAGCGCTGCCGGGGTCAGCTCCTCTAGATCGAAAGGTTTCGGACCAAAATTAACCTCTGCTGACTCTCAGATAATTAATTTTTCATTGATGGCAACTCTTTGTAAACACAACACAACAAACACATTTCTTCACCTAGCGCTGTCCACTTGCCATAGCAACTTTACATTAAGGTGTTTCTTCATTTTTTCCAGGGGTTATTTTTGGGCTTTTTGGAGAGATAGGGCAGTGGATAGAGTTAGAAATCGGAGAGAGAGAGAGAGAGAGAGAGAAAGGGGAATGACATGCGGGAAAGGAGCCACAGGTAGTATTTGAACCCGGGCTGCCCGCTTGGAGGACTATAACCTCCGGACATAGGGCGCGCACACTAACCACTGCCCCACTGGTACCCCATGTTTTTCATGTTTAAAGGATCAAAGATTGTCTAACTCTTGCTTGATAGATAATCCAATACCAGTTTACATACCTAGACTAAGTATTAGCTAACAGACAACTTCCTCTGATACCAATGGATAAAAAAAAGACATCCGTTTCAGTATTGTTGAACAGTTGTTCAGCTAGCCCCGTTACATGCACAAAGCTGAGCTAAGGTTGGGCTCATAGCCATTACTACTGTCATGTGTCAGCTAAAGACTGTCAAGGCTTTTTGAACAAGTGGTTTTTTTTGTGTTTTTGTGTGAGAGTGTGAATGAAAAAATACATTCTTTAAATGTTTCATGGGAAATACTGATTGCTGACATTTTGATAGCTTTAACTAACCTCATACTGTCCACTAGCAATGTGCTAAAACAACAGTTGTTTCTGGCAGCTATAAAACATACCATTGATGTGTAGTCTACTGCTTTTAGGGAGAAAAACAAGTTGATTTTTCGAGGGGCAGATAAATTATGACTGGATCAGTGCAATGACCAGCGTACTTTCCAATTACTGATACCACATTTTATGCAATATTCAAAGGCATTCTCAAACTTGTTTCAGTATCTGAAGAACTCTCAACTCTTACTAAGATAGTCAGTAGGTTAAATAGCAACAAGGAAAATATTTAAAACATTTAAGTTGTAAATATCTGATTTTAGAATTGTGAGACAGCGACAGTTTCACATTGCCGTAATAAACAGGAACAAACTGTAGCCGACCGTCCTTTGTTGTCCAACGGTTCAAAGAGTCTCGGAGAAACCCTATCGCAGAGATTTCCCCCGACTTTTTTTTTTTTTTTTGCTGACAAAGCTGAAACAGCAGTATCAATCATCCATCAGTTGTCACAGCCTTGAAGCTGAGGTCAGAATGAACCCATGTCAAAAGAAAAGGGCCACATCTCACCATGCGCTTCGGCTCAGCTGGACAGCCTCCCTGTGACTCTGAGTCAAGAGGCTGCCATACCTCCCTATAGTCCTTCTGTGTGACAGGGCCGAGTCAATGAGAAGGTCTCACATGACCTCTTCAGCTCCCCCCATCCCCTTGTCACCTGAGTTGGACCACCAAGTTCCACTGCGAAGTTAAGCGTCTGAACTAAGAGACGGACTTATCTGGGAAGCTGTCAGGTGAGTTAACTCGCAAAGCTTTGGGTAGACAATTGGACGTGGCCCTGTGTCACCGCTGACACCGTTTCCTCTTACACACTGCTCTCTAAATGACACTCAATGCTGTGTAGAGTCAAGCATTAACACACTGTCATCAGTAATCACAGGAAGTAAGACGTTTTTAGAGGTACAGTCAAAAATCTTACTATCATTAAATGAATAACCTGCCATGTTTTTTTCTGCAGGGTTTCCAGGCCTTTTCTCCTTACAGGGCAAAGCAAACCTTGGACCAAACATTTAGTGAGTTGATAATCAGAAGACAAGCTTTCAACTTAACTACATTGTTGGGATGTGGCACGTTGCTGTGAGTCTGACAAGTTAAGACACAAAAGACTCCTTTCTGTGAAGATATCCAAACTGCAGTGGTCGACAAAAAAGTCAAAATGATATATGGCTTAACCAATTTGACAGTCAGTTTTGGACAAAACAAGGTTTCTAAATATAATCCCTCATTGTTTTCTCTTCTCTCAGAAATGTTTGAGCTAGCTGTTTGGTTGTGCCACCTGTTGCCTTGTTAATCACGCTGAGAAGATACTCATAAATCATAACATTCTTCAATTAATCAAGCTGTCAACTCCTAGGTGAGGGGTCGTGCATGGAAGAGACAGAGGTCATCGGTTTGGTGTGAAAGGGTCATGGTTGTGTGGCATCTCTTATTCTTGGGAAGTGTCAGTAGAGGAGCCAGTGGAACAAAGGAGAAATCAAAGTCCAAGGGACACGAGAAAGAAGGGTGGGGGGAGGCGGCGGGGGCAGCCACAGCAGAGCCAGAGAAAGGAACCGGGGTGCGGAGCATAAAGCCAGTCAAATTGACCTGTCATTACATCAAGAGAGCCGTGCCAGGCCGCTACATTATCACACTCCCCATACCCTTTGAGATGACAGAGTTCCTGCAACTTACCAGGTTCCTGCAGCACTCCATTTGCATAATTAACAAGTCATTCATGTGTCATTCATGTGAATTCTATTCATTTGTGGGAGACGTCAGATTAAATAGCATAGCACTGTATCTGGTCATTTCAACGGAGTGTCAAATGATTATTACTCTAAAAACACAAATTAGAGTCTATTAGAAATGTTTCTTGCCATTTTGAGATAAAGGATGGAAACACATGCAATCATTTCCACAATACACGGCATTGTGGGTACTCGGATGTCTGGCTTGCAATGTTTCAGGTTAAAGATATAGGAATGCCCGTTCAACAACGGCATCTGCAGGAAATGGACTTCCACAATACCCTGTGGCGGAACAAGCACATCCGTGGCTTTGCAGAATTTTTTGCGGCACAGTATGGATCAGTAAAGAAAGGAAACGAATGAACTGTAACGAAGAGTGGAAGAGAAAATATGATTTTTTTAAATAAGTCAGAGAAACGCACTGTTCTGAATTCATATTAATACTGATGGCAACATTTTCTTTTTCAGATTTGTAAGCATTTAATCACTATTTTAATCCTGTATTTGGTTGATTTAAAGATAATTTGAAATACTGGGTATACCTGGGTATTAAACTAATTTGATATTTGTCAAATAACGTTTTCTGAGTGGTGATTACTTCTTTGTTATGTAAGGCTTATTTTGGGCCTTTATGCCTTTATTTATAGACTGGACATTGGATAGAGTCAGAAATGGGGGAGAAAGAGACAGTGGGGGAATCACATGCGGGAAAGGATCCACAGGTCCGCTTGGACGACCGTAGCCTCCACACATGGGACGAGCGCACTAACCACCAGGCTACCGGCGCCCTCATAAAAGAAAAAATGAAAATCCTAAAATCTGTCTCTGTTAGGATAAGTAAGAATTTAAGAAATACATTTACCTTAAAACAGTTTTTGAATGGGAAGATATAGAAAGTCGATGACAAATGGCAGATGTTTATTACTGGAAGCTTTGTGTGCATGAACTCAGCACTTGGTTCTTCAAACCCTTGTAGTAAACTCTGGCATTTTACCTCTTTCACAGTGTTGTTTTACTTATAGACCATAATTGAAAAAACCTCTCACAGAGCTTAAAGATGAGAAAGGTTTGAGGTCTATAAAATAAGTTAATTGTTCTATCGTTGTTCAGTTTATTTGTGTATTAACATTTTCCAACTATAATGTCTGCTTTGGTCAGAAACGACACATACATCTTAAAGTATGTTGAAAATGAGTACTGATGGGAATAACCTGCAGAATAACACATCCTCTTCCCCGTGCAGCTTCTGAAGGTGAATGAATATAACGTACATTTCTTCTCACTTTGGAAATTATTCTTCACATTACTTTCTCCCAATTTACCCTGTTCATTTCAATAAAAGCATGCCATTTGCAGATACGTGCCAATCTCCTTTTTTTCTTGTGCTCGACACATCTTAAAAGCAAAGTACAAGTACTTTAACCCAACACCCTTTAAGCACACGAGGTCGCCCGTTGCTGATAATTACAACATCTGTAATTTCCCATCTTAATGTGCTATACATCAGGGTTGAACTTTCCTAAGCTCAATGTGTCAATCTGCTCTATGTATTTCTCTTTGCATTAGTGAATTTGAATGACATTTAAGTCCCACAGAAGCTGTTACCAGCCTGTCACTGCCCACTCAGTCTCCACCTTAGAATTTGCAAGTGATTTTAGTCATTGATTACTAAGTGTTTGGAAGCCTAATGCAAGTATATGTGAGCACATTTAAAACATCTCTAATGACTCCATGTTGTAAAGTCAATGACTGCTCTTTTGGTTAAATGGGGGGGGGGGGGGGGGGGGGGGACGTGAAAAGATTTGAGAGAGTGACAATGTCTACATATCATTTTGATTAAATATGCAAAAAAAAGGAAATGTTAGAGAACAGATTTTTTGAGATGAAATAGATTATTGTAAATGTTTCGGATCAGCATAGATGTGTCATTGAAAGGAAATAAACAGTGGTCATGTAGCATTTTATACATTTTAAACACGCAGGGCATTTATGCACCATTGCCAATAGTGCTTTTTAACAGTTTGATTAAATGCTTTAATCAATCACAATCCCAGCCTGTTTATTAATCACTTTATCAAGCAGTTGATGCATTGCTGCTTTTAATGGACTCCATTTATTTTGATTTCTCCTCTCTTCATCTTATCGAAAGGCCTCTCCCACTCTGGACAGATAAAAAGGGGGATGCGAGAACGGCTGGCTGCAGTAGCGAGAGCTCAGACGAGCCGGCCCCTTAACTTCATTACAATCACTCTGCTCAGACTTAACCAATTTATTAGTGGCAATATGTGCCCTGAGCGATGGCTAGGTAAACCACATAGCTTAGCTCAGATAAACAGGCACCCATTCATTTGTCTCCTCACCTGACACCATGGTGATGTATGATCCTAATAAGATTAATACCCCCTGGATTTATTCCCTTTTAGTCCCCGCAGGCACCTTTTAATGTTCCCCCTCAATGATCTAAGAATGTTTCTCAACTTCTATGTTGGAAGAATGGAGAGTAGAAATAAAGCAGTTTGATATAACACTTTGGATATAAACGTTGGCTCTAACAGCCATTATTGCCATACAGAGACATAGCAGGCTGTTCTTACACTTGAACTATGAATGAACATTTTCCCTCCCGTGGAGGGGCTGAAAACAAATCTCTAAAACAGAAGCTCCTCTCACAATTGCATTTCAAGCTTCTGTTGTATTCAATAACGCATTAAAGTAGTCATTGAACCTGTCATGTTCTGGTCAGAAATGCCCACAATTAGCAAACAATCCATCTCCTTTTAAGCCCCCTCCCAGACAACCCCCGCCGTCACCCGGCCACCGCAGCCTCTGGTTTGGATCCACGCTCAGACTTTCTGTCTCATCCATGTTTCCCCCCTGTCTGCCCTCCAGCTTCTCCTCTTCTCTCCATTGTGCGCTAAAAAGCTATTGTCTGCTTCATCTGAAACCCTGCTAGCTGTTACGAGGCAGCGGTGAAAAACATGAGAGTGCACAGGTTTGGAACACTGAATAGAAAATTGTACTTAAGTGGTCTTCTCTTGCCCATCACCTCTAGCCTCTACCCTCCTCCACATGAGAAGGGCTGCCGGGGTGGGCTGCAAGGGGAAGCCAGCAGGGCAATAGCAAACTTGAAAGCAGCCAACATTTGCAGCACTCTTGAAAAACAAGCATTTCACACCTGAAGCCTTTCATGCGGGGCCTCGAGGCATCCCCTTCAAGGCATTTAATTGGCTATTGCTTCAGAGCTCGTTCAGCGTGCCCATTATGGTGAGGCGACAAGCAGCCAAGTATGTCGAATGAAAAGGGTCCTTCTCCCAGATGGGCCTGGTGGTATTGAAAACTGCCCGATCACTTCTTGCTGTTGACTGGCAGAGGTAATTCAGATGTATGCACGTCTACAAATACAACAGGAAAGAGTGAACTTGATAAGAAAGAAAACAGAGCGGCCTTCACAGTTTCTTGCAAATAAAAGTAGCCAGTCACAAAGATGAAAAGACGTACAGATGTTGTTTTATGTGCACACGATGTAAAGTAAAAGGACTATATTCCACGGCAGATCGCTGCTGTTACAAATGACACTCAACTTCCGCAGTCCTTTTTATCAATGGTGACATTTGAACAAGCTGTGAAACATTTCCTCACTTACTGTCAACTGGTGAAAACATGAAAATCCCCTGCAGCATGCCTGCACACATCAGACACTTTGATCACTTACACGTTTTGAAATGAAGACATTTGTGGCTACTCTAAACACACATTTCATGCTTTAATCTGAGCCCTGGGACGGAGGCTCCGGGATATGATGTTCCACTTTTTTGTTTGGCAGTTTTATCTTAAAGATATGGTCGTTTTCCCTTCCCCGTGCCATCTGCCATCTGAAGTTTCACCCATATCAGCCCGAGGCGTTGGAGCCCTCGTTGGCAATGTTTTCGAGGGCACCCTGACTCCCCGTGGATGGACAGCCTTGGGGGAACCAGATAAAGTAGGTGTTTAGTCTCTGGGCTGCTGATGAGGAAGGGATTGGCTTTGAGCTAGGTTGGGACTCATGGGAAATCTGGCGTGCAAACTAATTACGTTGTGCTGCCAAACTGCCTGTGATTACAAAATGGAGAGGCGGCGAAGGTGGAGCTAAGACTTTATCAATTGCCCTACTATTTATTTTATAAAAGAAAACAGATAAAGCTAATGAGAATATTTAAGGGAGATGTTCTTTTGGTGGAATTTCTTGTTGCCATCATTTTTACAACATTTGTAAGTAAATGAATTAATCAATTATGTCGTGAAAATAGACCAACATCCTAATCCTTTGATCTAGAAGTTCTGTTACCTGGAAATCAGAATTCTCAAGATGGTTCACTTGCAGCAAATGCCTAATTACTTCTACCATGTTTCCCCATCTGCCTGTCACACTTTTCCAGAAAGCCACTTAAAAACAGGTTAGTTCACAAATGATCTGCTATATTTGTATTAACGCCTCAGCTGGTGGCACAGACAGCCCCTGAAGATACGCACCAGGCAAATCATTAAAAGGTACAAAAGGCTTCCCTCTTCATACACCACATACACATTATAAGCTTTCAATCTATATACAAGTAAAAAAACAAAACACTATCATAATCTTCTCATATATTAGAAAAGTATATATTTCTTACAGCATTCATTATTTTATTCTAAATCTGTTCCCCTTTTCAGAGTGTGTCCTTCATTTTGAAGCTAAGAAATCAATATTTCTAATCTAACTGACTGAAAATGATCATTCCATATGGTGTTGGAGAAACAACAAATTGCAGATTCTAGTTATTAAGCAAATTAATAGTCAAGTGAAGAGATAGTTTACTTTTTTGTAAGTGTGCCAAAGTGTGCAGACTGGATGACGACGTGGATATGAATGTTTGCAGCTGAAGACAACGCTCTGTTTTCAGACTGCTCGTGTTGTCAGGACGCAGGTGGACGGTTGCAATAAAGCAGAGTACGGATGCTTACAATGGGGAATAAATCTTCCATATTGCCTCCATTATTTTCATTACATTATGTTTCATTACACATGAATGTGCTTAGCAGGTGTCTCAAAGCATTGTGACTTACATAACTTATATTCCGGCTCATAACCCGTTTATACAGTTCGGCATGTCACCAACTCAGATGAAGAACATTTGTCAAGCCCGGGACTGACAGCACACAATGAAGCAATATCATCCTTTAAAATAACTTCACTCATTCCGTCCTCGGTCACTCGTTCCCTTGCTTGCTCATTTCTCTCTGATAGAGGACGCGGCGGCGTCTTGAGGGTTAAAAGAAAGGAAGTGATTTTATAAGGGAACTGTAGGCGCAGTCATGGATCTAATCATCACGGGGGGACGCAGGTAACATCAGTCAGTGACATGGAGCAACATGATATGAGACACAGAATAGATCACTGCCTGTGTGGTATACATAGCAGCACTCTGCCAGAGACCTCATCCTTCAAAGGGGCAAACTGGTTGTGGTTAGGGAACTGAACTTGGTACAAGAGGGCTGCAGGTTCAATATCTCCAGTCACACAGTGAGCAAGATACTTAACCTGAGCTGCTGCAATGAACATCCAAACTAATAAATAGATGGCATATAAAATGTCAGCGCAGGCACAAAGAAGAGCTGCAATAACAATGCAGTGCGTGTGCTGTTGCGAGAGTTTGCATATAACAAAGAACAGAATCTGGGTTTTTAAACAGTCAGACACATTTTCTTATAAGCAATTGCTGCTGGAATTACTACAGGTAAATAAGGACTCACTTTAATTTTTATACTGTCTGATCTGTTTGAGTCTTGTTTATTTTACCTTCATAGTTAAGCTCTTCTTTTTCATTATTTTGTCAGATTTGGTGCTAACTGTCTTTTTTTTTTTAATTCTATGAAGCATACAGAGCAGCATTTATGCACAAAAGGAGTTCTATAAATACACTGGATCATTATCTCTTGATGTTATTATCATGTAAACTACCTGTCTGACAGTTAAGCCCTCGCGTACGGTATAGTCTCTTTGCTGTACCTTGGTTGTGAAGTTTCTGTCCGATGTTCACAGAGCAAAGGGAGAAAAATCAATAAACCAACAGGACAGCTGGTCTCAGAGGATTTCACTCTGGATTAAGAAAAGAGGAAAAAAAGGGAGAGAATGCAGTACTGAGATCGCATTATGACATTATTATCAAAATCCCCATTGATTACTGATGTGTAAAAAATAAAAGGTAATCCTACAAGTAGTAATTGAAATGAAATCCAGCAGCTCACTGTTGGATGGGGAATGATAGCCAATGACATGACATTAAGCAACGTGAGACAAGGGGCAGTGGTTTAAGTGATCTGGCAGGCGGTACGATGCCCTCCTGTCAGGATCGATCAGTCCTGCTGAAATTTAGAGCAACACTCTAAATTGGTCTTAATGGTGTGTTTCATCCTCCAGTCTCCTCCACACATTGACAGGGAGCCAGTGTCCTTCATCACGCCAGGTCCCTGCCCTCCCTTTCAATCTGGGCATACCACTGATCTCTGCTCTCTGAGGAGAGGGAGCAAATCGGGCCAGGGGCACCCACACCCACAGCATCGAGTGGCTTACATCCCACCTCAGACTGTGGGGGAGGTTCCCCCTTTTAAGGCGGTAAAATAGGCTGCAAAATAAGACCCTGCTGTGTGCCCAGAAATTTTTGTGATTTGATCAAAATCCACCTCTTGAGTGTGTGAATTATCAAACGGCATGGTGGAGCATCCATAGAGTCACCAGTATGAACTTGCTGTGAATATGCCAGTGGCTTCTGTGTCTCGATCTTTAATGGGAAGACCTATAAAGAAAGAAAAGACAAAAGACAAAAGAGCCCCCAATGCCCCTTTCTCACTCTGTTGGAAACTAATCTGCTTACATCATTAGGCTAAGCTTGCTGAAACAAATTACCAGATGTTGTGTTCCTTTTACTTTTGTCTTTTTGTCAGCATTTTAAAATATTCTCCGCCATTTTTCCTCACTAGCGCCCCCCTCCTCTCCAACACCTCGACACAATAAGGCCATGTTCAAATAACAACAATCGGATAAAGAAAAGTCCCTCCCGCTATTCACAAACCCTATCTGGTTCTGTTCGCGCCTTCCATTTTCATGCGATCCAGTCATGTTGCCACTAATAACCCGAACAGAGAAGAAGAAAATACCAGAAAAAAAAGAAGAATGAACTGAAGCGATTGAGGTCCCCCACCCATGGCTGCATTGGTGGGGATTTTTGAGGGTCTAGTTTCGCTTATCACATTAGAGCCCATTTAAAGATAAAGACACGTCCCTGTGCTTATTAGAACTCTGTAGCATGCTGAGCATGTAAACACATATTTCAATCCGTCTCTCTTTAAGATATTTCTCAGAGCAGATGTAACATTAATTCCAAAGTCAATAGAAAATAATTCAACAGTGTGTGCAATGTCCTCCAAACGCTTTTAAACTATTTCTCTGATATTTACATGAACAATTCAAACTATAAAGAAAGAAATAATGCTGGTTTCTAATTTAATTTTAAAAATCTGTCAGTTCAATGTTCATTGAATAATGGAAAACAGATTTAAGTGACCAAAAATATAAAGACATTTCTTAGCTAGTTTCTGTCAAAAAATTAAATAAAATATATATAAATAAAACTTTAATTTCCATTATTCACTGTCTATATTATTGTTTGAATTATTATTATTATTATTATTATTATTATTATTATTATTAATAATAATAATAATAATAATCACATTAAATAATGGAGTTTATTTTAGGGACAACATTATCTTTAGATCTTAATCTTAAATTTCTTTAATCTTTTCTCAATGAAATGATGGAAGAAAAATGCATTTTTTAAATTAGTTGGACAGTGTTGACTTGGTCTGAAATATTTCCCTTTCACTGAGGTTGCAATGAAGGATTCAGTCTTTTTTTTTCAAAACAGCCTGGCCTTACACTGTGAGGGACTTTTGTGTGCAACAAAGCCGAAGCACAGTCGGCCCAGCCTTGACCTTATTTTCTGGACACATAAAAGAATACATAAACCGATATATACTTTAAAATCAAATTGCCTGTGTATTCTCCTCTTATCAACCGCCTGGCAGCAATTGTGATTCATAGCAGTCATTTAAGTGATAATGCACTCATTCACTACACTAACAAACACATACCTCCTGGTTATCTGTGTGCGTCGGCGTCGTTGCAATGCTAGTCGCCAAAAAAGAGGCAGAAAACTCAAGATGGTGTTGATTGATAAATTGACAGGTTAATTTTCGGATGGATAATGAGAGTAAGACCCCGAGAGATGGGAGAGAGAAGTCTCTGGCCCTTTGCTCTACCTTGGATGCAGTGCCATCTATCTATTACTGGCAGAACCGCAGCCAGGAGCAGGTACACTGAGACCCTGCCAAATGTTTGTACCATCCAGGTTAAATAAGGTGCTAAGCTTTATATCTCTGAGCCCTTGTTATATTGCTTCAGTGTCACAGAAATTATTTTCCATTTACAAAATGGCTTGTAAATCAAGAAATTATATACGACTCTAAGCAAACATTTTAACATCCCATTCTGCATAAAATAGCCTCTATAGCTTTTTCTTCAAATCATCTTAAAATAACATCAATTTTTCATAAAAAAAATATATTTTGATTTTTTCCCCTTAACCTTTCGTGTGCATTCAGTAAAAGTGCACCCTTTTACTTTGTCATTTCTGGGATTCCTTTTGACATGTTGGACAATACCATACATAACGACTTTGGACAACACTGTCATTTTCTGTGCTTGCAATTAGCAAAAATTGTATGTGGAGGGTTTAAAAAAAAAAACCTAGGCGATTCAACTGTGGAGCTTAATTAGAGGGCAAACTGCTAGAGAGGAAGAGAAGGTTTAACTAGAGGTTACAAAGGTTTCTATATCTTACACCAATTTCTACGGCTTGTCACTGCAAAGTGCTAAGTCTGCAAGTACTCTAATTAAGTCCACCACCAGCGCTACTCTATGGCTATTTCCCATGAATCAGCATACAATGTAATGCTAATCAAATGCCACTATTTTACTTTCAGACCTAATGCCTATTACTTCTTATTTTCTACAATACCCATTAGTGAATATGTGTGCATCCTTTTTTTAATAAGGCAGATATGTGTGGAAGTGATTTGACATCGTGAGTTCAGGGAAATCATTCAGCATCATGTCAGGATGACAACAAGGACAGAAATGTATTTTCTCTGTGTGACAATTACTCAATAAATTCCAGCAAAAAAAAAAAATGTATAAAAACTTCAGATCTTACATAAAATTTCCAAACCAGTTTTGTAATCTTGGGACCAATTGTTACTGTGGTGAAGTAATGCAATTATTTGTGTATATTGTAGTACACCAGAGCAGAAAGTTGACCCACTTTGATGTTTTTTTTTTTTTTTTGTTGTTTTTTTTCATTGGCTCTTGTTTGCGCTGAGGCTTCAAGAGACCCTGGGCTCTTTTGGAAATGCCTTGATTGAATTTTCTGGCAGCTCTGTCACTTTTCTGTCCCCCAATTGTGAAGCAAGGAGAAGTAAATAAATTGAACATATATTTATCTAATAATTAATCTGAGAACACAAGAACTCATTCACAACTGAGTTTGACAAACGTCAGACTTTTTGTCCATTTTTTTATCAGGTTTTTAGAGTATTTTTACACTCAAAATATAATTTAGGCTACCTCTTTTAATTTTGCCCCAAATAAGTTTAATATTCTGTCCGGCCTTGAACAGAACACATGAGTAGGAACAATTTACATGAAACACAATAATAAAGTCTCTCTCTCTCTCTGTGTAAGTGCTTCAGTGAAGCAGAAGCGGCTCTGTTTAATACAATGTTTGATGATATGACCGCGACCATGAAAGAAGACCACACTCTGGTTACCATGGACGCATAAGGGAAAAAAATGACAACATATTATCAGTCGGCTTTACTATATTCGGCAGTCATAACCACATTAACACATGTTCCCATTGATAAAAGCAATAGAAACATAATAATAAGTAGAGTTATGGATTTTATGTCCACGCTTATTTGCACTGCAGAGTCTTTTTCTGCTTCTTTACTTTATAAGGAAATGTGTTTTTTTCTGTTTTCTCACGCTCCATCATATTTGTCTTGAGGGAATAATGCAAATACAATCCAAAACTAAACAAAAGATGAAAAGACCCAAACAAACTGCAGAATGATTTTTAAAGTCTGGCTCGCACATCTACAATGCTGATCCACAGCCATCATCTGTAGTGTTTTGTCCCGTATTGTTGAAAAATCGACAGCAGTTGTGACGAGAAGAACTATGGCTAAGTCTGTCATTGTATTAGCGTAAATGCGGTTGATCACCAATAACCACATGGCCACAAACCAGGGGTGCCGCACTCCTCCCATTCATTTGAACAGCATTCTGAGCCCTGACAGACACCACAAGCCCAGAAAGGAAAGGGTGCAGAGGACAAATCTTGTGGGATTCACCCCATGTGAGGCTCCAAAGCACCCAGCAGCTTGATCCTGTGTCACTCTGAGGGCACGGCTTGGCTCTCCCTTGATTTGTCTTTGAAAAATCTAAACGTTTAATTGTGGTCAATAAAAAGGGTTCAAGCAAATGAATGGTTGAAGAATATCAGCGGGGGGAGGGGCTATCTCGGAGTGTAAGGCTGTTAAATGAGTATACATAAAAAAAAAAAAAAAAGCAGGAGGGAGAAAGAATCAAGAGGGAATAATGAAATTAGGGATGGGGCGAGAGAGAAAGAGAAAGCAAGGGCTGGAGAACTTGAAGCACTGACCCCTATCGTCCACGGTGAAAAGCAAGAGATTAGAAAGTGTTTCATGCTAATTTCCATGGAGATTTCTATAATTTCGCAAAAATTACTTCTTCCCGCTTTGATTTGTCCATACTGCCCAGCCCCCTGCTAGTGTTGTCGGGGTGGTCTGCTCTATCATGCCTCTGCTCTCGCGGGCCCCTCTGTGGCCCCCTCGCCGCAGTCAGCCGTCGTGAGATTACTGAAGCGGCGCTGACGTCTCTATCAGCTCGCGCCACCGTCGTGCCCTCTCCCAACCCCCCGCCATCACCCGATCCCTCTCCCTCAGCCTAGCTTCCTTTCTGCCCACCCACCACCAAACCTGCCCTCAGTGCAAACTCTCACAGATCTGTCAGATGATGGCTTCATTGCTGCTGCGCGCCGCAAACTCGTACCGGTCTTTTTTAACCGCTCCCTCATCCTGTCCTCTCATCCCTCCAAGAAACCTGCAACCACAAGAAAAATACTGACCCCCCCCCCCCCCCCCCCCCCTCCCCCTCCCCCTCCCCTCCCATTGTAGACTGTTTCACCTTTTGCTATCCCTCAGCCTTCTCTCTCTCTGCCTCATCCTGGTTTGTGCTTCTGCCTGCCACATCAAAGGAGAACCAGGGGTCACAGAGCCACAGGCATGGAATATAAATGCAGCCAACTGCGTGGCAGTATGGGAAATCAATCCTCTAAAGATAGCTCCATACACTTCATGAACCCATCATCAGTCTCTGATACATATAGAAATATATAGGAATTTTTTTATGTCCTTTTGTGGAGTGTATACTGCACAATATGTTTAGCCACAAACAACTACTGTTTGCCATTTTGTGTTTCCACATTCCTTACCATCTATCGCACTTCAAGACATATTTAGTAAGTAAGTATGTATGAATAATTTCATGACAAACTAGATTCTTTATGAGGACTTATTTGAGGGCAAAATTTAAATATGATGCCGAGTCATCATCACTAGCTTGAATCATCCTTTCTTAAGGCCAGTCTTTGTGTTGGTGTGAGGGAATGCGGCGAAGGGAATCTGTGAAGAAAAAACACTGCAGCAGAAATATGTAAACAACACTTGTTGAAGGTCCTGAGCCGATGATTCACGCCTGCATGCACAGGTGATGCTTCCTGCAGTTGGTCATGCATTTACTCAACTTTGTCTCATAACACCTGTGAAGCAGGCCGGGCTTGTCTGGTTTGATGGTGGTTCAGAAATATCTGGCTGAGTGATAAAAAAAAAAAGAAAAAAAAGAAAAACAGACATGACACGGAGCAGGAGCGCAGCCATTGTTATGAATTCTATAAGTCTTGAGGGATGAATGGGAAAACTGGTGTGATTGCCAGACAGCGAGGTCTGCAGCAGGGTTCGAAGGCTCTGTGTGTGGGGGCGACGACTGGCTCTGGTTGCTTAGCATTAGTATTAGATAAACACTCTGTCGGAAGATGTCAACGTCTCCATTAATGCCAGAGCTGCCACACAGGCTGCGCTTGAGTGACACGGTGTTTTGTAGAGTGTGACAGGGGTTGTAAATGCTAACCCTCTCTGGCTGTATCTCCGAGGCTGGTGGAGCCAAACGCAGGCGACACCTGGGAGCGCGGAGGCACGACACTCTGACACGCCGAAGAGATGATACATGTGTTCCTCTGCCTCAGCATTTACTGTACTGTACTGAATTAATTTAGACTCATTCAGATGAACTAACAACAAAAAGGATGGATTCAGCACATTATTTATTCATTTAATTAACAACTCACGTTTGTTTTGAGATCATTTCCAAATAAAAAAAAAAAATTCGATTTTGAGATAAATTATACGGCATAAAAAAAGAAGAGAAAAAGCTTAAATATATTTTCTCACTTATCGCTGTGTACCAACCACAAGCAGATAAGCCTCGTCTGGCCATGTGGCTACCCCAAAGGCTTTTCCATAGTCTTTACAAACCACATTATGGAAGCTGTGTGTTCAGCACTAGTATAATGCACTTACAGCCTGCCACAAGTACACACACCCAGCCCCACAATGAGCAGGATATGGGTTTTTCCATACCTTTAAGAGATGGACAGAGAAGTTTTCCAGTCAGTTGCTATGCAGACAGGAGGATTCCAGTCAAAAAAAACATTATATTACTATTTTAAAAAGGTTAAACATTGGGGGCGCCGGGAAGCCTAGTGGTTATGTTGCACAGCCCATGTACAGAGGCAATCGTCTTAGATGTGGACAGCCCGGGGTTCGACTCAGACCCGTGGCACTCTGCCGCATGTCATTCCCCACTCTCTCGTCCCGCTTTCCTACACTGTCCAATCGTCTATAAAAAATAAAAGGCGTAAAGGCCAAAAAAATACTCAAGAGTACAGGTTAAACGTTTGCATGCAGGAAGCTTATAACTGTCGAATTATGAGAGCAACACACTCATTACTACAATAAAAAAAAGTCATACAAAAATGTTGGAGAATAAAAAGGCATACAAAAATGTCCAGACAAAGACCGTGCTACAGTAGAGAAGCAGACACAATTTAAATGTATTTTTATTGACTTTTTCGAAGAATCACAACACACAGAAGTAGCTGTTTAAAAAAAAAAAAAGAGGAAACAGAGTAATATGAACCAAACTCTAGTTGTACTGTGTATAAAGTTCAGATTATATTTCTTTTTTTTTTTTTCCTCCGACACATTTTGCAGCCGGAAAAGGTTGAAATTTATCAGTCTGAGAAAACAGCACGGAGAATTAAACTGCCTGGAGCTCAATAATACTGGCCATGTAGGAGCTGCTGAGCTGTTCTGTAGGCTGGAGGGCTGGACAGTGTAGTGTACTCTTCCCCCTAATGCCCTGTCCATTGATCTTTCCCGTAACTACAGCTCCCCACAGAAACCCACACAATCTGTGCAGAGGAGTGCTCCTAGGCACCCCCCACTTCAAAGGTGCATATTTACTCTTAGAAATTTAGAGAAAGTGCAGCTGTGGATGCATCCTCCAACCTCAATCAATGATAGGGCTGGTCCTCCTGACCCCCCCCTCCTGCTGGCTAATAAAGTGCTTCTTAGGCTCGGTGGTTTCCCTGGAAGCCTTATGGGGTTGGTTCAAACTAGCACTTAGGTTTGTTTCCATTGTCTCTTCTCAAAAATTGATTTTTAGAGAAATACTTCTCTTGTTGCTCAACAAAGTTCCAAAGTGAATTACTGCATACAATTCTAGTTTGTCCCGATTTTTTTTTTTTTGTGGCACTTCAGTAAAAAAAAAAAAAAAAAGAAGACCTGTGCACAGCCCAGAGGAGGTAGAAGATTTTCAAGGCAATGTTTTGAGTTTTTTTGGAGCAAAGTTATTTTTACATTTTGGCAGAAAACTTTTACCTTAATTATATCCTCAAGCTCAGACATTTTAACCTGACTGGATTTTCTACCCACATTGTTGCATGGAATCCAAGAAATAAAATTGAATATTTTTTTTTTTTTTATAATCCTCAGTGTGTATCCGGTCACACTAGTCCACTATCTTCTCAACATCATTTTAGAATAAAACTGTTTAATTTTGAAATAACAAAAAAATACAAACTAGATTGTTAAAATATCTTTAATTAGCATTTTTAAAAGAATATCCATATGCATTATGTCGACCTAACATGTCCTGTTTTTTCCGTCTTCCACTAAAATATTTCAAGCTGGGATCCACATTATCATAATTGTCATTCCCAATCTTCAAAAACAAACGAGAATTAAGAAAGTAGCTAAAATAGGCCTTCTGCTGAAAATCAGACAATCAAAATCTTTTGTAATTAAGCACAGCGATATTGTAATTACCCATAATTCAAGCTACTGCATGCTGCTTCCTGTCCCCCTCTGCAACAATTAAAAAATATATGTCAGCTGTGATTTTTCCTTCATTTGTCTGAAAAGTGGCACAGTGGGGGATTTATTCAAAAACAATGACATTTATAACACTTCTCTGGAAGAACTGGATTCGGTTTTTTTACGCAGCAGGGAAGCCTCAAGTTTCAAATGACTGGAGTAAAGGTCTGCTGTGATTTGCATATCTCTCCACAGCA
Source organism: Labrus mixtus (assembly GCF_963584025.1). Lineage (NCBI taxonomy): Eukaryota > Metazoa > Chordata > Actinopteri > Labriformes > Labridae > Labrus > Labrus mixtus. The sequence continues at coordinate 4,614,378 of NC_083615.1, forward strand.
CCGTAAAAACTTAGAAAATAGAAACTCTTCACACATATCATATACTCTGCACAAATTTTTACTGTTCAGGGAAAAAACTAAAACTTTACCTAAGTTTTTTTTTTCTCACAGTATTCATGCCTGCACATGGATATACATAACTTTGCATGATGAGCTACAGCAGCCTGAAAACTAGTGACCTTGTGACTGCACTGTCTGACATTCATCATTTCTTCTTCACTCTATGTAAGTGTAACCAGGATTTTTCTCATGGCGTTGATTGCATTCTGCAAATCTGCCATAACTGTGTTAGCTCCGAAAACAGCAGAAAAAAAAAAAACTTGTTTCAATGTCATTAATCCTAACTTGTTTGGACTCCTCTCGTTGACTCACCCACACATCTCTTTTTCTCCTTTTTTTTCTCTCTCAGCACTTACTATTGCTCTGTCTCTCTCGCTCGCTAACATGTTGACAGCAGTTTGTTAGTAGGTATCAGTTTTCAGCGAGCAGGCTGAGAAGGAGACAGGGATGTGGTAATCATCTCCATCTCCGGCTGCTTGGCAGCGTTCCCCTCGGCATGCTGGCAGACACTTGCCATTGAGCAGCTGTCAGGCAGAAAGGGTGTGGGATGCGGGCTCAGGCTACACAGGTCACGGTCATTTCTTTCCAAAAGCCACTGAAGCTAAAACCTTAAGTGGCATTTGAGCTACCTGCACTGTCAGTTCTGACACTCACAACACTAACAAGGAGACCACCGGTAGAGAGTCAAACTCGATTATGCCTCCCTGGTGGATTTCCTTAATATAGCTTAGCTACTGCCAGACTTGATTTTTTCAAACAGGTAGGTAGCATGTGTTTTTAACATTGTGAGTGCTGCTCTGCACATGTGTGAAGTAAAACTGAGAGCTATACATAATAAGTACTAAAGAAATATTTTTGTTTTATTTATTTATATCACACAATAATAAGCAACTACACTAGCCAGGATAACGTTTCAGTTAATCTATTTTGATGTTCCATAAAATGTCACATTGTTCATTGTTTGGTAAAGGGGAGCTAATTATGCTACTATTTCTGGACTGTATTTTACGTGGTTAAAAACAGGTGAGGGACATTCAGTTAACTAGGTGAGGTATCTTAATAAACTGTTTAAATGATACAGAAGTAATTCTGAAATATTTGTTATTGATGCGATGTTAGTAACACTGAGCTCTGGATACACAGTCCTATTTAAAATGACTGTTCTTATATATATTATATATATTCAGAAATCTTCAGGTCAAAAAGTGGTGTGCTGATTCATTGCCAGGTAAAAGCAAAGTAAAATTAAGAGGATTTTTTCTTTTTTCTAAAAAAAAACCTATTTATGCTCTCCAAGAGGCATTTGTTTTCTTACACGCCAAAATAACAGTCGTGCCCTTCAACACAATGATTATTCTGCATTCATTCCAGGCTGTCTTCAGTTCACACAGCAGAGCCCCTCAGTTTATGCTGAATTATTTGGAAACATAACTAATCAGCTGAAAAAAAAAAAAAGTTCCATAAAAAGGTTAAAACTTAAAACAAAACTGTATTGAAAAGTAGTCTGACTTCCTCGGCTGCAAACTGAATTGTGCTTGATAAGTTGCAGACTCTCACAACCTGGACTTGTGATCTTTAGAGTGATACCCTCAAGTTCACAGCAACAAATACACTGAATCACTCAGGGAGATCCTGAGTCTCTCTGTTGGCCAATTACTGCTTTTAAAAAGCCCGGGGCAGCCAGGAAACTTTGACTCCTGGAAATAAAGACCAATCTGAGAGAGAAACATTGCAGCTATTAAAATCTTTATAATTCTGTAAATCACAAGTGATTTGTTTTGCCCCATGGCTTGTTCCGATACATCCTTGCTGCTATTGCAAAGGGCACGGGGTGACTGCAATTGAGGAGAGCGAGCTTATTTTTACAACTAAGCTTGGAAAAAAGGGATGCCTTTTTTCTTCTTCTTTTTGAGTGCAAAAGGCAAAGATCTCCTCTGTGTCATAATTGCCTGAAGTTAGAGAGTAAAGGCTCTGGACTCCTGATGTTAGTGTGGGCCTTTCATCAGGGGGGTTGGAGTCAGAGCTGCTTTAAAAGATCAGGCACTCTGGAGGATCAGACTCTGTTTTTATTTATGTAATAAAGGCTTTTAAAGGAGAGAGAAATGATCATCACTTATCCGCTGTTGCTTTTGATGTTTTGCTGTTATTGTTGATGGTCGCGGCTCACTATCCCACTATCCAAAACAGATTTACATTTTCTCAATTATTTCATTTTTGAACTTCAATATTAAGTATGCTATACTGATTAATTTTGAGTACGGATGCCGAAATTAGCCTGCTTATTCAAACAAAGTGGAAGCCAAAAGTGGTAGAGAGGATCATGCAATTATGAGTAAAATCACTCCAATTAAACAGCGGCATGTTAACTTTTAGAGAGCGAACACTCCACGTAATATAATTACAAATTGGGTTGAAAAATGGACAAGAAAACAGCAACATTATAGAACGAAGCATTTACAGTTGATGGATTCTCAAAAAGCTCTTCTCCTCTCTGGTGCTCAGGGTTAAGAACGGCACTCTTCTGCTGCTGTGACGCTCTCCCTCCCAGCCGCCGCCACACACCCCCCCCCCCCCCCCATTCAGCCTGGCAGGGCCCTCTGGTGCTAGACAAGGGCCCTGACTAAGGACGCTTTGATACTTCAGCCTCTAATCACAGGAGTATCCTTATAGTGCCGGGCTGATGGACGAACAGGTCGTAAGAAGGATGTCCCAACCATAAATCAGACTCCAGGGGTGACAGCACACAAAATAGGTGAATTGCCCTTGGTTTTGCGATGCTGGCGGCATCCCTTGTGTCACTAAGTCACACCACCCTTTTTTTTTTATTATTTGGGAGCAAGTCAAACGGATGCCCTACCAGACATTCTGCCCTCCCCCTTGTGTTCTTTCCCCTGGTCTTCGAGGCTGGACCCTGCTATGAACTGTTTCCAGAGTCAGTTACTGGTGTAATTGAAAGTGCTTTGTCATCGCTTTCAGCCAAATACTGATGGATGTGAAGTTGAATGAGGTTTGGGTTTTAGTTATACGAGTGAGCCTGTGTGTGAGATTTATCACCAGAGGCTTAAGAGGCTACGGGGGACCATTAAAGCACCACCGCCTTCTATATCACAGTGAACTGTTCATTATTATTCATTAAAACAGAAGGACTTTAATGCATATAGTTTCCCATGTGAACAAAAATTATATGAACATACATGTTTTTGATTACTGTTGGAAAACTGTTCATTTGGGCAGGTTTTGTAGTAAACCAACGCAGTGCAATAAAACATCGATTTTAAATCTGTGGATTTAACATAGAGAGTATGTAACCTTTAAATGTATAAGCAACAGAATGACATACGTAATAGTTACGCAATCTTTAGAGTTGAAGCTTAAGTGGGCCTGTTTCTTAACCATTATTTTTTTAATTCTTCCATTATATCTTTGCTCTTTCAAAAATGACTATTGTGTACTGAATAATACATGTTCTCTTAATTCAAGGTCTGTTATGTCAAACAGATAACCTCAATGTACACATAAACTAAAAACCCACGAGTGGTTTCATATCTTTCATAATTATTGTGTTGTACGGAAAACCTATGAAACCATTAAATTTCAATTCTGGATCGAAATCCACATGCAAAGCGTGGGAGGTGTGCTAGTTCTCATTGTCTCCCACTTATTATAGGCTGCCCCCAGCTGCCTGGGCTGTGAGGGCCTGGATCCTGGCTGGCGTCCAGCTCGGCTCTGATCTGGGCCTCTTTGTGATTTGAGGAGTACAGAGCTTTGCCGGGCTGCTGTCCTAGAGCCATGTTGGAATGCAAGAGCAGTGGTGGAGGTGCAGAGGGAAGTGACCTCACTGTGTGATGCGAGCAAGAGTACGGGGCAAGAGTTACACTCTGAGGTTGGTTGGATTATAAATAAAGTAGCATGCGGTTTCTGTGCTGCAGCCGGGAAATAGGAAAAGGTGAATAGCAGTGCTCACAGCACAGTTGTAAATGGTGCCCTATCCTAAAGGCTGCCAAGATAGCACGGCCAAATAAAGTAGATTTAATAGGAAAATATTTTCCAATTTTTTTACATGTTCTGAAATATTTGGCTACTCCATTGTGTATTAACCAGTTTTCAAAATATTTATTTAAGTGATTTCTATTATTAATTTCTGCCTTCTCATTTAATAAATTTGGCTTATTTCTGGAGGTAAATGGGTCATGAGCATAGGGAAGTAGATATCGTTTTCCCTCTCATGTTTTAATATTTCTTTCCTCTTTTTTTTTTAAATACCAAAAACTCAATACTCGCAAACATATCTTCAACAATGTCACAAATTGCTCTTTAAACCACAAATAAAATATTACCCTTTTCCATTTACCTCTAATGACAATGTTGGTGAATGTGCAATCCAACTGCTGACTAGGAGTTGAAGGGAACTTGTGACTGACCTGTCTGGGGTTTGAGTTCATGGTTTGTTTGTTGAAGTGCAGAGGGGAGCAGAATAAGAAAAAGGCCAAGACCCTGCCGACAGGCACAAACACCTGGAAGGAGAGACAGCATTTAAACAGGAAGCATGGTGTGCAGAACAAACAGCAATCACCTACACGCTACATTGGTCTGTGAAACTTGATATGACTTCCAGGACATCCCACAGCACAAGTTTTTCCAAAAGCAGCTGAATCCACTGTTGCTCCAAATGTTTAACATTGTATTCCTTTTCAACTCATTTAAACACTCCCACATATTTAACATAGGTTTCATTTTCTATATTAAGTATATCATGATGTTAAGTATGGAGAAAATCAATTGATAAGCTGTTGCCTATGGGAAAATTAGCATGGTAAATGAACATTAACTTGCAGATGGTTGGGTACGGAGTATTGCTGTAGCTGCTAAGAAACAATTGATTAACTTGTAAATTCCCATTGCCCAGCTGTTATTCAGGCTGTTTACCATAAATAAAAGAGGGGGAGTAAAGAAAGGATCCAGATGCTTTGAGTGCAGCAGAAAGGCAATCTGTCATTGTTCTCAGCTAACACTGATGGATGCTGCTTTAAATGGGGATTGGTTTTAGTTAAACATGACAAAGTGAGGGATGACACGCCATTGGTCACAAAGGTCTAGAGGTCCGGTTGGTTTTTCAGCCAAGACAACCTCTTGTTCATGTATCAGCTACCGATAAAAGGAGAGAAAGTTTGTTTGTTCTGCTGTGTTCATGCTGAAGCTGAAAAATGGGGAAATGAACAAAAACTTCCGCACAGACTTTACAAACAGCAGCCAGTGTAATAAGACCAATTTCTGAACGTTGATTTTGAATACTCACACAAGGAGCCCACTGGGGTCAAAAACCTCTTTCCAGCTGATGCTTTGGTTTTAAATGTTAGGTGCAATGAGAATTAAGCTCATATGTATCCTCAGGACTTATGAAAGTTACTACTTTGAATGATTGTACAAAAACGAGAAGCCATAAAGAAAAGTTCAGAACTACTTCATCATAACAGTAATGATTGTTTTTTAAAATAAACCACATACACTAGTAGTAAACCGAACCAAAAGGTATGACATCTGGTTAAAACATTTAAAGCAGTGTGATATAAACTTTTGAAAGACATGATGTATTTTGAGGATATTGCTGTTAGTGGACAGGAGCATAGGAAGCTAAATCCAGTCTGAACCAGACTTCAGTGTGATGTCAGATTGTGAACGGTCCAGTAAACTCTGCTTCTCAGCGACCCAAAAATAACTGAGGTTGATGTAAAATGCATATGGGCCTCTCCTCCAGCTGCAGAAGATCACATTCATGCTCCGAGTAAAAAGGATGACATCAGAGATCTGGAAGCAACAAGACAAGACTTTCTGTGGTCTGGAGACTGGGGGTCTACAGAGCACCACTGAGGGACAGTTTAAGTAAAGACTTCTGCAAAACTCATCACTCATTGTCAGATATGGTGGGGGTCAAAATCCACTCTAAAACCTACACGCTTTCATCTTCTATCATGGACCGTTTACTTTTCCGCGCATAAAAAAAGCGATCCCATAAGCTTGCAAAAAAGGGGGAGAGATTTTAAGATTTCAGAATTCTAACTTTGAAACCAGCCAGCAGGAGTCACATCCCCCCAAACCCCCTCCCCACACACAGTCACATATTATTTCACAGATGCCCTTCAAAGAGGACTAATGGATTAGGATAATACCAACTGTTTAAAAACTACAACTCAAAGGCTTTTCACACAGCAGGTATACCTTCCATACTACAACAAAGGAAGAAAAAAAATCACTTCTTCAGGCAACATTATATACATAAGGTAACAGATTTAGTAATCAATTGGAAAATACATTTATTAAATTTGCCCCACAGACATTACAGTTGGGGTTTTTTCGGGATGTACCTTTAACATAACACAACACATTCATTATGATTTGTTGGCAATTAATGATATTATATTATATTATGCACCCTGGGCTAATAAAGAACAAATGTGTCCTTCAACTGCACTCTTTGTAATGGAGGGGTCTTTTTAAGGAAACCCCTCACCTGATACTGCTAGCAGGGAGCAACTGAAAGTTAAGTCTGCTGGATATAACTAACTTTCCAACAGGCACACAAAGAGTTACTAAAAACATTTCCATCTGCTAACACTGAAACCAACTTAAACTCTATGCTCCTCTGTGCTCTAGTATGCAGCATTGTTTGTCTGGTTTATACAATAAATTTTCCTAATGCAGCCCTTTCTAATTGTGATTTATTGAGCTGTTTGTCTCAAACATTTCCTAAATGGAAAAAAAAAAAAGGGTGTTTTTTCTCGACAATGTTGTTTTGAGGTTTACAGGAAGCAAATGTGTGTATGCCTGATCACTCAGTTGCTGTCATTTGATTGAGGCCTATCCTTTAAACTCATCATTGCTGGGTTTTTTTCTCTCTCATATCTATTGAATTAGCTGAACATTGCTTTATAAAGTTGGGAGAGCCACCTACATGTTACCACAGAAAACATTCAGACAAAATGGACGTAGTTTAAACTGCCTCATAATGCAAGGGGTACAGAGCAAGCTGATGGTAGTATGTGGGTTAAGCAGGACAAGCAATCCTTTTAAGAACATGTCATGTTGCTGTATTGCTCTACTTTTTTACATTATTTGTTGTAATATAAAAGCAGGTGCAACAGTTTTAAATCATTTGAAGAACAAGCCAGCTCACAAAGCTGATTCAGAGAAAACATGGCCAATGTAAAATGTAAAAACCATCATGTGGCAAAGCAAAGGACATTAAATCACTTTGCGGGTTAAATGTGAACACATTGTCATGGTACTCTGTGTTCTATGATGCAAAGATACGTTTTATTTTATTTTCACTGGTGACAGATGGAAGGGGTCAAAAATGGGAGGGGGGGGGGATTTTCCCTCCTCTTAGGGGCCAATATTATCTGAACAATATCTTATCCCCCAAATCCAAAACTGTCACTGATAGGCGAATAACCATACTCAACTTTCATAGAAGTTGGGCCTGTATTTGTTAAGACATTTGCCCTAGTTCATAGTGTTGGGTGAAATTTTCATCAATTTCCATATATTTGTATTTCTGATAACCCTTTCACATCATTTTCTCATGATGTTGTGATGTGTTTGATGTTTCTATATCGAGTCGATATTTATGTTAACCTGAATTTGACTTGTAGAGATCAAAACATTTAAAATGTTACATTTCATCATCTAAGATGGTAATATGATGAGGTGCAGCACAAAAATCTAACACTTCCTATCTACTGGGGACTGCGGAGAACCAATACGGTCCCAGTCGTCGGTGAGACAGGACGTCAGATCCGCATGTTACTTGTGATGTTGCTTTTAGCTCTCTAATGTGAATCCATGCGGCCAGACTGCTCACAGACTTGGCCGCTGGCTGAAGCCAATTGTCTGAGTTAGGCAGCAGAACATACGACTCCCCACTTGGAGTGGAGGAGTTTTAGCAGTCAGTCCTCAGACAGGAAGACTCTAGAGAAAACACCAGAAAGCCATTAACTAACCACAGTATTATGGTGATCTATTTGCTGGAATGGGCTACACACAGCTAATGAACAAGCCTTAACCCCCTCCTACCCTTCCTTCCCAACCCAACGCCCATCACATACACGTATCGCGTATGCACACACTCCCTGAGAAGCAGCACACACTGAGAAAACAAGCTGAAAGAGCTCCTGCTTGTACAAAAACAGCATGACAGATCAATGCCTGATTCCTAAATCAAGGGAAAAGGTTATTCTCCGTCTCACTGGGATTCCACTTACTGCCCACCCACCCCAACCCCCAATATCTAAGACACTCGCACTCCCATTTAAACCAAACAAGCCCCTCCCCTCCCCCCCAAAAAAAGAAAAAACACACACACACATCTCCTAATTAAGAGCAAGGCGGAGGGGCTTTTTGTGTCTGTGGTTATGCTTGCAATGTTAGTGTCTGGAGTGTGAAAACAGATCTGATGGACTGGTGCCCTCAGCTCTCCCTGATCAGGCTCCAGCAGGTATCCCCCATGATTGACAGCTCACAGGTCACCCGCCCATCTCCCAGTCTGTTAGAGGGTGGGCGGTAAAGAGATTTGGAATGCCTGGGACCCTGATTGCTTTATTGCTCGCCTGTCAGAACCATTGTACAGCTCAGTATTATTAGGGCTCACCATCTCTCACCGTCTGGTAGGTGTCGCGTCTCGGCTCTGCATAAAGAATCACCACTCCATTCAAAATCCCTCTTTTCTTTTTGGCTGAAAAGAAGAAAGCACAGATTTTTCCACAGAATCTCCTGTATTGGTTTGTCAGATAAAGCAACACAAGTGTCTCCAGGGAATGGTTTGGATGGTGCTGCTTTACACTCTTAATGTAGAAGATTTGAGATCCCATTTGGCAAAAAAAAAATTATCACAGTGATGAACAATAGTCAATAACATTATATGGGAACTACTCTGATGTTCCAGATTGTACATCCAATTGTGTTTAATTCTTTATTACTATCTGTCCACACCCCTGAAACATAAAGACCACTGCAAGCACCGTTATGCTGCTTTTTCTGGTTCTCTTTTAATTTTATAACCTTAAAACTCCCTTTTATGTAAAACCTATGACATATAGAATTATTTTGTGTGTCTTGAAAGCCTCCCACACTATTATTCAAAGAATCATCTGTTTAATGTGGTTAGCAGTTTGAGCTCAGTGTGCATGATCAAGCTTAAATTATGTGTTTATCAGCTACTGTTGTGATACATGATTAAGTTATTTAAGAAAAATGCTTCACCAGAATCAGACTGGATGTGATTGTTTTTTTTTTTTTGACCTGCTTGTGTTGGGTCAACAAAACAGGGAAATCCAGAGATGACAACTCGACATTTAGATATTTAATTTCAAGACAAGACATCAAACACATAATAACCAAAAATGAAATTAAAGACTGATTTTTTTTTTTTTGCACAATAATTTATGTTGCTGTTTAGCCCCTCTACTTTTCCTGATTTGTTGTTGTGGTAAACCAGGTGCAACAGTTAAAAATAAAACAGTTATTTTAACAAAGAAAAGGCTAAAGTGGTAAGGCAGGGCATATCCACACAGTGATTTCATTGTATCGTTACTTGCGGAGTTAAAAATCTGAGTTTGAGATACAACAATCTGTATGATAATACTGCGGTCTAATTATGTAAATTTACTTTTACCCTTTACCTCCTTAGCCAGATGTTTGTCTTTGGCTAACCAATCAGAAAGTAACAAAGTACGAAAGTATAGTCTGAAAACTCTTGTGCTGTCCTGATATGAAAAGAGTTACAGAGGAATTTGAGAATATCAAGTAAAAATGTGGTGAAAAGTAAGTCTTTGTTTATAGTTCATTCCCACTGGAACAAAGAGCCTCCTTCAAAGATACAATGGCCCTGTAAACAATGTCCCCACACAAATCCCCAGCTGATTTTTCTCTTGTTATTGTCCCGAGCACCGATGACAGACTGGCAGGTTGTTGAAGGTCATCAGAGCATTGCCTCCTGGTTCCCCTGGAGCCCAGGTGATGCTCGGGCCACATCCCCAAGTGCTCTTGCTGCTCCGGGCCACAGCATAGACAAGCCCACTGGGGTGCCATGTCGCCGTCTCTATGGAGATGAGTGCGACAGGCTGGCTGCGGCTCAGACTCGCACCTTTATGGTCAGCGAGTAAGCGTCTCTGGAGGAGACTTCCCCACTGAAACAGCAGTCAAACAGGAGCTGTGATTGCCCCACTTCCACCCGACAAACAGTCACCCTCTCTCTTTTTTTGGGCGTCTACTTTGAAGCTTGTGGAAGAACGATACTGCCAACAGTGTAACCCTCTTTGCCCTGGCAGCTGCCCCTGCGAGGCCTGCTGGGAACAGTGGTGAGATGTTAGATTAGACCTTCAAGTCCGGGCAGAGGGGATGCAACGCAAAGGGACTGCCCACTCTGTCTATGGCTCGTGATCCATTATGGCTTTATCAGGGGGTGTGAAAGCATCATTCCCAAATGCTGTCTCCTCAAAGATCCTTTCACAATTGGCTGCTGAAGAGAACTGGCTCAGTTCAGCTTCCCTGTTGATCTATGTTATCATGTCTCATTAGATGGATGACGTTTGACAGATAGATGAATATCAGATGCATACTTTCAAACACATACACCACAGACAAGCAGCCTTCATGATCATATTGATTTTTTAAAGCTTTATTGTTTCTCATTGTGTACGTGTGTCCTAATCTGAGAAATGAATGATAACCTCTTCATCACTCTACCCCCTGAGTGTTCTTACTGGAAGCCATATTGATTTTGTTAGTCTGAGAGTCCTTGCATTGCCTGGCCTTTACCTCAGGGACAAATCTAATTGTTTATCTCTGGACAGACTTCTGCCTTTACTCCCTTCTGTCTCATTATGTGCCAAGATTTGTCAAGTCAAGTCTCTCCACACTCCCAAATCTCGCTCGACAACATGTCGCTCGGCAGAACACTACAGATGGCTTACTTATCAACAGACCCTCCCACATGGAATGTTACAACCATGACAGCACAACACACTTGCAAAGAATATACACAAAGTGACATACAATGTAATCACACTCTGGAGACACAATTACACAAACTGACACACAAAACATGAGTCACTTTTTTTTTATAACAAACACCGATTTTTGATATATTTTGTGTGCTAAAAATCACAAGTAGCTATTGATAGTTTGGGATGTACAACACACTCTGCGACAACAGTTTCACAATAGCTACCATTCTTTACTGTTGTTGTTTTTCTCCTCAGTCTAATGACAGGCTATTGCAAAAGAATGCATGTAGGCTATCACAGGAAATTCTCGATTGTTTCAGATGCAACTCCTATTTTAAACTGTTGAGTGAATTCAATGGAAAAAATGACAACAACAACAAAAAAATTCACTTGTATTATAATGCAAACACGATTTTTTTCCCCCCCTTGAGTGGACTTCAGTGAGAGCAGTTCAATATGTCCATTGTGACTGACTCAACTGTAATCACACTGTGTATAAACGACCAAGGCTACTTTATACATCAGTGCCATCCTACTTCTATTCAACATACTCTTCATTAAAATGAAAGCCTTGTAGAGGAGGCCACTGACATCTGAAGAGTAAACATGTTTTTTTGAAGATTTTCCAAAAATGTGTCACATTGTGTGGTTGAATTACAAGAAAAAGCTTTCCAGACAATTCAAGTCTTAACCACTAGAATAAGGGTTTGAGTGCTTAACTGGGTACTTACATCCAAAGAATACTTAAAAATAAAAATCAAGGACGAATACAACCATTTCTAAAAATATCAATAGAAAGCGAGGAGACTAAAGAAACTGCTAACGACAAATATTTGATCAGTATTTCTTAAAGGCTGAAGTCTTTGTTCAATCCATGGATTGAAATGCAACCTTGGAGAATCTATATTAAAATAAATATTTTGATTTACTTGTGACCAAAATATGACATCAGTAAAACATTCCCAACACTGTATAGACAAAACAGGCGCAACACGGCATGCGGCACAATGATCGTTTCATCTCGATTTTCTTGTTTTCATGATCGCGGGAATCCAAAATGATACTTGAAATTGAAACTTGATTAATTGTGCGTTACTAACATCTATGAATCCATTTACTCATTGCATGATCAGATTTCACTACATGACAAAAAGTCAAAACAATAGTTTGCAAATTCACTAAAATGTACCGGCTGATTTATTTTGACAAAATATTTTCTCAAATGTAGCTAGCAGTTGATTTTTTTTTCCAATCATCTTGCCTTCTCGCCGACTCTCCCAACTCCTTCAGACCATTGGAAGCCCGTGGTCAGGTTTTATCACTGAGTTAACTCCAGCGAAGTAGGCCAGATCGATAAGCACATTCTCAGAGAGGAGCCGGAGCAGAGAGAGTTAGAGCGCGGGGGAGAGAGGCATGAGAGGCAGGGAGCAATCAGAGAGTTGTGGATGTGTGTGCCTTCAGGAGCGGATCGATGCGCCTGACAGGAGCCCTGCTTTGTTCTCGCACAGTGCTCAGATGTTAGGCGCGCTTAACATGATTGCTTAAAGGTTTTTGTTTGCCTACTCTTGTTTTTGTTTGTCATTTTGCAAGACTTATAGTGTATTCTTCTGTCCTTTTTGTTTGCTGTACATTAAATAGGTGGCTAGGCTGGCTATTTTTAGCCTCACAGTTTCTTACAAAGGGATTCAAAAAAAAAAAAAAAACAAGCACGGCTTTAACTGGCGTTTTAATCTTTCAAATTCTGACAAATTTCTAGATAGTTGCCATGGGCATTAAGAGGAAGATATCTAAAAATATAAATTATTAACAATAAGCCAAAGCCTGCTTTTGAACTTAAATAAAGTGCAGAGTAAGCATTAAGAAAGACTTTGGTGCCCTTTGTTAAATACGGGAACTGTTTGCTTTTGACAAAGTGGTCTTTGACATCCCTCGTCATTTCTCTAGTTCTAAGGATTTTTTCATTACATTGCATTCTTTATCCTTACACTGGATGACCACCCAAAGTGAGTTAAGCACTCTGCCTCACTAAATACTCTGCCAAGAATTACTCCTAACAAGAACTTGGGTGTGCCGGCCTGCTCGCTGAAAGGTGTTGACCGCGGAGGACAAGTAGGTGTCAATAGATCTGCTCTCAGCGCCTATGGCAGTTGAGACGCATGAGCTCTTTTCCAAGGCTTAATAAGATAGCACAGATGCGCCCTTGTCTGCACACAGACCTATGTCTCATTGTACTTTGGCCTCACAACCCCGCCATTGCAAGACCCCCATTGCATTGGCTGCATGAGAGGGTCTCATTAGGACAGACAAACGAAAACCGGGGTCAAGGTATATAAAGGTAGCCACAGCTAAGGAGCATGCCTCTAAGACTAGTTGGGAGCTCCACCAGGTCCTAAGGCCACCCCTGTAGACCTCTGGCCCTCCCCATCATGACCTCCAATATCTACCATTATTTGATGAAGCAGAGCTTGATAATTATTTTGCGTGGCTGAAGAAGGGGGCACAGTGTGAAAGGAGTGACTCACTCTAAGGGAAAAGGATAGTAGGGGATGACAGAGAAAAAAAAAACGAACAAAAAAAAAGATCAAAAGCAGGCCTTTCGCTTTTCATGCCTCAGAGGCTCCAAAGAGGATAAGGAACAATTGGGCCCTGGGTATCCTGTCCTCTCTGGCAATTAGACTCAGCTGATGAAGTGAAAGGGATGAATGGCAGGGTTCAAGGCCTTCTCTAGGATTCACACAACAGGGTGTGTTTTTACCTTCTTCTCCTTCATCTTCATCTCCCTGTAGAGTGGCAGAAATGCAGCAGAAATATTTCCAGATGAAGACAATGTGATTCAAGGTGCCAGATAGTAAGCGTGGTGGCTGAAGAGACAAGAGGAGGTGTGAGAGGAGCTGAGGGGCACAAACAAACCTTGATGCAATCACATGCAGTTTCAAGACATGACAAAAAGGGATCATGTGTGTTTGAAAGCTTTTTTTTAATTATTATTTCTGTCTAGAATTCTAAGTTTAAATCATGTATTTGTAAGGAGCATGAAAAACTGGAACAGGTTGCCCTACAGGTAGTGTGAAGAGCTTAATGGGATGAATTAGACAACCTGACATATGGACGATTGTTCTACGGACAGAAACAGATCGGCCAGATTGTTCTCACTGCATCTACAGCTATTATATTTAAATAAATAGAATGTTAAACAATAACTTAAAAATAACATATGTCGCATTACACATAGTCAAATTTAAGACTATGCTAACAAATGTTCTCAAAGTTGCATTTGAGTGTAATATATGTGGTATGGTGTCTACTTTACATTTAACACCATTGCTATGGGTCGTTTTTGTAAGATTTATTCATGAAGCCCATGCCAACTTCTTGACTTTTAGACATCAATTATTTATTAAACTAAAGCATTAAAAGTTAACATTTAACTTTGAGCCAAGCCCTCTGATGTGTAGGAGGAATTTTTAACCTGACACTCAAAGTGAGCTTCAGTAAAAAGGGGAGGAAATATCTACTTGGTATCTGTGATCAAATACTACAGAGAGGATGCTAAAGTTACCAAACTTGTTTTTAGAAGCACTACACATTTTTCAGCAGTCACATTTTCTACAGAGGGTCACCAAAGCTTGGTATGTCTCTAACATTATGTTGTGAATGTAACTTAGGTGATCAAATATTTCACCTCTTTGGTACATTTTTGCAGCAGTGTATTCTTCGGTTATTCTAGTATGAGAAGCACAATCTTACAAAACACTTGCTGGTATTTTTTTTTTTTTTTTTACTTTTTTAGAAAAAAGAAGTGCCCAGGCCAGTAAATGGGCCCCAGGCTTGAACGACACTGCCACACTGCACTAAAACCTTAAGATGATTAGTGATATTCTTAAAACCTAGCCAACTGATAATGTGTTTAAAGAAGCGATACGGCTTTTCCAAGCTTTGAGTTCAAAGTCTGAGAAGCATGGGGTCAGAATGCCAATGGGCTAAACAAAGAGTAGCCAAAATGGGCTTTGGGGGATTTGAAACTTAGGCCCCTGAACCCCCTTTGATCAAAACAGAGCTACGGCCATAGAAATACTAAGTATCAAGTGGCTGAAACAGTGCCGATGCCAGGGAATGATGAGTTTTGGATGTAGGACCAGAGACATGTTCAATAAAACATAATAATAATATAGTAGGCAGAAAGAACTGTTGATTCAAGTGGAACACAAAAAATAAAAGTTCCAACCAATGACCAACATCCAGGACAGTTTGAAATAGGTTAAAAAGCCCCAAAAGGTTTTCTTGTTGGAACCAGATGACTTCAATGATGGATGTTAACTATAACTTGAAAATTCCTTACCAAGAATCATTCATCTTATATATTAACTTTCACGTATGAGTAGCAACCCCCTTTGTTCTTGATCAAGAAAGACACAAAGGATGCTGAGTTTAGGTAAAAGTTGTTCAAATGTTTTCAATGTCAATCCATTTTGGTTAAAGGTGCCATCCTTTCTAATTCTATTTTAAACTAATCACATGTACTGACTAAATTAGGTTGTAACAGCATTTATCCTCACCATCTGTTTAAAGGAAGTTACCTGATAACTCTGGAAATATCCGACTGGCTAATTAAGAACCATGACTCAGTGAGCATCCTGTTTTTAGTCTGCGTGCTTAATGAAACCAGCGAGAATAAAAACAACACACACCTTAGCAGGTTTTCCCATCTTGAGCCGTAGTGAGCAATTAAGTGTGCGTGTTTTTATCTTATTCCAATAATAATTGCATTAAGTCCTGAACAATGTAACTGTCTTCAAAATGTATTACTACTTAAATGACAATAAGGCTAACAATATAACCTGACTAACGCAATTAATACATTCGTTTTTTTTTCCTTGAATGTCAGGACAGCTGAAGTCTTTAAATGAAAATGGGCAAATAATCTAAAATCGTAATCCATCAAAAACTCAATTATGTGTGTTTATTATCATCCTGTCAGTTAAAGTGTAACACCTCCAGGCAGCTACATCAACAACTGATTAGTGCTGGAGACAGCCATGATGACAAACAGAACATATGATGGAGAAGCCCATTAAAGTGATAGATTTTCAATTAGCCTGTGAGATGTCTTTGAATATTTCCTCACTGGTTACGCTTGGGATTAGCTCTTACTTAAACAATTAGCATCATGTTTCTGGTGCAGACTTAAGTATACGTGAGTGTTTGGTGAGTCTGAGAGTCTGATTAATCTGCGCCTTCCTCTGTTTTCGATTTAGCCGTAGTAAAGGACAAAACTATTTTTAGTGAACCTGCATACTGCAACACTTTGTATGAATGAAGGAATACATGGCAACCCTAGCTGTGCAGAACCACACTGATTATAACTGACAATGTAGGCATCAAGAAACATGAGCAACATATCACATGGAGTATCATGAGGCACCAATGCAAAACAATACAATATGTTTTTTATCCATATAGGAGGCAGTTCAATCCACAAGTATTTTCATTAGCAAGTATTCTGGCAATTAAAACTCGAGAACAAACTTTGGGATTCAAAAATTTTGAAAAAAAAAAAGAGGAAGTTGTTGAGCTCAGCTTTCTTGAACCCAAAATAATTATGTTATAAAATGTCTTGGTTTAATTGGAAAAACCTAAAAATCCAACCCATATGTAATAAACTATAACTCGGAAAGCAAAAAGAAAGTTGCAACTTTTTCTGCCATACCATCTTCAAAAACTGTCTTTAACAAAATAGTGTCCAAATAACTTCCTATCCAACGACTGATAAACGTTGCAACCCTACAAGAAAAGAAATTGATGTCATTCAGGATGTTAGGGTAACAAAGAAGAAAGACTCCTAAGACTGTGATAAATCCCATGATAGTCAAGTTAGGTTCCAGTCAGACAACCTTTGAAATCTTGTTAATGCTTCTCCATAAAAAAAATCTTCTTTGTGTTTCGTTCTGCTCTGATCTGCCAATAAGGACCAATCACAAAAGAACAACTATAGGTAAGCTGAAACACAACACAAGTTATATTTCATATTTTTCCTCTCTGGACCAAGCCATTCCCTCGGCATGCTCCAAGTTTTCAAAGTGGTCATTTTTTTTTAGTATTAACTGTGTTTTCTTTGATGTTTATCATCAAAAAGGCTTATTCATGTATTGGTCTACACAGGAGGATCCCTCCTGATGGCACAAAGAGATAGGGATCACAAAATATAATGGGCACCTTGTTTTAATTGTTAAAATGTGGTCCCTTTTTTGAGGTGACAGGGCCATTACTCCACAGTCAGCACTTATCAGCAGTATCACTGAGGATTAATGGTTTCACTTGTGTTGGTAAGAAATGTTTAAGTTGTCCCGATTATCAGTGCTAGAAAAAGAATAATGGTTATTTGTCATTGTGTTAAGCAGAGAGGGAGACTAATCTAACACAACACTCAGTTAAGAATGCGATTAACCCTTTCTGCTGGGACTGAGTGGGATGTGTGTTGGATTAAATACAGGAGTGAAGACAACATCTAAAACAAACGCTTGCCTTCAGGAGAGCTGTGTCAGACAGACTCACAGCAGAGTAATCCATCAGCAGCTATAATATTGCATGAATATGAGGTTTGTTTAGGAGAGAAAACAATACCAGATGGAGGCAGTAAAGACTTAAAAAGAACACTATATTTCCACTCGGAAAGCTAAGCTTGCACAGAGTTGATTTCCCCTTAAACTGCAATTTAATGTTCCCTTTATTTATCCTATGAGATTGGTGAAAGGGTCAGACTGTAATTTGACAAAATGACCCATAAGCCAGAGGACACAATGATGCTACTTAAGAAACAAATGTTCATACGCTTTAAAAGGAATCAAGGACTCCAAGGCAATCAAAAACAAGCATGCAGAGAAAGAAAATCACACCCAGTAGAAACAAAAAGAATTCTAACAGATGTTACAGTACAGTAACATGTTTTAACGAAAAATGTCCTAAAACAGCTGAAAAACAGATCATTTACAATTGCAAATGGGAGAATATGGTTTTAAATTCAAAATGAGACTTATAGTTTGTTTGCAGAAACAGCAATTACCACCAGCAAGAGCTGCCATACTACCCATTTAACACGTTCGTCTGGTGAAGGATTTTTTTCCCTCCAGCAGTACAGTCCCTAAAGCTTTGTACTGGTTGTGCAGGCTTGTTCCCGCTCCAGTAATCTTCTACATTATTTTCCTTGTCTGTCACCTTTATAGTATCTATTAGCTGCTCTCTACTATCTGTTTGTGGGGCATTTTCTCTTCCTTTTCCCCATGAATGTTTTATATATTGGAGGGAGAATGATTGTTCTTTGCAATGAGGCCAGCGCACGGCCTCAGTAAGACAAATTGCTCCAGAACGTCTAAATGGCAGTCAATGATAACTCATTGTAAGGAGAGTAAGTGACTTCCAATGGAGTGGATAGGGGACAGAGAATAATGGCAGAGCACAGGTGAAAAATAGATGTTTGGCTCGGTGTAATTACTCCATTAGGGGGCTCTCTGTTAATCTACCAAACCACAGCAAGTGTTTTTACAGCAATGAGGAGGTGACAGGCGAAAATGGCTGCAACTGGACGGAGAGGAGCCCCTCTACTCCCCAATCACAACACACACCATGAAGTGTTTACTAATGGACAAATGTACTCTCAGTGTTGGCTCTCTGCAGCATCCCACAAGCTACTCCAGTTACAAGTAAGTGTGGTGATAGATGTATTGACGAAGTTCATCATTGAGCTGACATATTAATTACCTGCAATATGTTCCCATGCGTTCAGAGAGCTTTAACCTCCTCCGTCTCAATTGTGTGCCGGGAGATGGATCAGCTGCGGTCCTGTTAAACATGAAAATCTGGGTTAGAACAAAAAACAGGGACAAAGGGAAAAAAAAAAACCCACCCACTGGAAATCAACGCCCCCATTCTGCTGATTTCCAGACAAACATAATGATAACAATTTTTTGACCATTTGGTGTCTGCTTCTTCCGCCTGTGGCAATCTAGACAAAAGAAGCCTGGAAAAAAAACAAAAAACGCTCCAATATGGTCTTAAGAGTTTATTCTGACCACACAATCTGTTTTCTTAAGTCAACTTTTTAAAACACTGCTATGAGCAGTGCCCACAGCTTTATCACTGAAGCTCAGATTGACCCCGCGTGCACCTTTATACTATTTCCCATCTGTTTAGGTTCCACCCTAGAATCCATCCCAGTTGGCTGTAGGCCCACTTTGCATTGGGCTTCCTCAGTGGAACCCTGAACAAAAAACCCTGTAGGAGCAAAATAAATGCTCTCTGTTCGGCCTTCTTTTTTAGAGAAATTTTAGCTTGCATCTCAGCATTTCTTTCAACACCCAACAGGCCTGCTTGGACTTTTTCTTCTTTCCCCATGTGCATCATGAAGAATCTCAAGCAAGTAGAGAGAGATTGACCCTTCTTTTACTGGAGACTTTGACCTGACTTGAATCAGCACACTCTTCTATCATGTAGCGGAGTTGAAAAGAGGGTCAGAATACAGTGCTTGATACTGAGGTGTGGGGTTTAAATTCAGATCCTCAATAAAAGGGGGAATGATGAAGAAACAACTCAATAAAACAAAAAAATATTAATTGTAAGAAAGTGGGCATTTCTGTTTTGTTTATAATTCCCTTTTTGTTATTATTTTTTTCTCCTCACTTCACTGTTACATTTGAATTACTTCCTCTGGTTATCTCTCTGCTGATACAAATCCTCACAGCAGCTCATTAGAGGGGTAAACTGACCTTCAACTAGATGAAAAAAAAAACACGTTGAAAGCTATCAGCAGGCAGGTGTACATGGCTCAAAACACACACAAAGGCACCAATAGGGGAAAATACAAGGCGTCCAGCTGGACAATTTTCACTGCCCCAAAAAGCTACAGGTTGCGGTAAGGGGACTTCAAATGCTAAGGACAGTGAGAGGTGCCATTATCACTCAGCGCTGAAAACGAGCACGGTGACCCGATTAAAGCGGGAATTTCTGGGTCACGGTCTTGTTTTTCAATGCTTAATTTGTCTATCGATAGTGACACGGTCCGTGGCTTGCACCTACCTGTAATATTATCCTTCTAAAAGTCGTGGTTCAGACAGGGGCCCTTGTCACTGTAACCCAACACGGAGTGAGTGTGAGGCAGGCGGCGGGGTTGGCCCTGCAGCGTGTGTGTCGTCGTGCGGGCTTGCCTGGATCCCGTCTCTCTGCGGAAGTTGCGGGCTGCGGCGCCGCTCAGTGGACGCTCCGGGTCCAGGAAAATCCTTCCATCAACGGTGCAGCTTTCATTTACGGCAGGCAAGCCTTCCAGGCATGAAAAAACAAACAACTCTTTATCGAGTTTTCAAACACAAAACTTTATTGAATGTATTCATTTGTTTATTTTTTTTGTAGTTATTCTAGGTTTATAAGAAGATGTTTTTTAAGAAAAGAAATGGCTTTGTACGACAGGGTAGGCTGTAGTATTATTATTATTATTCATTTAAAAATGCATAGAAAATTTCATAGATAGATAGATTGCTGTCTGATGTTGAATACTTTTAATCTACTAGGGTGTAATGGCAAAAGTTTCATGTTTATTAGCTATGTTGAATTAATCAATTATAAATAATTGAGCATAAATGCTGAGATGTCAATGAGGGTTGGTCCGGAGGATTTGAGGGGTTTTCTGTGCTGAGTGTCCTTCTCATTTCTAAAAGAGAGCTGCTGATGAAAGCAGTTTGTCATACTTTCACTTACAGACACACTGTAGTAGTTTCCAAAACTTTCCTCCATACTGCAGGCTCTGTGAAGACTGTGATTATTCAAATAATCTAAATGAGACGTATGTCTGTTGGATATTAGCCATACATAGGCTATGTTAAATTCAAGCATTAGCTTTGCAATATAAGAGTGCCAGTGAATTTGCAGTAATACTACAGTGTGCCCTTACACATTATGTTTCACCTGAGCTGAGACTGGTTAGCTCCTTTGGGTGGCCTTTGGTGTACGGCAACAAACAAGTTCATAGTGTCTGTGGTCCAGCCTTCTTGGGGCTTTCTCTGCATCAGACGGACTGCCCTTCATCTCATGCTAATGTAGTACAAAAAGATATCTCGCTTTAAAGGCATGGCAGTCAGTTAAAAAAAGGCCGTGCTTAGTGTTTGAAGCCGTAAATGTGACAGAAGACTTCAAGAGGGAGACCCAAGACTGGCAGTCTAAAGATGAGTGAGAGGCGGACCGGCTACATGTTTTTTTTTTTCCCATCCAGAGGGATATTCTGTGGCCAAGCTTGATTATTAGAGATGAAGGACGGGCTGAGAGGACGTGGGATTGTTAAATCCTTGAATCATTTCACCAAAACCCCCCCTCCTATAACATTCTTCTGCACTCCATCTCCGTGCATTTATGGTGCACCCTTGATTTTCCGCTCTTTACATTTTTTAAAGCTGAATGAAATTCAGATTCCCTTGTGATATGTAAAAAAGCTGAATAAATATATGGAGATATTATATGGCACTGAACAGCATCTACATTTAGGTATTTAGGAATAATATTGTGATATACAATTTTTGTTTTATGTTCCTAACACAAATAGACCTTTTACAGGATTCATGGATTTCATTTGTTGGCAGCAATTCATAGGCTCTTCCCACCAATTACTAACCACTACACTATACATGCAGACAGCACTTCAACTGTCTATGGTGTTATGTGAAACCCTGGCTGGGGATTCAAAACCTCTGCTCCTCTTGCTATGAGAGGCTGTGCTTCATTTGATGCCCTGTCCATTATTGCCAGCATATTTGAAAAGTGCTAAGCCTTGAAACGAGTCCCATATTATTTCAGGCCGGACTGAATATTTCACGGCGGGAGGCAGAAAATGAGACCTTCCCTCAAGAGACTGCCTGCGGTGCATTCTACTTGGTGAAGCAATCGGAAGGTCTCATACTGTGCAAAACACACTTGAACAAACAATTATATATTTGTCTGCCGCACTTGTATTTTTCTTTATTTTTTTTTTTGTACGCGTACGTGGTTGTGAAGGAAAATAGGGAACATACATGCAAAATTGAAGGCTACTATAAATACTGAGAGTCCTCTAGCTTTGTGTTTTTTTGTAAGATTGGTATCAGCACACACATCGGGGTACAGTGAGTAATCAGCGACCCATAAAATAAGGTGTTTTATCACCACCTTCGGAGCAGGAACACAATCCAGGGAAACTGGAGATCCCTTTGAGTTACACCCATAGTATAATAGCAGCAGGCTAAAAACGGAAAGCTAACCAGATTGATTCTTGAATCGCCCGTGCCTGCTTGAAATTGGATCTGGGTCTTGTGAGATTAGCCAACGACATTGTCTGTGTTCTGGTGCATGATTCCATAAATGTGTAACAGAGGAGACGGTGGACTCTGGTTACAGAGAGTTGTCTGGTAACAATGCTGTCTTTTGACTGATTCTGGAGCGGGTTGTTAAAAGAGGTTCAGCAGCAGCGTCGCTTTGTGAAACGCTTTCAGGCACCGAAGTCAGCAGCAAGGATATGGAAAGTTCCTGAATAAGATTTTACCCATATACTGGGAAACATGAACTTACAGTAAGGGTATATGTGTCATAATCTCATTATATTCACCCTCTCTCCAGATTTATACATTATTACTCTTTATGTTGTTGTTTGTTTGATTAATATTACTAAAGGCATCTCTGTATGTCTTTTTCATGTGACAGGAGATATTTTTTCCTCACTGACATTTGATTTTGTTTATCCACCCTTTAAAATATAAAGTTGTAATTGAAAGAAAATGACCACCCATTACAATTTAAAGTTGACATTATAAAATCTGGTTACATTTTTATAAACTAATATTAAACAGAGGGCTGAATTTGCACCTTAAAGTAGATTTTGCTTTAGGAAAAAAGTCAAACAACAAAGCGTTGCTTAATCATTGAAACTTCAGCTGGCGGTGACCTTTGGGAAGGATCCATATCTCGGTTCCTGGAAGAAACGATGTGGATGGCAAGCAGTTGTGTCCTTTGTGTTTTGTGAAGATATTGAGTGTTTGAAGTGTTAACACTGACACTAAGCCTTTGGGGCGAGCAGGCGAAGGAAACATGTCACACAATAGGATGGGACTTGGATCTTTGCTTCCCCTCTTCTGACCTTTGACCATTATTGGTTTTCAGGGTTGCTGCAGCCTCGGCTCCTTAGGGCCAGTGTCGGCCTTGATCATATCATCACAATATGCACAAACGGGAGTATTACTAAGCTAATAATTGGATCCTGGAATAAAGTATTCTGTTTGTATTTGATTGTTTGCTTTTATTCATTTATTTCTCTTTTCGAGTAAATGTCTGTTGTTTTGTGAGTTCTGAGGTAACGTTCTTCATTTGAAAACTGCTATCTTAAGTGACTTACTTAAATCGTATGCAAATGAGGGTCTGTCAACAAAATCCTGTATGAATGCACTGTAATCTACTGTACGACCCTTTTGTGAGACTGTAACATAATGATTTCCCTCCTCTTTTCAAGGCTTCTTTATGCAGTCTGCTTTTGTCCTCGTGGTGACTTCAGGAGTCTTGGCCATCTATTAGGCATTTGCTGTCATGGAAATGACCTTTGCTAATGAATCTTTGAATTTTGGTTGACAATGTTTTTGTGTGATCTCTCCATATTATATGCCTCCAGTAGCTTGGCTGACATAATCCATTGAGGCCACGCATAAAACAGTGTGCCATCTGCACCTGGAGCATGGCTATCAGCTCTGTTTTTCCCCCCTCACACTGCCTTTGCTTGAGCTTTCTTCTGCCTGTGTGTAGCCTGACCCCGCTCTTCCCGTTCCAGGCTACAGAAGCCAAACCAAAGGCAGCTTTCAAGGGGGACTGTCTGCTCAAATCAAGTCAGAGGCCTTTTTAGAATCGGTCCAGAGATCATAGCAAGTAGAAGTCAGGGAAGAGGATGACCCTCCTCCTCCAGGCTTGATCGGATCTTGGCCCAGTCAAACCCAGCAGGGCTCAGTCTCTGGACAGCTTCGTCTCTGCAGGCTTTGACTCTGTGATAGTGCGAATGAAAGAGGGCACCAAGAGAGCAGCAGTTCTGATGTGTCAGGCTCAATGTCCTGGCAGTCTCGCAGAGCAAAGTGGGCAAAGCAAAGGACACAGCCAGCAGGCACGGGGCCAGAACAAGACCCCTATATTGTGTGACATGTCATCTAATGGCTGTCCTTTTGTTTTAAATTTATGTATCAGAGACAAGTTGTGGCCAATGACCTAGGTCACAATGTATAAGACCAAAATGCTAAAGTAATGAGGCTCTTTCTTTCAAAATCAAACATATCCTTTATTTTCTTTTACATGATAAAGTCTGAAACTGTACCCTGAAAACATCATATTTAATATCTCGAAACATAATTACCTTCCCTTACTAGCATCATTAGCATCGTTCAATTTATCATACAACACTTTTATCTTAATGTAGTAGGTATTCAATTGTAAAAACCTCTACAAAAGCTTGAGTATTCCACAAAATACATGCATTTAGGCTGTCTAGGCAAAAGTACAACAAGGTGATATGTAGAAAGTTTTGATTCAAGTTTACTGTACTCACTGTACACGTTGGGGTAGAGCGAGCTAGCTGTGTCTTGTTGACACACAGGATTATTCCCCCTGTGTTTCTGACCCTTCTCTACTTGACTTGGGCTCCCCTCACTCCCACCTCCACAGATCTCAGCATTCATTAAGATTACGTATTTACTTTAAGCCCGCCGCCTCTTTGCATAATGGCAAGCAGGTTCCCCGGCTGGCACAGTGTGTTTCAAGTGCTCGGCGAGGATAGGACGGAATTTTAAACACGACGTGTCTTGCCTGGAAGTTGACCTTGCACAAAAAGCCCAGTGATCTCATTCTTCGCTTCAGTAGAAAGCTGCTGATTCTCTCTGTTCGAGTGTTGCTCCTGTAAGAAAGGAGACCAGTACGGCCTGCATAACACTGCAGGCTACTTCTACACACTCTCTCTGTGCACCAGAACGGGAGGGCAGGGAAAATGGCTCAATTCATAATGCTTTGATATGGAAATCTGGGTTAATTTCTCTCTCCAAAGGGAGTAAATTACTAACAGAGAATATAATCCAGCTAAACGCAGGAGGAGAAGGAAAGCCCCCCATTTAAACCTTAGCATGGCATGCAAACATGATAAAGCTATCATTTACATTCAGAGGTTGCTGATCAGATGATCTGGCAGATGGCTGTTCAACATGAGTCTGGGTTCTGTTTGAGGTCTCTGCCTGCTTAAAGGCTGTTTTATCCTTGCCACCGTAACTTTGCTTAATGCTGTGCTCATGGTGGATTTATGTTGGCTCTCAGAGTGTGGTCTAGATCTGCACCTTTTTTTTCCAATTGTCTTGAGATATCTGTCTTTGGCTTTGCAGAGATCATGTATCATTCTTAATATTGTATAGTGTTAGAGTCACGAATCTTTGTGTCAACACCCGCCTTTCCCACAAGGCAACGCAGTAAGTGGATCTCGCTCGGCTCCCGCTGGATGTAACTTTATCTCAGAGTTACTTAAGACCGGTGAACTTTCAGGGCTGCAGAGGTCACTGAAGTACCCTCTATACATTACGGCCACATTTCTCTCTCCACTCATAACGATTAGTTTCAATAGCCCTGAGCCTTGGCGTGGCCCCTGGCAGCTTTTCTTGGCAGAACTTTCTCTATAGAGCAAAAAGGACGAGCAGTCTATGAGACACAAGTCAGTAATTGTTTTAAAATATCCCCAGTAAAAAATAGTGCTTAAATTTTATGTTTTGTAGAGTTGACATGCAGCCTCGGTGTAAAGCAGTTAGGAGAAGACTTTTATGAAGAGCTCCTCAAGTGCCTATCAGCATGCTGGTACCATTTCATCCATGTCTATATGTGACTGAAAGCATTTATTACAGTGACACCCAACAGTTACTCTGATACTGTGCCTGTCAGTCTCAGGCACTGGCAAGCTGTCCTGTGTGACTCGAGGTCATAAAGGTTAATATTGCCTAGTGCTCAAAATTCAAATGATGACAGGATGGGTTCATTGATGAATGACTGATAGATGACCCCATATTTCACTTGTCACTTTGTCCACTAAAGCTTTCTCCAGACAAGCTTTGTCAGAAGACATTTGCAGCTTATCCCTCAGTTGTCTCTG
This sequence comes from Labrus mixtus, assembly GCF_963584025.1. Lineage (NCBI taxonomy): Eukaryota > Metazoa > Chordata > Actinopteri > Labriformes > Labridae > Labrus > Labrus mixtus. Next base: position 4,640,601 of record NC_083615.1, read on the forward strand.
TCTTCCCTCGCTGTCTATACGCCCCAGCTGATGACTCAGTTCCCTTATCACAGCTCATCGTCACATAGGATTAAAACGGAACTTTCCCCCACAATCAGCGTGACGTAAACTTAGTGTGGGATGATGTGGTTTCTGTGCACTTCTATGGAAAATGAATTTTCTTTAACCACAAAATATTGAGGGACAACTTTAATATTGACTGTGTATCAATGATTAGGTGAATGCAGAATTGTCATAATGACGTAGGAAGCAAGTGAAATAAACTATTTCTGGTGCTCCTCCAATGACTTTGTTAACATTCGCAGCAACACTACGTTAAAGTTTAATTATAAGGGACACAAATAGTAACATTATTCCAAATCCACTAAGGTTTAAAAGTTGGGGAAACTCCTCACATGGAGGTGTGGAGTAATTGAAATGAGTGTGAATCATTTTTGATCCCATTAGGACTAAATGATGTCACATAAAGTTAAACAAAACAGTAACTCCTGAACTTTTTAAAACAAAAGTATTAAAAGGCATAAAAACGTGTTTGGACTTAAGTTAAAATGGCACGCCTTGTCTTCCTGCATATATACATGCTTTTACTGGGTTATAATCAATATTTTACTTGTAAGGGTGAGTTATCAACCAACTTAGCATTTGCTCTTTTTTAACCTCTTAAACCTTAAGATAAGATAAGATAAGATAGAAGTTTATAAATCCTGTGGGAAATTTTAAAAAGGGTTCTGCCAAGGACATCAAATATAAGAAGAATACAACAATCAAAAACATGAAGTGTATTAGTAGTAGTAAGTGGATAAGGGTTAAATTCAAAGCAAATGTGCCTGAAAAGGATAAAAATAGGTGTAATAAGTTAAGTAACAGAGTAAGATAAGTATGACAGTGAAGGCCTTTACAGCAGAAGTAAGTTCAGCCACAGCTCAATGCTCTGTTTATGAAGCTCCAGGTAGTGACAATACACTGATACATCTACATGATAACAAAGGAATGACATAATAGACAATAGTATACTTTGGTCCCATTGTGAAGTCTCTGAAATGTCCATCTTTCAGTGGCAGGGCTTGCACTGAAAGGCCTGCTGGTGTAATGTCTTGTCTCTCCATAATGACCTTTAGAAAGAGACACTTTTAGGCTACAATACCTGCAGCAACCCTGTCCTGTCACTGGCAGTATGGCCATATGGCTTTCAAACATTAACCTCATCTGGCCATGTTCGGCCCATAATATGCCACGGCTCTGTTCGGGTCTTGATACCCACATCTTGCCTCTAGGTTTTGCTCTTTCAACATTTCAGCCGGAGGCCACATTGGTGAAACCTCGCAGTGATGAGGGCAGTATGTTAAGAGTCAGAGGCATGACTTCCATAGCTGATCTCGAGGATCGAGATGCATCAACTGTAATTCAGATGTCATAGGGTGTATGGATAAAGGGTGAAATATATGCCCTGATCTGAAGGTCAAGTAATCCAAATATATTCTGATACAAGTGTGAACAAAAGCTTGGGGATCATAGTTATTCATAAAAACTTAGATGTTATTGAATATTGTGGAAATATGTTATAAACATGCTTGTATATATATTTTGTATGAAATAATAAGTCACATTTCACTATCATGTTTAACCATCCTTTAAACACGGTTGTGACAATGTGGCCATGTTTTCATGTTTGTTTTCTTGTCTTGGTATATCAATTATTGAGACAAAAGAACGTACAAATGGACAGTAAGAATGGTGACTATAGTATTTGTAATAGTAGGATTGCAATCATTTATTTTGTTTTTTTTGCCTTTGGCCATGACAGTAACTCAGGATGCAAAGAAAATGGCACATTTCAGTAATTTCCATTCAAAATAACTATCGTTTCAACATAATAAGACTTAGCTCCATTTTTGGTCTGTGTGTGCTTTTTAAAAAAAAAGGAAGAAAAAAATGAAATATATATATTTTTTCAACCTAACAAGGATCTCTCCTTTTCACGAATACTCTAAATTTACCCATTACACACAGAGTTTTCTGAAAATAGCGTATAACATTCATAATTTCCAGCAAAACATCACTATTAACCCCATCTTGCCCTTCTCCTTCATTGGATAGAGCCTACTGGAGCAGGCAGGATGCCCCTGTTAGGTCTCCCTCCTGCCTAGCCTCAGCACCACTGCACCACACAGCCATTAACCACCATTACCAGGCAGGGCCATTTCATGGTCAAAGAGCATTTTAGTGTTAGCTCTCCCTCGGGCAGCAGAATCAGCCAAGTGAATTTCAACCCTGCTCAACTACATATGCTCTGTTTTACATTATCGCCCCTTTCCTTTTTCTTTTCTTTTTTAAGCTTATTTTGTCCCCTAACATCTCCCCGTTGTGCACTTTGCCTCAGCAAGTGTGACTCAACGTAGTTGAACTATACAATGATCAATGGCACATATGTCTCCAGTGAACTCTGAACTGGACCTGGAAAAAAAGTGTGACAGACACTTAATGCATTCAGCAGACATAACATGACATCATTTTGAGAGCATATAGAGAATGAGCTTTACAAAGTCACCAACAAAGGAAGGATTAAACTTTGATGAAACTATAAGATGAAATACATTATGTGATGGAGGTAAAATGTATTATAATGTTGAGAAACAGTGGTTATCGATTATTGCGGTGGATGATTATTGTCTGAAACCACTAATGGTGCTCTGCAGTCTGGAGATCCTCTCTTTCCATATGGTAGAAGTTGGGTCATGTAGCCAAACATTCCTGACTCCTGCTGTGGTCCGAGCCATGACGTAGCCTTGGGACATTGCGAATCCCTTAAAAAAGAATGTTTTGTACGATGATGATACACTAACAGATTGTGGAAACAGGCACAAAATGGTAAGCCAATGGACCCTTGCAGCCTGAGAAGCCCCAGTAAATAAATAAGCAAAGTTTATCTATATAGAACTGTTGGAGAGCAGACATCACAATAAAAAGTCTGAGTTAGCTCAGATGTAGCATGCCGCTATATTGCAGTGTTGCTGTAGCTAAGCTAGCTTGCTACATTTCCCCTATGGCTAGCTTAATTTGATATGTAACATGCCACCCACACCCCAACTTGGCCTCCTGCCCTCCAACTGAAAAGCACAAAATACTTAATCTATGGAATTGCGCACTCCTTTTCATTTCAGCAGATAATGAGCCTCTTTCATGCACTTTGCTGTCCTGAGCAATGTTTCGGCTCCGCAGGTGTGTCCCTAATGAACGTCGGGCTTATCCATGTTCGCAGTGTTGTGCCTTAACACACTTAATGAACGCAATTTTTAAACGAGAACGTTGAACTAAATGGATCAATTTTCCAACTCATGAACATGAAAATGATCATAGTTCACTCTGGAGACAGAAAAACACCACTCATCAAGTCGTATCATATCAAGAGTCGACAACCACTGTGTGCCAGAGACTGATCACTCATAGTTCACTCACTTTTTGAAATAAAAGTTAGATTTTTTTTTCTGTATTTAGACTACCTTTTCAAACATATATGTTTTCCCCACCCTCCACCCTTCCAGATATACCCTCCCCACACATTGTGTGCTGTCTCTTCAGTCGATTTGATGTTCTCGTAACTCAAGAAGTTGCTGCTATACTTTCCATCCACAGAGCACTTTAGTGGATGCAACAGTGGGATTTGTATTTTTTATTTTCCAAACTCCGGCTTAGCAACATCTTGCATATTAACTGCTCTTAGGTTTCTCTCTCCAGCTAAATAGAATTGGATTGCCATTAGTCATGTTCACCTCATCCAGGCTGAATGAAGCCAAAAAAGATGATTGAATTATAGGATAGGATAGGATAGGATAGTACTTTATTGATCCCCAGAGGGGAAATTCGGGCGTTACAGCAGCACAGACAAGAAAGTTCGAAAACACAAAATACACATTAAACAGAATAAATAAAAATAAAAAATAAAAATAAAAAACAAGGGGTATATACAAGTACAAAATGAATGATGAAGTTAGCAGGGGGGAATTGAGAATTGAGACAGTATTTGCAGAGAATACCACTCCCCCCAAAGATAAACATAGGGAAGACACTGCTGTATGCCTTGTTACATAGGAGACTGTCATGGCACATACACTATAGCAGTGGCAGAGAACATCATGTTGGAAATCCTTTCCCAAAAAGGGACACCAGAAAAACGTTTTCAAGCAGTGAAGGAAACAGCTTGACTTCAGTTCCATCCAACAGCATCAAACGTGTGACATTAAAAAGCAGCAGCGATGGGTCTAGTTCAGGCCACTCTTCCTTTTTGTTGTCCATGTCGGCAGCACCATGCTCTGCAGCAAAGCACTCAAGTCATAAACTTTCTTTAAGCGGCGGTGACCAAACAACAAGTTCATGGGTAATGTTCATGTGTTGTTGAGGTCTGGTCAGTTTGACATTCATCCTTTTATCTGGTAAATGGATGCATTCCACAGTCTATACTGAAGAAGTTTGATCCTTTGTTAAGTTTTTTTTTGTACTCAGCAAAATCACAATAAACAATAGAACAGCTTAGCAAACATATTTAAGATAAAGAACATGAAATATTTATTTTACCTGAGAAAAAGTGGATGTTCAGACAAGATGCTTCATGTCTGGCATCTTCATCGAAACTGAAGCATCGTGGTCTAGAGCGCCCCCTTTTGGCCTCTGCAGGCATGACTAAGCAATTACAAGAACGAACATTTCTACCTTGAACGCATTTTCTAAATTATTTTAGTGGCACTTAAAACTATAAACTAGCTGATTTACGTCGCTACTGTTTTATTGCCAATTCGTCTATTGATCAGTCTTTTAAATACAATTCAATCTTTCAAGCTAACAATATGTTTGCAAGATTCAAAGTCAATAACATTGGCTGGTTAATATACAGTTAATACAATTAAACAGTATATGTAACAAAAGGACAAGCGAGCTAACCAGCCAAGTCATTGTCACCAAATTAACATGAAGCTTTTTCAACAAACATTCAAAAGTGATATTTTATTTTCACAGCATTAAGTAGTAAGTTTAACAGTGAGTAGGTTGTGAGATGATTTCACAAGTTATAGTAGTATATCAGTTCAGTATTGTACGATTAGGGGGGGGGCGTGTACTTTTTGAACATTGTGTGTGAGAGTTTCACAGGAGCTACTTTAAAGGTGCCCAAGTGTCGGGGCGCTGGTGTATGGAGGCTGTAGTCCTCCAAGCGTGCGACCCAGGTTCAAATCCAACCTGTGGCTCCTTTCCCGCATGTCATTCCCCCTCTCTCTCTCTCTCTCTCTCTCTCTCCCTGATATCCGACTCTATCCACGGTCATTTCGCTACAATAAAGGCAAGAAAAGACAAAAATAAATATTTTTTAAAAAGGTGCCAAGTGTCAAGAATATATATATATCCTGCAGCCAATCAGAATCAAGTATTTGTCAAGACCATAGTTGTTAACATTTCAGGATACTGAAATAATAATAAGAAAACCAATATAACTGCTATCAGGAAGTCTTGCAGTGAAGACTTCAAACAATTAACTTTCAGTATAAAAAAAAAAGTTTGGCAGGAATACGTCTCTCTGACCGACAAACAAGGTGATACATATTTATCTTAATTTATTGACAAAACACACTTCTAATAGCATGTCCCTTATGTTACCCAAAGTGTTTATTTACTTTACCTCATGACAGAACATGGGTCCAAATGCTGTCAGCGCAGGTAAACCGCAATCCCTGGAGTGTACACTCAAACATCTGGAACTCTTCACAAATGAAGCAATCAAAGTTGACGTCAAGCTGGTAGATAAAGTTTTTTTCCCCAAGATCCAACAATCTGGCTCAAGATCTCTATGGAGAAGCGTTTTTATTAACAAATATAGTGGTGACTTGTGGTACACAGTCGTGTAGAGCAGTGGAAAACAGCTAACAGCTGGTGCTAGCAGACCCCACTTATGAGTGCATTGCATAGCCTGTCGCTGCCAGCTGGCTATTAGCAGTGAAGGTGAGGTGATCTAAAATACAGACACACCCACTACTAACCACACTGACTGGCATATTCTCCTTTTTCTGGAAACCATTCAGTAGAGGTCAACCTGCAATGATGTGTTTGTACCGGCATAATAAGGAGGGAAAAAAGTTCAGGTAAAGAATGGCAGGTGTAGTTTGATTCCCTTGTGTTTTGAAAGCAACCTGATTGACGTTGGCAGAAGACAGCAATGCCACTGGGTGATTCCTTGGATGAGAGGGAGAGATACCACCCACTATCAAGACGTACACCAACTCAATAGTCCACCGAGCACTGACAGTCACCACAGCTGTACATTTTACGCTACCTGAAGCCCAATAATTAGCATTTTTTTTCTTCAGCAATGGGACAGAAATAACAAACAGAACATGCATCCTCATACATGCCCGCACACATTCACGCACACACTTTCAATTTCCTGCTAATTTATTTGTTTTGTTTTTCAATGTAAGCTGGAGCTCAGTATCAAATTAATTGTGCAGGTTTTGTATTAATTTGTGTCACTGTTGCAATTGTCAGCGTGAAGTTGACAAGAGGAGCCGTATTCTCGGTGTACAGTATGAATCCAAACATGCTGGTTCTGCCTCATGCTGCTGGCGGATGACACTCAGGGAGAGATCATTCTTGCTCAGTAGGCAGTTTCCTCTCAGTTGAACCAGCCAGCTGTTAGTTTATCAAAACTTGACTGTTTGACATATGTTGTATCCATGCTGTAGAAAATCACTCCAATTACAAATTAGTTTATCCCAAACCGGATTTGGCTCGGGGATGTGCTCTATTTCGTTTAATGGATCTTATTTTTAAGGAATTAAAGGGATTTGTTGTTGTTAGAATGACTTTAAAATATATTTCATAATCGCTCACACGATGCAGGGATTGAAAAAGGCTGCTTGTGTCTTGCGTTTTGTCCTCAAGGCAGACCTAGCAGGACGAATCAGCAGGCCTCAGGACAAACCTGGCTGTCACCAGAGATGGAGAGCCTGGCCAACAGTGTTGACTGATTGTTAGCATTAGTGGCTGTGAGTGTGATTAATATGCCTGCCCCTCACATAGCACTCAGGAAAAAGAGAGGTGTAGCTTTAAAACTGAACAGGGGAGCCACATTTCACGCTTTTAAAGAAGATAATGCATAACCTGAGCGTGGCCGGCTGTACGTGGCAGGATGGATGGCTGGGAGAGACCAGGTGCTGTTGCATTAATTCCTCCAGCCTAAATCAGAGGGAGGATGTGTGCTGGCCTAATGAGCTTGTTGTGTGGGATGCTGTGAGTGCTGCTGAGACGCTGTGAGAACACACTGTGCTCCAGCCTAGTGAATTTGAGACTTGCCATAATTGGTGCATTGTGATGGTGATTTTCTTCATCCTCATCTAAAGCAGCCCCTTAGCATCTGCTTGTTTGCCTGGGCCTCCTGTCTTCTGCGGTCATAGCACTCCCTCTGCTTCCACACACAGGGCCTGTAGCACTCACCAAACATTTGGGCACTAATTTGAGAAGATTAGGTCCCCATGCTGATAAGTCAAACATTGCATCACAGCCCTTTTCGCTGCGATATGAAAGGGTTGTCACTGTGTTTCAGCAACACTTACTACGGGTGTGCAAGTTTGTGACATGAGTGTGCACGTTTCTGCTTATTTTAAGAGGTGTTGCCTCAGCAGACATTAAACATATAGATCATGTGATCTGAGGCTTAAATTAACAGTGCAGACATGTTGGACCAATGCCTTATAGCAAGTGTTAACCAGCGCCCACGTTGCTTTATTGTCCTTAATATTGCCGTTAGTTAGACAGTGCATTGGACAACAAACTAAATATATAACACGGCCAGCCAGTCTCTCATTCAGGTGCAGACATGACATGATAAAATACCACCTTCAGTTTTCCATTTTTATACATATGTGAAGGCCATAAGATGGCGAAGCGATTAACCGGGCTGCTCACTCAACATCTGTAAGAGGTTCATCTGTGCAGCAGAGATCCATGGCTCAGGCACTCCCTCTGTGCCCCTATGGAAAAAGAGGCCTGCCAGAATGAGGAATGATGGCTAAGGCCCTGATTATTAGGATTAATTGTCTTTTAGTCATGCAGTGGAGCAGGAGTGCCAGGGTAAAGCAAGGTGGAAATAATGAGGGCTGCTTTTCTTTGTAAGCACCCTTCACAAAACAATTGCTATAAGGCGCTTCACTCAATCAACACTGTTTAGATGTGTGATAAGCATGAAGTCATAATAAATTGAGAAATACTTTTGAATGTATGAGGATTTTATCGAAAGCACTAACAAGCTGTTCCCATGTCCCAAATAAAGCAGAGCATTTGAAATATTACTTGTGATGAAAACACACCTTGAACAACACACTTTCATCAACTTTTTTATTTCATTTTATTTATTTTTAAAATGTAATGTTGAAAGTTTAGATATCTTGGAAAAATCTTAAATCCTAAGCCTGAATTTCTTGATGTTCCCCAAAGTTGCTTCATGTCCTCCAGGTGGAAAAGAGCTGATTTTTGGTAAAGTTGCAAATAGATGTTAGTCCACAGACAAACACCTGTCACTTCCCGGCAGATTCATTCATCATTATTAGATGATAAGTGGGGAATTGCCCCCGAAAACCTCCATTACCTTTTATGTACTCTGCAGAAGTGTGCCACAGATAACAGATGAGGCTGGACTTCATGTAAAATTAAATTACTTTTTTTCATATGGGGTACAATTAATGGGTTTTAGAAGCAGCGAAGCTCAGAGTATTTAGGGATGTGTCCTATCAATTCGTCCTGGGGATTAATCTAACTACTTTGCATTGGCCTCTGACTGCATGCAAGCAATGCTAATCTGTGCACAACCAGGCAAGCCCCCTTCAATAACTTTCAAAAACTTCTTCATTGATGATGGAATATCTGTCAGCTGGTTGTCATTAATTTTGTGCATGATTAAGTGTGCATTTATAGCACTTGTCAAGAGGAAGTTTGGAGCTGTCGCTGGTAAGAGAACTGGTAGTATTCTTTTTTTTTTTCGTTCCTTTTGTTTACCACCTCATGTACAAAAAAAAAAAAAACGAGATTCACGAGTGGATTTTTCTATTTTATCTCCAGGAAATGCTCAGGTTCTATATTTCCCACAGAGGAAGATTCAGCTTTTGTGTAGTCAGAATGGATGTGTTTTGTATTTTTATAAAGCACGGCTGGGTCACCGCGAGCTTCCCTGTGGCCTTGACGATGACAAAACAGCAGCTGAATAAAAGTCATGGGAGAAATGCCTTTGATTGTGGAATACCCTTCCAAATCTTCCGTAGCCTGAGGTAAAATCATGGAACAACAACGCAGAGGTACAGTACAACACAATGGAGGCGCTCAACATGAACTAATCAGTGTTTTGGGAATATGTAAGTCTCTTTGACTTTCAAGGCAGTCAAGGGAGAGAATGAGTTTCCAAGTTGTTTGTCATCTAAGAAAATCTCCCCTGCAGCATTTCTTCATACTTCCAATAATAGTGGCTAGTTCAAATGCCAAATTATGCCTTGCTCTGACATATTGCCCACACCATGTGGTATACACTTGTGCTTGTGTATATGTTTGTGTATATTTTTTCTGTTATGTGTGTCGCAACCGTATTTGAGACTGTGTGTTTGTGAGTGTGTCCACTGTTTGTGTGCATTACTGTACGTGTTAGTGGAGGTGGCTGGTGGCGGTGTACCAACTAGTCATGGACCTGGAGGATTAGATTTACCATTTCAAAGATGCCTGTGTTTCTAAAGTTTACACACATACATGCACACACACACTCATACAATCACCCACCCACACACTGCTTCCCCAGCTTGTCAGTGTGCAACGTGGGCTGTGGAGGCTTGTGCGAACAGATGGGAGGAACCAGCATAAAATAAAGTTAAACTAGAACAGAATGACTATGCAAGTGGCGTGGCCGCCCTTTGTTTGCTAGGAAGGTGATCCTCAGCAGCTGGGGATGATGGAACGCATGATTAAAATTACCAGAGGGAATGATTAATATCTCCTTAAAGCACACACTTCCAGCATATCAATCATCTCATTACACAGGAAAAGTTAATTGTTTGAGGGGAGGGTTGGGGCCCCTGAACCATGAAAAAGTAGCCCACCCCTCGACATGTTTACTTACACAACAGAACAGACCCAATAACTTCATGTGCTCTGTACAATGTTGCAGGAGTTTCAAATGCTTCCACAGAAAAACAGGGGGACACGGTACTTCACTGAGACAGCATTTCTTTTTTTACTGACGGACAAAAGTTTCAGTCTGTGGAGTAACGATTGAGAGGTGTCAGCTGAGCGATCACCATGTTATAAACAAGCTTTCATATCATATTTAACGATTCAAAATTGCACATTTTCAATTAGAAGTGAGCATGAGGAAGTGCAACGGGCTCTACAGTTCTTCATCTCCTCATGCTTATCTGACCTCTGTGCACACTTGTGTTAACAACACTCATGAAAACGGTTAAGAGCCATATATTAGTGTTACTTCCGTTTTATTCCGGATGTCAAAAAAGGTTAAGGTTATTAATTGAATATGTGGAATTTCCTGGTGGCCTTTATTTCCTGTTAGATTTCTGTGATTAGAGGACACGGGCGTTTACTCTGTAGAGACATTAAGGCCCTGCCTGTGTTTATTTATACAAACAGGAAGTGAGTAGCTGAAGATTATTTAAGTGCTAGACCATGACGAAAAAAAGGTGAAAAGAGTATGAATATGGGGCTGCATACACAGGGAGATGAAGGGAGGTAGGGGTCCCGTTGCCTACAGTGGCCCAGATTGCCCTTGCCTTGCCTTCCTTTCCCCTAGCTGCCAGTGTGTCCTACTCTTTGCCCTCTCTGCTCCGCTGCTCTCGCTCCGGTCCCCCCTCCCACCTCTCCCTGCGTGCCTACGCTGCCTGAGCCAGCTGCTCCCACTTCATCTTCAGCAGCGTCACCAGGCGGGGTATTAATCATGTTTTTCGAGGGGGACACTCTGCTATTTATCTCTCTGACACTTCCAGCATTCAGAGGCCCGTTGCTGGGCACAGCCCATTGAGTAGTAAGATTACACATTACTTCGCTCCATTGCTTCTCCCTGCCCTCTCCATTGACTAGCTGTTCGACGGTGGCATCAAGCTCGCAAGACCGGACATAATTTATGCCCTACATGTATAAGAACACAATTCTGTTCCTCAGTTTTTACCCTTTCTACTTTAATTTCGCTAATGTGCGGCATGTATACTTGTGATAATGCTTACCTATTGGTTTACAAGAACAATGCATACAGTAGGGAAATACTATTATAACAGGATGGAACCTCTGCAAAATCAATTTAATGTAAAACACATTGTAAGGGAACTTTTTAAAACCATCTTCAGCCAATGTTCGATTCAAAAATGTCACTATTTGGCAAACGTTTTTCTATAATAATAAGACTTTTAATATTAGGGATATTTAATTTGCAGCCACTATAAATAGTTTATTGGAAAATAACTTCTATTCCTTAGTAACATAAAGAAGGTATCTGCTCTCTGCCAGTGATGCACTCACAGTATTCACTGGAAATGGTGCGTCTGTGAAATCCAATTACACGTGTTGACCCTTTACTTTTTCACTTACCCTGCATATCCAGGCACTTTTGCCATAGATTCAAATCTCAATCCAATCCTTTCCCGAGCTTTTCGAGTAGGCGATGAATTGCAGGAATAAATGCACCACCATTCTCCTGATATTTGGTTCAGTTTGTGAAATGCATGAGAATCCTTGGGCTAAAGCAATCTACTGCCTCTTTCCCGTTGGAAGTTTCTCAAACAACTGAATTATACCGAGGATGAAAAAGGTGTCTCGGAGAAACAGGAAGCAGTTATGTTGGCTGATGGCCAGTCTAATGGGCTGATGGGAATGCTGAATGAATGAGAGATTCTCCAGGGATCCCGTCAGCTTTTCGTTGAGTTCTGAATCGAGAGTGTCAACTAACTCCTCCTCTACTGAAAATGGAGGGTAAAAGTGCATTGAAATCCTGCCAAATAGTAAATCTAATATGTGTTCAAAAAGGAAGTGAACATTTTTTCAGAACAATAGAGTTAAGTACACCCTCAACCCTCACCCTGTCCACGCTCTCTCTATTTCTCTCTGTCTCTCTTTGCACGAACCACACTATTTCCTATCTTCCTAATTCATTTTTTCATTTCATACACACATCGAGGGCAAAATACATGAGGAATGTTAAGAAACAGATCTTTGTAATGCTATATTTACGGCACAGAACGAAACATAGATACTATACAAAAAGATAAGATAAGATAGGATGAGGTATGATATGATATAAAACAATACAATACAATATATTGTGATACAAAATGGTAAGAAATGGTTAAATATGATACTAACACATTAATAGGCTTCAGAATTTAGAAAAAACAGATGTCTCTAATGCTACCTTTTCTGCTTGTACAATATGATACCATCTGTTAAGGTATGATTACAACAATAAGATAAATTATGGTACAGTACGATACCATACAAAACCTGTTTTCCTTTATAATTCCGGGTCAATGGCTGATGTTCGACCTGTCCTTATAATGCTTTGAGAAATCGGACCTAGTTTTTATGTTCAGTGGATGATCTGAACGAGATCATTTGGAAGACAGCAGAGACCTGGCATGGACAAAATCCATTTTTCATGTTTTGCCTTCCTGTGTGGGTGCAAGCCGATCCATATTCAAACAGCCAAAAAATTGTTCCATCATCCTGTGTGAGATTGAAACTCTCCTGTCATAAAGAGAGGTGTAAACTGCTGGCTTAAGTTTTAGGGCCCAGCTAAATTTCACACACACACACACACACACACACACACACACACACACACACACTCACAAAAAAATAAATAATAATAATTTCAATAGAATAGTCTAAATATGTGGATTTGCCTGCCAAGATAAATTGAATTTGCATAGGGTTCAGCTTTAACACCAATTCACAGTGTTTACTAATTATACGCCATCTTGACAGTGCTTACTTTGGAATCGAAAATGGAAGACGTATCGTATTAGCTGCTTCCTTTATTCAGTTTTACAGTACATAAACCTCCTCTGCAATTTTTGAGACTGCCACATCAAGGTAACACGGCATGGTTTGCTTTGAGACAGGAGAGGATGGTGTGAATATGTTTCCTGGGTTAAATGAATATTCAGAGAATACATGTGTTCTCAGAGGATGAGGAAATTAAAGTACCTTGCCATTTTTGTGTCAATGCTTGTTGATTAAGTGCAAAGATTTGTTTAAAAAAAAAAGATTCACTTTCAGTCTGGGACTGGTTAAATGAAAAAACTGCTTCATTGTTTTAGTATTTATCAGCTGTGTGCTGTCAATTTCATATTCAAAGTTACAAGACACTACTGAATATAATTGAAAATGTTAGATTAATGTATTCATTATAACAGTAATTATATTTATCAACATGGGGAACATAGTTTTATGTCATTTGGTGATGCAGTCATCTTATTTTTACACTTATTGATTCTCTCACTCACACTTTCTGTAAGCTTGTTTTGTCATTCTGTGATTCTTTTTCTTCTTTGTATTTAATGCAGGAACTTAGAAGGGCCCCTCATAGAGGTGAAAAAATGAGAATAATAATAATAATAATGGAACATGCTTGGACATGAAGCCCACTCCCACACCCCATATGTTGTATACAAGTGCAACTGTCACCCTCCTGAAGGCCCTGCTGCTCAAAATCTGACTTTCTTCTAACGTGAGACAGGAAGTGGCAGCAACAAGGCTTAATAAGTAATGTTGACCTCCTCTGTCTGTGTAGGATGAAAGAGGTGGTGTGGTTGAGGTGTGCTGTAGAGGGCTGAGACACTTAAAAACAGTGATGATAAATGACACAAAAACTTTACATATCTAACAATAGTGCTATATCCTGTGTGTATATCCCCAGCTTTGCCTGTCAGTGAGTGCCTGTGTGTGGTTTCCACTCACCTGGTATTTGGGTTGTAGCTGTCATGTTTTAATATAAGGCAAGGGTTTGGGAATGTTAACCATCAGTCAGTATGTCACCGCTTCTGAGACTGTTGGCTTCTGTATAGACGGTGGCTCTCACATGAAAGCGATGGACCCTCCTCAAAAAAACCCTGGAAATGGAGCAAGGTATAGAGCTAACAGTGATAACAAGAATTTGGCTTCAAACAGGGGAGAACATCAAATACCTCTGTGTGTGTGTGTGTGTGTGTGTGTGTGTGTGTGTGTGTGTGTGTGTGTGTGTGTGTGTGTGTGTGTGTGTGTGTGTGTGTGTATGAGAGAGAGAGAGAGCGTGTCACTGTATGTGTAAGTCTCCAGTTGGTGTGTGTTCCTGTGTATGAAGGCACTAAGAGGATATCATATGCGCTGTACATTTTTGTGTTTTTTTTAACACCATTATGTGATGTTTGAGTCTAAATAAGTATATGTGTGTGTGTGTGCGTGTGTGTGTGTGTGTGTGTGTGTGTGTGTGTGTTGTTACAGCCGAACCCTCCCATTTCAGCTCTAATGACACAGTATGTTGCGGCTGAGGCCACAGGATTTGGACATATGTTCACCTTTCTTTTGATGAACAGAAATTGAGACCAGAAGAAAGGGGACAACATTTGGACCGGGGATCCACCAAAGGGAATAAGATGAAAAGGGAGAGACTAGATGGCTAGTGAAACCCTGTCATGACCAGGAGAGTGGCCCATTCATCTGCTCTAATTCAGGGCATTAGTGCCTCACAGGATCAACATTGTCAAGGCTACAAACAAGAATTGTTATAGACTTCACTGCTGCAGATTCTTTCATGTCTCTCACAGCATTCTTTTATGCAGTAAATTTCACAACACTGTGTGATAGCAGGGCCACTGTGGACGCATCAAAGTGAAGTGCAACACTTTAAAGGAAAAACATGTGAAACTAGTTTAGGGTAGAGAATGATTTCAATATTTGTTTTTGCTGAGAAAGTGCGCTGTGCACATATGCTGTGACCTTAAGAGTAATAGAAATAATAATAGAGTCTTAGCATGATTAATCACCCTCTCTGCCCCTGATTCCTGCAGGACTGCTGATATTCTATCTCCAAATTTTCTATTGATTCTGATCGGACTGTGTAAAGTTGTGGCATGACCTTTCTTTACAATTCCCTTGCTCGGGTCCCTCTCAGCATCTGTGTCTCTCAGCACAAGAAAAGGCTCATTAATGGTTTCGCAGGTTGCCTTTATTGCTACGTCCCATCTTTGGGCATATGATTGATTGTTGGCATCAAGTGAAATTGGAAATGCTCTTTGCTGTGATTGTTTTGTTAAGCAACAGCACAGTATTTATTACAAAGGTCAGATCGCCTCATCGAAGAATATATGATCCCAATCTAGCTCAGAAACTGCTTTATTAAGACGTGCCTTTATACTTCTCTGCCACTTCAGTCGTGTTCAGCTGCAGCCTTCAGCTTTACCCAGGTTTGTGTTTCTTTTGAATGTGCACAAAGAGTACACTGATGTTTATATATCTGTCATAGCTCTATGGCATTTCCCTTTATAATTACCACACTGATTTTAATTAAGCTGCCATATTTCATATTTTGCATGTCATTTTTAATAACTGGGACATTTGTTTTTTAAGTCCTTCACAACAACATCTGTGTGGTTGGGATCAATAGCTGATTATCAGGGATGATTAAAAAGCTTTTAATTAATCATCCAGCTGCAGAGCTCAGTGATTTAAAAAAAAAATGTTTTGATTTCAACAGTCAGACATTCAGAAAATGTTGCGTACCTCTTACTACAATACACACCGATTAAAAAGATCTAAATATAACTATAGTTTTTCTTTTATTAGAAGCTAGTTCATTAATGCACTGTATGTAATATTAAAATAATTGTATATAGTATATTCAATGTTTAAATTGTAACATAAATACACCTGGGCATTCATAGTCTCCACACTTTCATTAGCACAAACCTTTGGCTTAACCTTTGGGTTTGGCCCAAAGCAACATTTTTGCACGAATACTACTGACTCTCTTCAGGCTGTGGAACAAAACATGATAGTGATGTGATACACTGGAGCTATTTTCACAATTGTTGCATTATACAGTGTGTTTAATGGAGGGACAGAGTGAAAGGCAAAATGTCTGCAGCAAAGCAAAGCAAAGCACGTTCCAGTTGTAGTAACTGTTGCAACAAGTAAAAAAACAAAAACATCTGTTTCTTCTGTGTGATGTCATATTCAAATTCAGAAATACAGAAATGACACAACACAGGTTTGAAAAAAATGGTTAGTCTTAACATGTTGCACACAAGTCTACATTTAATTGAAAACTCAGAAGTAAGGACACAGCGTTGTTATAATCAGTGTAATTGAATAGTTGATGGCTAAGTGCATGCTCATTAAGCGCTCTTAAATAAAAGTGCCCTGTACCACTTTAAATATAACATTTTTATATTTAGATAGTGTTTCTTTTCTTACATTTTATTGGAATGAGACTAAAAATATGCATATTTGTTCAGGAATGTTTGCACCATAACATCAAATCTAATTCATCAGGTATTGACCAAATGAAGGAGGAGAAAATCATTGGCAGCATAATTTCCCTCTGGTTTCTAATCTAATTGCAGTACAGCAGTACATTTAGTTTATTCTCAAGTTTCACAAGTTTTTTAAATGTTCAAAGTAATGCTGGTGCTGTGAAATGACAAATCTGTCCTCAGCACACATGACAGGCCATTTGAACTTCACAGTTGATGTGGGATTTGCAAGCCATCAATGTGTATGCGTAAAGAGGAAAATCATTGATCCTTTAATGCTGTCCCGAAGGGTCCACTAGTGGGGGTAAAATAAAGAAGCCCTTAAACTCTGCAATCGCCAATAATGAGCCGTCATTACTCAAATTACAGCATGCTCTGATTGGGTTTAACGTAATGAAGAAAACAACATGATCAATCATCATCAAGGCCGGTGTCGTCATGTCAGAGTCCGGTCCTTGTGCTGTGTGAGTGGCGGGGCAGAGACCAGGCCGTGTCCTTGGGGCAACCATCCATCCTCAAACATTAACATCTCTGCAGCTCCTGGAGTATCTCTTTGATTTGAAAATACTGCCATGACCATTGCTTAATGATATATATAAATCAGGTGATGAGAGGAATGTTTGATCAGAAGTTAATTCTTGGTGTATATGATAATAATGGTGTCTATTAAGTGCAGACTTATTCATGGCAGC
The DNA here is from genome assembly GCF_963584025.1 of Labrus mixtus. Taxonomy (NCBI): domain Eukaryota; kingdom Metazoa; phylum Chordata; class Actinopteri; order Labriformes; family Labridae; genus Labrus; species Labrus mixtus. The sequence continues at coordinate 4,657,825 of NC_083615.1, forward strand.
TGCTGTCCAGATGCTGACTTCACTCTGTCTTTTTGGCAGCCCTAGGCACAAAAGTGAAAATTTGTAAAGAGCTGAATATAATAGTTACTTTTCATAATCTCTACCATGGATGGCTTGTCAAGCACCCACACGCTCTATTATCCTTTCAATACCCTGCGAGGACTTCTTTCAGAAGTGTGCTGACAGAATGGTTTCTGAGAATAAGTCGTCTTTAGGAAAGGAAAAATGATTTCCCCCTGGTTCATGGCAGATAGCTCAATTAAGATAAGCAGGACAAATCTAAGTCGCATTAAGAGGAATTTGTAAATGGGAACGAGAAACTCCCACAAGCAATGGGGAGAGTAATTGTCTAATAAGGAGATTGCTGTTATTATTATTTATTGTCTTGCACTGTAATCTTATTGGCCAAATTAAATGCTGAGAATAATCCACTCAACATATTGTATAATAGCCTTGAAGTGTCTTCACAGTATAGTAGGCGATACATTCTTATTCTCTATGTGCACTGTCTACTCATCTTCTCCCACTTATTTTCCAATGAACAGATCATCCAGCCCGGCTGCCCTCAATCTCATGCAGGGGCTGCAGGAGGCACATAGCAAAGTTTTATTGCTGATCCAATCCCTGTTTAGATTCAACGTGCATGAAAGCTCCTAAAGTTGCCTACCATCAATAATGAGGTCTCATTTACACAAATTACTCCGAACGCTGATTAGGTATTATCTAACAGCAAGGGCCACCTCGATCAATCATCATCAGCCCGCACGGCGTCAATGGACATCGAAAGGTTAACCCAGATCTTGGAGGCCCTGCCACAGTCAGCAGAATCAGAGTGGGAGGCCTCTATGCTGTCGATTGAGCGGCCAGACAATTAGGTAATGATTAAAATAGCGGCACCTGGGACTCAATAAGAAAATGAGCCGTCCCGGCATAATCTGAGAATGATTTGTTTACAAATCCATATAGCTGTGGACGAAAGTCACTGAAGTGCAATGTGTTAAAAGCAGTAAGTCCTTTAACTTTTTTTTTTAAGTTCTGTATGGATTATCTTGCTGTTTGACATTCATGTAGAAAAAGGTACAAGAGGGTACATGAACATGAATACATGAATGGAGTGAAAAAGGTGCACTGTGAACTCACACGTTGTCCTCTGGCCTGGAGGTGTTTCTTGCACATTTGAAAATATTTAACCATGTGACAAAATCATAACCTGAAACTTGGTAAGGCCGAATAAGTAAACTGCAGAATGCCAGAGATTATCATGCAATATTCTTTTTGGGGGGGAAAGGACAATTAAATGGGTATCAAAGCAGAAAGCTTACAGAAAGATTGGTATGTGTTATCCATAGTTAGGCGGGTAACTGACCTGATTGACAGGTGGGCACCATGTAACGGTATATATATCAAGAGGCTTAAGACCCGCCTCAGCCTTTCGTAAGGTGAACTGAAAGTTAGGCTGAGACAGGATTTCCAGCATGGCAGCCTCAGGTGCCCCCTGCCGTAACAGATGAGTGACGTCCATTAATATTTACACTTCCAGTCTTTGGTAAATCTGTCTTCAAATCCTGTCAATGTGCAAAAACTTTTTTTTATTGGGGGTGGTTTCATTACTTAGAACACAGTCTTTTCATATAATGTTAAAGGTTTATTGACCAGCATATCAGGGTGGCAGGAAGGGGGGCTATATGGCTCTTTAGCCCCACCCTGGAACAGCTGAGCAACTTCAAGTCCCCCTATCCAAAGTAGACCTAATGTTGTGATGAACATGTAGGCTATTTAAAAATGCTAAAAAAAATCGTTTTGGTTTACAAAATGTCTTTACAGTGTTGATGATGAAGTGACTTTGCTGCTTTTGGGAATTGATTTGTTGGTTTTGTTTTCTTATTTCATGTGGGGACATTATAACTAAGCGGTACTGTAAATGACTGTATGTACAGTCATCATTCATTTCCCTTTAATCTATATTTATGGACATGTCTGCAATTTTTGCAATTTGAAATATTGTTCAATAAAGGTTTTTTTTTTAATTACAAACGTTTTATACTATACAAATTCTAGTCTGCAAGTAACTACTATTGTCTTAAATCGGTTCAGTGAAATACAACAAGTCTTTGTGTTTTAGGCTATATTTGTGCCCAGAAATGTGGATTTTTTAAGTATGTATCACAGACTGATAATTTGCTATGAGGATGCAAACATGGAGGAGATATTGAGTTTTCCAGGACGGGATAAAGATGAGGACGAAAAAGAGGACTTTCTGAACGAGCTGCATCAGAACTGTAAGTCAGCATCATGAGCAGAAAGTAAACTACTTATTGTTTCTGTGTGTGCCGCGGGCTAACGATGGCTGCTGTGTAGGCCTGCTGATGTTTCTTCATCTGCTTTATTTCAGTGTGTTCACTCACTGCTGAAGAGATTCGTTAACATACTGATGATTGTGTGTCTTTTTGTAAACAGCTTTTGGAGCAGTAGGCTATTATTGCATGGATTGATTAAGCGTATGATATGCATAAAGAAACGTGAATCTCCATTATATCCCGATGTTATTGAATCTCATTTTTACTGTAAAACTATGATCAGTTTTTATTGTTAAGTCATAAATCCCTATCACTTTCTTAAAAATAATCCTGCCCTCTGAAAGTCCCACAATCAGAATGATCTGGCACAATGTAGATTACATGAGCCAAAACATGAGGATGAAATTAATTTCTTATAATTTAATTTATTAACACTGAAAAAAAGCCCATGGGACTTTAGCTGTAGAGTTGACACTACAGAAAATACAAAATGAACCTTCTTTTACTTTGAAATTGGACTGTGAATACACATAGGAAACACATTGTGTCTAATGAAATCGCACAAAACATCTTGTCCTTACTTCAGCTATGAAAACATACAAGTCAATCTTGACAGTAGTATATCAGAAAAGTGACATATTATCGTGTAAACATCCTCATAAAATGTTATGCAAGACTCTGAAAGCTGTACAGTATGGCGCATTATCAACTTAATTGAATTTCCTCTTGAAAAAGATTAACTAAGTATTATCTTCAATAAGGAACTGGAAGGTGTTTTTAAAATATGAAACTTTGAAGGGATTTGCAGCTAATTGTCTGTCCATCGCTGCAGGCCTTAAGCCTTAAACCACAGAGCGGTACTGACAAATCTGACTTAACTCAGTTTGCCTTTAACCATTAGCACAAGATTTGGAATGAAGCCCACCTGGAAAGTTAATCTGGTATCGCTGTGGCTAATGTTCCAAACTGGCTGAGCAAGAAACATGGTTGAAACAACCTGCACAACCCTGCCCACCACTGACGCTGAAGTTTAGAGTCAGAACTGTGGGAACTTTCATATTAGTATGCTTTTCAGTTTTCAGTCTGAAGATGTGATTCTTTTGCCCGATGATTCCTTTAAACTCAAAGGAATATTATAAAACGTTAAGTGCAATTTCTGCCTTGACAGGATGCATTATGTGAGATGGAAATTATAAAGTTGACGAAAAGCTCTTTTTTTCTCTCCGATTGTGAATGTCGGAACAGGAAGATTGGAAACACTTGTGTGGAGATGAATGTGTGTTTGACAGTAAGGATGGATCAGCTGCTTGTGATCTAGGAATATGTATTAAAAATGTCAGTTAGACTTTCAGCACTTGTAAATTAGCATTCTGAGCACACGGGATTATTCAGACACACAAAATGGCCCATACACAGACCACAGGCATCACTCTTTCTCATATGTGGGCTTCAAAGCATTACCGTCTCCTCTCAGGCCATTATGACCTCACTCGTGCACTTCAGCTGAGCGCGAGGTGCAGCGTAACATTCAAAAGTTTTTTTTTTCCAGCACTCATCGCTGTGGTAAGTTATCTGGCACTCCATGAGGAAATAACAGCCTCTAGACATGAGCGAGAATGTAACCTGGTAGATACTGTTAGCATGACGGGCTGCAGGGCTAAATGACACGCAGGGGGCAGACTTCATATCTGTGGCTGGCGTTCTGAATTATGGCACGGTTCATTTCTGACATTTGCACATGCTCGGTGAGTCACCGCTCGGTAAACACTGTTAGGCTGGGCTCATTTTTTAAATTAATGCCATAATTCAGAGTGAAGAAATATTATTTTTAAACACAAGGTTGTTTTGTATTTAGACTCCGTCTAATCTGTGGATGTCCCTATTTAATGTAAGTACATGTGGAAAGAGAGGAGAAGAGCGGCTATTTCAAATATACTGCATCTTTCAAATTTGTAGAAAATGAATTAAAATCCCACACCTCTGTCTTTGTTCCTCATTGTTTGACTTGTTCTTCGTCTTGGACAGAATAGGATGATTGTAATTTGAATAATTTGACCTCCAATTTCAGAAAGTATTTGCACTGCATTTCCAAGAAAGAGATTAGAAATGAAAGTAAATGTTAAAGGGAGTGGTACCTTGATCAGAATATCATTATTACACTCCCTGTTATTCACTTACTAAAACATTATTATTAGAAGGAGAAATCTGGATTCAACAGTCGCACGTCCTATGTTTAGCTGCAATATTCCAGTGTCATTGGATATGTTACAATGTTTGACATTATCTGTACAAGTAGGATTTGCCCCCAGGAGCATCGTGACACAAAGCCAAAACTGGATAATATCATACTATTCATCACATACTTCTTATTCAGCACTTGGGAGCTGGCTCGAGCCAAATACTTGCTCTTTGGAAAACCTTGTTACCCAAATCAGCTGGAGGCCCTCAGTATACATCCATCCCATAAGGCGTGAGCGCCTGGTCATGCTGTGTGCATCCTCTAATACAAATGAACTTCTTCAGATAGGTGTGACACTTAGGGCAGTGAACAAACAGCGCGGCCTCTTTATGTAATGGGTAGCAGTGGGACACGGCAAAGAAAGAGATGAGACGTGAGGCGAGTGCCATCGAGACGCCAGGATTAAGACATGTCCCCCACAGCCAAGTCACATGCATTCCCTTTGCTTGCCGGCAAACAAGTAGGGTTACAATTATTATGAGGCTCACCTTTCAGAGGGGGTTTTTAGATGGAGAGATCATTAAATTAACCGCAGGGCACTGCATTTGTGACCAGAAGTACATAAGCCACTTGAGGGCGGTGGCCTGCACTCTGTGTTTCTCCAGATGCATGTATAGCTGTCCTCAGAGAGCCGATACGACACCGAGGTGAGGCTGCCTCTGTAATGGTGTTAGCCTTTTCATCATTATGTGCTTAACACAGTAGATCTTCATTATTGGGGTGATTTTTCACAGAATACACTTAGCCCAACATTATGTTTCAGTGACCCAGTTCAATCTGTGGTGCTTCACGTTGACTTGACTGGGAGCGCTTCCCTCTTAGAGGATGGTGAAAGGTAATGAACGAGTGCCTCAAAGAATTTTTCAGCCATCAGTCTGCCGCCTTTTCAAAGAGGAGGTGATTGACAGCATCCTATCAGTGTAAGTGTGCAGTGTATTATCATAGTTGTCCATCCTGTCTAACAGGAGAGGATGTCCCTGTCTTCACGAGATGCTTTTCACGGAGTGGTTCTGCCCGATCGTTGTCAATAAATAAATCTGATAATTGTCAGTGCAGACAGCTGTTTGTGACAGCTTTGTTGTCTTGACTCACTGCATCCTGTCATTCTCACAGAGGGAAAAGTGAGTTTTATATACTCTGACTGCCATGCAGGGAGCGGAGACATTTGCACATGAATCAATTGTCAGCATCACTGTACTCTGACAACTCAGTGACAGCTCAGATACACCAGGAATGGTGTTGTGCACATTTCTCTCAGCGGCATCCAAAGTTTGTGCTGGATATTTTTTTTTCCCAGTCATGTGATTCAAGGAATCTGGAATATCAAGGTTATATCTATCATTATGAAAACAGAAGTGCAGAAATCTTCAGAATTATGGACGCCAGCCGAACGGGGAAAGCAGATGAAACATTTTTTTTTTTTTAAATATCTCCTCTTTCAACAGCTACTTGAAAGTGAGCCTCTCCGATTATGATTGTGGTTCTTGTTGCTCAAGATAACTGCTTGACATTTGCTAAATCAGTCAGTGTCAGTCTTGCATACTCAATTTCCCTCCACTTGAAAGCTCCCTCCAACTTTGGCATTTTGCAATGTTCTGTCACTCAAACAGAATTTGCTATGGGTATCGATAAACAAAAAATCTGACAGCACAGCAAACAAGAAGCTTTTTTTTTTATAACAGAAATAACTCACAGTGTTTTCCTTCAGAGCATCTGGGCATAAATTGATACAGGAGGAGAGGTAAAAGCAGTGTGTTGCATGCATCAACATATGTATTTTCTAAGCTACAGATTGAAATAGTGTGCTTTTTAATGAAGAAGCTTGGTTATTTGTTTTTTGCTTGAAGGTAACACTCTTATCTAGAGTGCTTTGCAACAAGTAAATAGGAGTTTTGTATCTTAATATATATATATATATCAGATTGCACATGCTATATGCTGCAGGGATTACACTGGTCAACCTCCTGTTACAGAATGACATATTTAAACACATTTCTCATGGTAGCAGAGGCTTATTGTCACTTTTGGCATGTATTGTAATGCTATTGGCCCACAGTAAGCGTCACAACCCATGGGGTTAATAAATTTAAGAAAATGAAGATGACCTTCTGTCAACAGTAAGCCACTTACACTGTTAGGCCGTGGCACATTGATCCGTGCTGGTGAGAGGAGTCCTCTCCAGTTGCACTTCATCCTGGACATGTCTTAAATGTTCTGCCAGTGTCAGTGCACTCTGAGCACTCCCGGTGAAAAGATAATCACTGCGATCAGTGTTCTTTAAGGCTCGACCAGCCACAAGAATCTGTTCACATCAACGATTGTGCACTCACTTGTGCCTAATGGCTCTTAAGTTCCCCTTGCCCTGCAGCCTCCCTGCACCCTGTGACTAGCAGCCTGTGAGCTCTGCGGCTGATCAATTAAAACGACCCAAACGTATAAAGGCCCGTCAATAAACAGTCCCCCATGACTCAACGCTACCTGTTGAAATGTGTGGATTCCGTTCATGTGCACAGTCAATGCAGCTCAGTGTCATAATCACAACTAATTATTAGCTAATGGAAACAAACCTTGTTTAAACTGAGGCACTGTAAAACATGTTAAATGGAAAAATCTACTTGAATCAGTTTGATATGTGTATTTGGAAGTTATTACACTTTGATTGAAATTTAAATAAATCTAAAATATAATAAATCATTGTTTTGAAGTGGGTTTTGTAGGGTTAGCTGTTTAGCTGTTTTTGTAATACGTTGTGAAATGATGCAGAAATAAATTGCAAATCAGTTGTCCACTGATCAGTTAAGATGTTGTTAAAAGCTGACACTGCACATTTACATCATCTCTGTGTACTATTAATCATTAGGAAATCCTCCCTTCACAATAATTTGATACCTTCTTTCTCTTCTGAACTGTGCTCTTTTTTTTGAAGGACAGCAGTAACATTGTTTAGGAAATAAAAGCGTCATGGGTGCCTGGCACGCAAAGCCGTAAAAAATATCATGCAGTCATTATATGCTGCAGTATGCGCAATGTTGTTTTCCATCATATGGTGCCAAAGAATGTTCGCTAAATGAACAGCATAAAATACAAAGGAAGCTGTAGCATGAGAGTTAAAGGGAAAAAAAAGAGACATTGCAATTTGCATGGGGAGCGTGCGCTACAGTCACCTCTCCGTTGTTCCAGATGAGATTGAAGTTGATGCTATAAATGGGCCGGGTAACTCCCTTAAGGGAGCCTCGCTTGACATGTGTTACTAAATCTTATGGAGATGCCATCTGCCACTGTGTTAACTGCTGGGAACACTGACCTCTGCAGACACTGAAGTCATCCAAAAGTGATCAGATCAAGACAGGCAGACTCTCTGACTTACAACTTTTAGCAGGTTGACAGTCCGATTCTTATTCTAAATATGGAAATCTTCATTTTCCTGCAGAGACATGTGGAAAGAAGTAGCAGGTGTAAACATAACACACATAACACTAGGATGTCTCCCCCCCCCCTCCTGCAGTTAAAGGTTGAGGTTATTTGCAAGAAAAATGGATAGAATTGTCAACTTCCTGAAACTTTAAGTAGATGTTGTGTGTTTATTTTGTGAAGCAGCCCAAAGAGTTTAGTTTGGTGATCAAGTCCAGACTTTGTAACTGACACTGTGGAGTTGTTGTGGGTGGATACACTCGCCTGGAGCGTGGGGTCACGACTTTGACGTACCGGGCTCTCTGTCCTCAGCAGTGAGTGACAGGAGGAGGCAGCTCGCCGATGCCTTTCACGTGGGAATCACAGCTTGCAGCAATATTGAAACAGAACCGTCTGCTAAGACTTTGTGGGAAAATTCAATTGTGAGTTTTTTGGTCCCTTAATGTTTCTCTTAAAGTAAACCACTGTCCAAAGTTTATTAGTTCAGATAACATTTTTGTCCAAAGAAACGAGCAGCTGTGTTTTCAGTCCTGCCCACAAAGGTCACTGGATAGACACCGACTAAAAATAACTTCTTCTAAAATGTCTTATTGCAACAATTGTTGAAGTTCCAGATGCAGAGACAGTACTTGTTTTTCACATACAGTTATTTGATATCAAAGCCGTCGTTCTTTGTTTTCACCAGGGACATTATCTAACTAATGAAGCTAATTTAATGAGCGGATTGGTAATTTATTCTGACAACGGGACGGGACGGGAGCAGCGTATTAGTGTTGACATTTGGCTAAAAGGAAAGCTTCAAAGTGTGTTCTTCTTAGCTGTGTTTGACAGTGAAGGCATCAGTTGTGTCAAAGTATCTGCTTTGCCGTCTTGAACCGTTGCGCAGCACTAATCAGTTAGCGAGCATTTCGGAAGTTCTCCTGACTACTGAGCCATACAATCTGCACACCTCAAAGACACCTTTCCTATGGAACAGCGGGTGGCTGCTCGCTTTACAGTTTATAAGTTCTTCACTGAGTGTTGTGTGGAAGTTTGCAGGCTTATTACTCAAGGGGGGGTCTTCAATGTTTCCCTTGCATGTCCCATGGGTGTCTTTTCCAGCTGTAATGAGGCCTCCTGGACCAGAGAGCTCTCTTTAAAACAGGGAGTAATGAGTCCTTGTTGGCAGAGAGAGTGGGGATTTGCTCTACTCAGTGGAAAAGGAAGGTCACTGAGAGGAGTTTTATTTTGGGAAACTGTCTTCTTTCTGAACCAAACAAAGCTTAAAGGGAAACACTACAAAGTCCTAGTCCAGGAATTGACTATCTCGGTCCAAAAGCAATCCAACACCCTCCAAGTTCCAACGTACACCTGACAGCTTATGTCAGATGTTTTCACCCTGATAGCGAAGAGTAATAAAAGCTGGTAAATGCATTCTTGCAATAGAACATAAACAACTGCAATGCTTTTGTGAAATGCATTAATTCCCTTTTAATGGATTTACATATTAATAAGCGAGCAGCTAATCAAATCTAGGGGAAAGGTGCATTCATGTCTTTAACCATTAGGAAATAACACAGAACATGTCAGTCATGTCAAAAAAACATTAAGTTATGTTATTATCGAGCTTTTCAAGGACGTAAAATTAAATAAGCGTTCTGCAGAGAATCTGCAAGTTGACAATGTTATTAAGAGCTTAATGAAAATGCCTTTGTGTTTTAAACAGATACATGAGCTTTAAATCAACAATTATGCTTGTTTTTCTGTGCATGTCTCTATTTGTTTTACAAGGCCAAGTACAACACCGTGGACTTCAACCCATCACATGAAGAATAGCAACAATTTTTATTCATGTTCACTTTAACCTGAAAAAATGAGTTCTCGCCCTACATGGACCTACGGTGAGGAAGATTGAGTGCAGCACCACCTGCTTACCTGGGGTTGGGTGAAGAGGCCAGGCGGCACTTTGTGACTGCATGGCGTCATCGCTCTGCACCAGTAATAGCAAGTTGCACCGCGTGCCACCATAACACATCCCGGCGTAATTGTCCCTGACAAGAGGCCAAGTTATCAACACTTGCCCGATAAGCATTACGGCCAGATGACAGCGTACAGAACTGTATTAGCAAGTGTGACATATCATATTACCACTGTGAATACAATAAAGGAGATACTAAACACTGTGGCAAAAGCAATAACCATCATTTTGTCATCGTCCTGTCCGGCTTTAATGCCCAATTTGCTTTGGGTAATTTGCTGTGCATTAGACATGTAGGTATCATATGGTGATAGTGCAGATATGGCTTCATTTTATGTGTTTGAGGTATATTTTAATGACATTAGAACCTTGCGTTAGCACTGTAGGAAAGGCTAAATGTTGAAATGAACTGGTGCTTGTTTTTAGTGGAACTGTTTGCATAAATGACCTAGAGATTCATCATGCATGAAGTGAAGTTGCAAAAAAAAAAAAAAAAAATCTTTGGTTCACTTGCTGAAAATGCAATAAGTTGTTCTACGACTTTTCCTCTAAGACTTGTGCCTCCGATTGGAGCTTTTATGACAAAGACTTTAGATGCTGATTTCTAACATGCAGACAGTGGAAAATCCATTTCCCTTAATTGTTTTACCACTTCTATTAAAGGCAGTGCCATGTGTAACAGGAGCCGTCAGATACTGGGACAGGTCTTGAACCTGATAACTTGTACATGTTTTATAGCTGTTACATTATAAATTATTTCCACAGACGGAGGCCTTGAGGGATCATATTCTCTCAGCTTCAGTTACTGGTAACATCTTTTAATGATATTAACAAATTTGCAGCTCTAGTGTTTCAGCGCTATCTGGGAAATCTTAAACGACTCCATGGTAAATACTTGGTTATGATATTATCAGGCGCAGCCCATTGTGTGCTGGGTGGATCGTATGGCTATTAAAAGTGGGGCCAGCAGTGGTAATAACTAAGCTCATAAAGGCCTGTGAACAGCCTGTCTGCATTTCCTGTTGTAACAGTGAGATACTGGCAGCGAAAACAGGAAAGAAACAAGCGATTTAATGGTTGCTAAAGCTGCTTTTTATTTGTCATGGCTCTACGGTGCTTTGTTAAACCTCTCATTAACCTCACTTTTAACTTCCGACGCCATGTTTGATACAGTGTTGTATTTCTGCCTCAGCTTCAGTCGTGCCTTTACTAATGAGGCACTCAGAAAAGTGTGCGCTCAAATAAATGGGTTTTAGGGTTCACACTCTTGTATCCTTTTGTAACGTTCAATTTGCCTCACGCTGTTGATACATATGGATTCCTTTGGCAAATGGAGTCCATTCATTATTGGCTGTACATTTACCTTGCCACGTCTTCTCATTAGTTCCATGTGGGCTATAATGTTTCCAGAACAGTTGCCAGTAAAGAGAGGTGTTACTCTCGGAGGATAAACAATACAATACAATATAACATGGTATTTTTTCAGGCATACTGTTACAAATCATGTGCCGTTAATCTCATGTGGTGTACGTTCCCAGCTTTAGCCTTATCTAAATATTAATATTAGTCATTTGGAGAGGGAAGCCAACAACACAAAGAAAGTCTTTTTTAAAATGTATTATATTTGAGTTTTAATGTCATTGTAATCCAGAGAAGCATGAAATTAGTTCATTCTTATCTCCCATTTATCTGATGCCAATGCATGAAATAATGAGCTGCCAGATAACATCCTAAAGAGCCATGAAAACTTACCCGAGCTGTGCGAGACATGACAACTTTTAATCTCAGCATGGAACTATGCCAAAGCCCGTTTTATCCCAAAGACAGGGGAGGGATTTGCTTCCACTAATGGAGTTCAAAGATTGCAGCGTGTCGGATGTGGAGTCATAGTAAGTGAGTGACAGTGCAAGGTATGAAGGTAAGAAAGGGTATGTACATCGCTGTGTGAGTGCGTGTGTGTTGTTTAAAAGGGCTTTTGCTTCATCACTCATCAGACACTGTCACTGCTGTTTTCCTGCAGTTCTGATTTTTTTTTTTAATAGTCAAAACCGGCGAGGATGTGCACCAAAGCTGCTCAGAATCTGAGGCAGAGGGGCACCGGCTGCATCCGAGCCGACAGCTATTTATGGGAGATGACAGTTTGCAAATATCTCAATCTGGGGAAAGGCTCTCGGGGTGACGATGAGGAGTGCCGTGAAATTGGAGGAGTCAGCAGCCAGCATTTATTTCATCAGGCTTTTTCCAATGAGGTGCAATTGCCTGACAGCATGAGGTTATTGGCGGATATGTTGAAACACCCACAGACCCATCCAGAATAAATGTGTGTTTCTAATACAAATGTACTCCAAAAAAAAAAAGACAAAAGAAGAAGGGCAGGGAAATAAAGAGATAAGAAATGTTTGGGTAAAATCACAGTCCATGAGTGGGGCTTGCTGTGGTGAAACATATAAAGTGTAGTGTAGCCACGCTTAAAAAGGTGATCTTCTGGTGTGCTGTTTTAGCTCAGTTGTTGGAGCATGACGGCCCATGTACAGAGCTGTCAGTCCTCTCCGTGCTGCTCACAGGCTCAACTCCTGATCCTGATGATGTTTGGAAAAAAGGCCGTCCACTCCAAATAAAGGAAAAAATAAATAAACATAAAGATAAAAAAATGAATGGGAACTTTTTGATAAGACATCGTGGTGTTTTAATAAGAATAAATCCGTGACACATGGCCATGCAGTGAGGAGTTGACCTTATTGCTGTGCTACTAGAATCATGATTTAGATAAATAGAGGGTATCGCACAAAGTTTTGTTTTGACAGACAGATCAGTGGCATAATGAAAGAGACAGACAGACAGAGAGGGAGAGAGAGAGAGAGAGAGAGAGCCGTTGTCCTGCTTCGATCACTTAGAGCAGCTTCTATTTAACATGAGACATTGGAGTACAATCAGTGCATCCAAGGAGGCACATAACAGCTCGCTTCAATCAATCAATCACTATTTGTATAGCGCCAATTCATAACAAGTGTTACCTTGAGACGCTTTACAAAAGAGCATATGGGATAATGTGCAGGCAGGATTTCTCCTTTTTATTCCTCGCGTTCCTGTTGTCCATAATTCCTTCCCGCTGAGGTGGAGGTCAGAGCAGTCTGTGGATGAATGAGGTTGAATGAAGGTGGTGGTGGTAGCTGGTTGAGGGATGACACAGTCCGATGGTGGTAGCTGGGCATCTCTGGGCAGACTTCTCTCTCTCTTTTACCTGCAGAGCCTGTATCGCAATAAAAGCCATATTTTCTATCCCTACAAATGGTAAATATACAAATAAGACATGTTGGTACAGTATGGAGGATCTGGAGTTGTTTAAAGCCACCTCTGGTTGAGTTGTGCTAAGTTGCAAAAATTAAGTAACAATAATGTAAATTGCTTCTATATCAATTAATATTTTCAGAACTTTTCAAATAAGTAATGTTTATTAACTAATTAATAACATTTGGATTGACTAACATTACATTAATACTTAGGCAAAATGGTCATGTTGATTTATTTTTCCCACGTCGTCAAACTTTTACATGTAAAAACGGTAAATTCCCGTGTAGCCTTACATGGCTGTCATACAAATGTTTGCATTTTTTGGAATCTATCACATCGACCACTGAATGGCTAATGTGTGTTCTCAGCACAGATCCAACTAAACCACACTAACCTTATTCCACCCTCTAACGGTGCATGCATGAGCCCTATGTTTCAGATCAAAGCTGTGTCACAGCCCATAGCTTCAGTGAGACACTGGATTAGAGGAGACAGGAAACCAGTTTGCCAGCAGGTATGTGCAGTTCAGTATTACAGCTGCACAAACAATATTAGACAAACTGGGGAAATATTTTCGTAAGGAAGTCAGTAATTCACCCCGAAAATCAAGGGAAAGGTACGACGGATCATTTCCAACTCTCAGAGTTTTAAACGCAGCCATTTGGTACTTTTGGCTGTACTCAAGTGACTCTTTTAAAAGAAAATATGAACTCAAATACACCTTCAAAAAGTAATTATGTTAAGTGTAGTCATATGTTGGATCACGGGCCTATAAGCTATGCAGTTGTCATTTGAGTCAACTCTGACCTGTAAATGAGGCCTGGAACCAACTGATTTCATCAGCAACAGCTGCATTTTTTCACGACGCCTAAAATGCTTACATTCCTCAGAAGATCATATTTCTGTCCACTTCACAAGTCAGGACCTTTCTCCCTACTCTAAGTCTCACCTGGTTTTATGTTGACCTGGATTTTATTGAGCCTGGCAGCGTGTTTGAGGCACGCTGGTTAGACATCCGATGACACAGCGTTCAGTTTAGAAGACTTTCAGCTGTGATTACATAAAAGCATGGATATCTCCACCAAAGGGAAGTTAAAGATCAGCACCGACTCAGTGTCTGTGAATGTGAACTATTAAATGTAGTCCATCCACATTCATAGATTTGGTTCTCACATGTCTGTGTTTACAAACCCTTTGAACTTTATCTTTAATACGTCACATGTTTCAGCAAACCATGTGTGACTTTTGGAGAAAAGTTGCAGATGTGCAGATCCGGCACTAGAGGATTTTAGTTCAAGAAACAAATAAAGTGAAATGTATAAAACTAAAAACTCCAAAATGAACAGTCCAGCAAACTAAATACACTCATAGTAAGAGGCTTTCAAGCATCATTGGGTGGCAGTAGGTCAGTCTCTAGGGACATGGGTTGGGAACCGGAGGGTTGATGGTTCAAGTCCCAATGCGGACCAGAATATTGAAGTTGGTCTGGTAGGTTAAGAGGTGACAGGTCACTTCCTGAGTACAGCTGAGGGACTCTTTAGCAAGGCACTGACCTCCCAACAGCTCTGGCGCGCCCCCTTGAGCATATTTGTGCGTGTGTGTATATATAGTTTGGGCCTATGTGTGCGAAAAGCATGTGTGTCAATTATAGTGTGAACTGGAATTATGTATGTAAAATTAAATGAAATTAAAATAAAAAATGAAGAACTACAAAGCAGTGATTGAATGTAGACCTCCATTTTGCCAACAATGATTTGATTGAAGAATTAGTGACACCATGTACTTAAGAGTAAAAAAAAAAAAAAAAAAGTAATGAGCAATGCACAACTAGAGTATGTAAACAAATCAAAACACGCATTCCTGGTATCAAATCAAAAGTAAGCCATTACTTTTAATGTATTCATGTCAGATGCTGTTTAAAATAAGGTCAAAAACAGTGCGGCGCATCGACAGGAGGAGAAGAGCTGATGTAAAACACAGCGTTTAGGAGGGGCTGTTTGCGAGGTGATACTTTTTAATTGCTTCAGACAAATTTGTTTGGAGACGAGCGTCACATTCAGAACATTAAAGTGGATTTCAGCGGATGAGCATGTAAAGGCGTGTCCTTGGGGAGCACTGTGATGCGCTGGTAATGAGTGGAGGTAATGAAAGACTTCACATAGACAGATGTATCCATTTAAAATAGTAATAACTACAGTTAAGATGGCAAAGAGCAAATTACGCACAACTTTCGCTGAAGCAAATGTTTATTCAGACTCTGCAGGGACCTGTCATTTTTTTTTTTTTACTGAGTCCCTGGGAAGTTAAGGGAGCTCCCGACGACTGTCATTGCCACTCAGACAAGGTCGAAACTGTGATAGAGACAGCATGACAAGTGCTGCTGGGTACTGTGCCTCTGAGACCAGGCTTGGCTCGATGTGTTGTGCACCATACATCCGTTGTTATGTGTGCCGAATGAGTATCAGCTAAAGAGTGAGATACAATTATTTTTTAAAGATGAATTACACTATAAACGTCGTCTTTATGCATGATTAAAAAGGGTTTTAAAACCAACCCTACATCTGATTCCAACAATAGGCCTTGTACTGTATAAAGTTGTTGGCATTAGAAACAAAAGATATCCTTCTCGGAGAGTGATCTGATCGTCATTTGCGGCTCAGTCTGCAGGCAGAGCATGCGTGACCTACAGAGGATGCGTGTCCATCCATATGGATGTCGTATCTCCGCGCTGACAAGGTAGATGACACTTTATAGAGCCGTGTCACTCATCAGGCTGCATGTGTTTGCCAATGAAGTGTAGGTGAGGCCTCAAAACCCCTTCACCCCCTTGGCTGCTTGTTTCAGGTCCGGCCTGCCGGTGAATCACCAAAGGTCAATAGACTCAAATGACAGAGACGAACACTTCTTCATTCTGCTCTGATGGAGAGCTAGGAGCGAGCTAAAGACGAGAAGCGTCGTTTGACAGCGGCCTGCTCCTACCTGAGCGGTCACTTTGTGCCGTGCGATTCCCCTGGCGCTGTGTTGCAGAGAGATGCTTGTGTGGATTTCAGGCCCTTTGTAGAGGAGTCACATGAAGTGATGGATAGTGCACGAGTGAATGAAGATGAACCTCTTCCTGCACGATGTGTTTGTTGTCTTCTCCTGGAGGCCATTCATCCTGATATAGACTCGAGTGGGAACATCAGTACTTCCCCTTTTGTGCTGGACAGAGACTGATATTCAGCGTCATAAAGCTTTAGTGGCTTTCTGCTACAAATCTGTGGTGTAAAACTCTGAAGAATGGTGTTTGTTTTAAACTTTGAAGAATGAAGTGGTATTTGCGTGTTTGGAGAACGAGAGAGAGAGGGAAAAGGGAGAAACTGAGGACATGAGTGTCTTTGTTTGTGAAAACTGTTGCCTCTCACAGTCAGCGTGCACAGAGCTCGCCTGCCTGTGTGCCAAAGCCGTGCTTCCCACGCAGCTAATGGCGGGGATGTGGAAAATGAGTGGCTGGGTTCGGGGCGACGGAGGCAGGGGATGTGTTAATTGAAAGTTAGGATCACTTTGTGGCCATTACGAGGAAACCTGAGACGTGTTAACGCAACAGAGTTAGGCAGCACCTGCTGTCACCGGCTAATTGTGTTGGGTTTGGTCATGTCTGTCATGGAGCGGGTTCCCATCACGCTCTGCCTCCAGTTACAGCTGTATTACTGCCAGAGTTGACATTACAGCTGCAGCCACAGGGGAGCCAGTAGACAACCTGCGACCTCGCCGCCACCGCTCAGGCTGATGGATCCTCAAAAGCCAATATATTTCTCAACCATGTCATTATTTCACCAATAAGGTGTGTGTGTGTGTGTGTGTGTGTGTGTGTGTGTGTGTGTGTGTGTGTGTGTGTGTGTGTGTGTGTGTGTGTGTGTGTGTGTGTGTGTGTGTGTGTGTGTGTGTGTGTGTGTGTGTGTGTTGGGGGAGGTGGTTCTTAAGATTTTGCTTAGAATTGCAATTTCTTTTTAAAAGTCAGTTTCATTTTATCAAAGTCTCATTACTCTCAGATTACTGTATTGACTGACTGAATAAGCCTCTGCTAGGAAAAGAAAAAACCAAGCAGTGTGTTTCCAATTCATCCTCACTTACATATGCATCAGTCACAAACCAGGGTGCTGTGCAGATGACTCACAGAGGAGGCATACTGTGCTTTTGAGGACCTGCTAGGGGCAGCAATGTATAATCTGATTTAGACTAGAGCAACCTCCTATTTATTTTTAATTGTCCCACTTTAGCATTTAAGAGCTATTGATCCCCGGAAAAGCATTAAGTGACAGAATCACTATTACAGTTAGTGCTCCCTGCTTGGGGATGGCACATCAAAGGACATTTTAATGTCACTGACTTTCTGAGGGAATTTGAAGCCGGGTTTTGAACGGGCCAGCCTATGAACGTAAAGGACACACAATAGACAAACGCAGAAACAAATGTGAGGGCAATTTGCAGCTAATCAAAGAATAGCTGGGAATTGATTTTTTTTTTTTTTTTTTTGCTGGGGAAATGTTTGTGGTGCCAAGATTTTATGAAACAACAAAATTTTAAAGTCATGCACCTTTGTTAAGTCTAAAAACATTCATGGTTGCACTTTATTATTTATAGAGAAAATACACAGAAGGAGTATAGTTCACTTCACCTTTACTGCTGCACCTTTTCCTGTCGATTTTTTCTAATTCTTCACATCCCTGGTGCCTTATTTGTCCACTATTTGTCTGCAGAAATCACACCTGTAATCTACCTGGGGCTCTTTGTTGAACAGTCGCCTTGCATTGACTCTGCTCACAAAATATGTCCCTTTCAAGTGAGACCTCCCCCCCCCCCCTTCTTCTGCCACCATCCCCAGATGTTTTGATTAGCAGCGACTCGTATGCTGGTCAGATCCCGGGATTAATGATGGATAATTTGCCTAAGGTTGGCACAGCACACCGCCACGCTGCCAGCCTTTGGATGCCATATGGGCAGAAGCAGCTGTTTTCATTACTCTCCCTTGCCCAGATGTGTCAAACAGGATGCCGACTTCAATCCGCAGTCTTGCTGGCACTTGGTGGGGGGTGCTTTCTACTAGCTTGGCAGCTAATTACTTTAATGTAGCCGGGTACGGAGGCCCTGCGTGTTTTTTAAAGGCCTTTTACAAACAGCTGAATGCCAGCTGTCACCTCTGTGCACAATGAGGGAAGATGGATAGGTAGTCGCTGCGAGTCTGATGAGGTTAGCTCCGGGCACAGACCCAGCCCAGACCAGGGGCAGGGTTAGCCTCTGCTCATGAACAATGGGAAGGTCGTCCCAAATACATGCCAGCGAGCCACGTGTTCACAGCACCGCAGTGACACCTCTCACTTTACTAAAATCTGCACTTTCCGTTCTGACCTTGCCCGTGTTGACCATGTGGCTGCATTTGCCCTCTCTCTCTCTTTATGCTCAAAAAGAAATAAAAAATAAAAATCTACTGCGGGCCTCGTTCAATGAAACCGATGTGAATGTGGTAATCTGAGTCGCTGAGGTACAGTGCCAAGTCACAGCCAAGACCACACACAGGATAAGCTGGCACAGGAGCAAAAGAACGGCAAGTGAAAACAGAAAGGAGGACGCTGCCAGGATGTCAGCTGGGTCTTTACATGAGATTGCACACACCACGGAACATGTGTTCAATGTGTCCCATTTCCTGCTGAGCAGCTCTGTTTTATTGTTCAGTGATAAATCCTCAGATTTGTCCCAACTGCCACATTTCTCATTGTTCAGACGTTTATGCCTCTGCTGTCTTCAAACTGTGTGTAATGTGCTTTAAAGTGATTGACACCATTCAGATAAAACCTTTCCCTTTTATTCCGGGACATTGACACATGTCAAACGGCTTGAATAATACAAATAATAGCTTGGTGCACTCAAGTCAATTCCATCATTACGGCAGCGCAGGGTATCAATAAGTTTTCATTATGTTGAGATGCCATGTCTATAATATCACTTAAACAGTGCCCAGCAGCAAGAGAGGAGTGCTGACATGCTGAAAGGGTCAACAGCAGCTGTCTGTGACTTTGATATTTCCATCAATAAGGCGTCATGTTTTCACACCTGTATGTCCTCTCTCCTGTAATGATCAACAAGGGGTTGCAAGCAGTCAATACGCCGTGATAGTTTCTTCCTATAGGGCACAGGATGATGAAAGTCTTCATGCTGTGCCTGCAGTCATCAAGGTGCTGTAACGTGTTGACCAGATTTTTTGAAATGCGTTTAGTTATTTCCTCGTAGGTCACCAGATAAAGGTTGAATTCAAAGGTTTTTGGATTTTTGAGGCGGCGCTCGTCTTATTGACGGGCCTCAGAACATGAGGCGGAGAGGGGATGGGGAGCAGCAGAAGCTCTCCCTCGCAGGCCGATTTCCGACAAAGTCACAAGGGTGTTGTTTTGTTGCTGCTGTTTTTTTGTTAAGTATTGATCTTAATGTTGCGCTTCATGTTTCGGCCTCCGCTGGGGAAACTGTGAGTAAAGAGAGCATTTAGTAAATCAAAAGATGTTCTTTTAAGCAAGGGTACCGCTGGCTTTCTTCTCCTTTTTCTCTCCCTTTGTATTTTTGAGTGACATTTTGTTCAAATTACTGACTGCGCCTTAGGGAAGGTGATGCCGAACCTTTAAACCGTCAGCATTGTAAACACAAGTGCTGCCTCATTTCCTCCATGTAGTTCATAATTCAAAGTGGTGTTTGTTCACCGAGGCTCCAACTCTTCTCTGTGTAGTGTGCATCCCCTTCATAGCACTTTTATAGTCATGCTCACTTTTGGGCCTTAGCCTCTACTCCCATAGGAGCCTATTATCCTTCTTAACATATGCAAAAGCTTGCTGGATTGTGCATCATACTCGCTCAGGGACTTGACACGCTCGCGTTATGAGGCTGGTACTTGTGTGCAGGCTGCTCAGCATTATTGTAGGGTTGCTTCTCATTTGGAAAGCTCTCCTCACTCTGAGCGCTTTCACAAAGAAAGTCATTATAAGTTTGGAGCTGACATGAAGGGTCATACAGCAGGGAGAAGACATTAATATATCTGTGTATGAGTTTTGAAAAATCATGAAACTTGTAAAGTGTAATGACAACGTGAGACTGTACATGTCAATTATTTGAGTTTGTCCATTTTCTAAGTAACCTTATTTTCTGCCTTCCTGATACAGTACAACACATTTTTTTGGTGTTCAATTCACCTACAGACCATTCCATTCTTCTTCCACAAGCAGTATGTTATAAATATTTTTAATTAGATTCGAGGACATGGAAAAACTAGCAGTTTTTCTCATCACCACGTCTGCTCGGAAAGCGCACACTCAATAGAGACGGGGGCACCTCAGCGCTGCTTTGATTTCAGCTATGAAATTTTAATTTAAAAAAAGAAAGGAGGGAACATATTGCGCTCATTCAAATCTAACTTTGTTCCCTCAAACTGGAAGATTGGATTTTCTTAATTAAATTATCCCCCTTGTTCACATACTCAAGGGGGCCATTGGCTCAAGGCAGTGAGAAAATGTGTCTGGGTTTTTGGATGCTCGGCTGGCATAATGCTGGTTTGTGAAGAGAATGAAATGTTTTGTTCTGCTTAGACTCCTTTTTTCCATTCCATTTGGACTCCTTTTTTCTAACTGGCCGTCCCTGCTTTCTTCTGTGCTCCTCTGTGTTGTGCCAGCATCAGCCCTGAGCCTCTCACCGAGCGAACGCTTTGATGTGTCCCCACTGTGCCGCCGCCCCCCTGTGCCCTGATTGGTGGATAGCAGGCGGGGCTGGCGGGGCAATGTGGGAGTGGATGGGGGATGAAAGCGAGCGGGGCAGCGAGGGGGCACCTGCACACAGAGCCTTGCCTGTGTGTCTGCTTCATCTTCAACTGCTTCCCTTGACCGAAGGCTGAACTCCTGTGTCAGCGACCATCACACGGTCGCTGTGACCTCCCTCTCTCCTCTCTCCTCTCCCTCAATTTATTTCCTCTCTCTCTCTCTCTCTCTCTCTCTCTCCCTCCATATCCTCCTCTTTTCTTTTGCTCCCTTTTGTCTGTCTCTCAATAAATGTGTTATGAGAGAGTAGCAGATGACAGGTGAATTTCTCTGTGTGTGCAGTATTAAGCAGAATGTGAATCAAATGAAATTCCTGCTTTATTCAGACAGATGAACAAAAGCAGGGGAATAAATTCTCATTTTAGGAAGCATAAGGTATTACTTAAATACATCATCCTTGTGCTAAGAATAATACTCACTGAAGACTTACGATGAAAAAAAAAATACCGATTTTAGAATTCAGATGAACAATATCTGACTTCATCTGTTGGCTGTAAAGCTCCTCTTGATTCTCTCCTCTGTGGGAATTTAATTAACCATAAAACAGTGCATTATGTCACTCCTTTAATGTCATTTAGAGCTGCCAAAGGTCAGATCTGAGGGACCCCCCTTTTTTACTTTTATGGGGATGTCTCGGCAATAAGAGTACTGTTTCAGCACAGCTGTATGCCAGGCCGGGCCGCTGTGCAACAATGAACATCTCTGTGCCATCACATTTCAGACTTTTCTGTGTCAAGTGGAAAAAAATGGGGGGGGGGTCATGGCTGAAATATGGACTGCTCATGTTACTGACAAAAAATGGCAGTACTTTCCTTTCATAAAACCTTACATATTATTGGTCAATTTTATATTATGGTTGATAAATGTGTAATATCGGAAAAAATAATATAGTTGGGAAAATATGTGACATGTTGGTCACTCATTTTTTCTCATTTTTTCTCCTCATGTGATTGAAATAAATGAAAGGAATCACTTCAGTTTGTAGCAACACCTTTGACCAAAAATATAATGCACACTCTATCTCCTGTGGTGATAATTGACCTAACGCCTGCATGCATATATATATCTATAGATATATATATATAGATATATATATATATGTATGAGAGTATTTTTCAGAATAAAGGTGTTAATTTCTTTCTTCTCATCGAGTTGCTTCTTCTGCCCAGCCGTGACCTCTCTCTCTCTCTCTAGCTGCTTCCACTCTCAGGAAACACTCAATGATGAAGATCGGTCTGCCTTTAGAGCTTCTCGATGTACACACATCTTAGCTGACCCTGTGTAAATGCAGTTGTTGCAGAGGTGACCTCCTTGTAAATGAGGGTCATGGTTCAGGTGCTAAGGGTCACAGGAGTCGGCCCTCTCTGTGCACGAGGGCACCTTTGTGGCTGCCACTGCTTCAACCCCCAAATGCTGAACGTGCATTTGATTGTGTTAGAGCCAATAACGTATGGTGCTCCGAGGCAACACAGAGGTCACCTCTGGGCCCACTGAGATGTGAAAGGTGACAGGCAGCAGGATCTAAGCCAATAGAACTCAAAGAGCATCTGTCAGATGTCTTGGACAGAAGTGTTTGCTCAGCAATCAGACATCGTTCTTTTAAAGAGACACAAGTGCTTTGTGGATAGAAAGGTATTCTTGAATGCCGTTTGAGTCTGTAGCTGGTAAACTGTTCAGTGTGAGGCTAATTGTTTAGTAACACTAATAAAACAGCTGTTAAATAATACATCCTCTGATTAGTCTTTTATAAACCTTGTTTTTACTCACCTACATGTTTGACAGAAACACAGAGGAATTGTTAAAGAAGTGCGAAAGACTTTCATTGCTGTCTGTGCTTGAGAATTTCAGAGCAAAGCATCACAACGCACAGCACTTAAGCCAAATCCCAAAGGCCGTGACTGGCGCAGCGTGTCCCACATTAGCTCAACCACAGCTCACTGAAATGGACTCGCCTGAGTGGAATGAAACCCATAAGGCACCATGCACACCACGCCGGCGGCTTTATCAGACAAAGATCAATGGACGGCAGCATTCACTCGGAGCACCCAAGCTGCAAGGACAAATACAGTATCTTGGGGGGTTGTGAGAGTCATTGATAGGCTTAGGCTGTGTATGTGTACGTCTCGCCTCCTTTAATCAGGTTTCCCAACAGCAAACACTGGGCGTCAAGTGATGCGTTTCAGGCAGTGAGGCCTTTCAGGCAGGACAAAAGGTGGGAGAAGCTGTGGGACTCGGAGCCCGGCCCTCTCCTTGGCTGAATGTCTCGCAGTTTTCCAGTGGAGCTCAAAAGGCCTTTGCCCTTCCAGCTGTAAAATTGGCAGACGGGGAGCCTTGAAAATCCCCCAATAACTGTGAGTCCACACAAAACTGCGGAGATTACTCTGAAGGAGCTAACCAGGCTTAAACCAGCCCACATCAGACGGTGGTAGAGACGGATAAACAACATGTTTTCCAAAGCGTTATAGCACTATACGAATATACACAATGTTGTGTGCAGTGCTTTGTTTCCCTAATAGTGAACGAATGGATGCAATTATTCTAAGCCATGGTAGAAACTAACGCCGCTTGACTGTGAGTGATCATACGGAGAATTTACCTGACGCAGTAGCATTTTATACTTAAAGGGTTGATCTGAGAAGGAAAGATCTTAGTTTAGAGAATGAAAACATCCGTATATAACGTGTATGAAAGACGGTAGAATAATAAGACCACATTATAGAGGGGTGTGTTTTTACCCTGAAGAATAGGGTGGTGATCATAGTTGAATCATAAACATTATTTTGAGTGATTCTTCACATTCAAAAATGTTCATATTTCAAGATCTAGTGGCTCCAGGGAGAGAAAATCAGTAATTGTTTCATATCAAAAGCAAACAATTGAAAAATCAGTCTTTCCTAATTATAATGAAAAGAACCTTCTATGTAGGGTTTTGTTATGAATACACTATCTCACACCATTCATTTCCTTTGGTCTAAAATGAGTATTAAATGTTTTTGAAACGCTTCAGTATGTGAACATTGCTCTGCTGTATTGATCGCCCTGTTGTTAGCATCTATACATTATGCTGTAGCACAGAGTGAAAGTGCTGGAGGTCTGCGTTCATAATTATTGCATCACAAGCTAGTGAACTGAACTAAAGCCTCTCAGTGGAGAGAATCATTTATTTATGAAGTGGCCCTTGACTTAAGAAGGTCATGGATCTTATGAGGGGTTTTCAGATCATATCATAAAACAACTGATGTGGATACGTCATTATGGAGCTGTTTATGGCGGCTTCAGAAATCTTGTAAGGAACAATAAACTGTTATGTTAGTTCATCTATGACAATATGTGAATCTTGTGATGAACTTGCAAAGCAAACCACCATATTCTTTTTCAGGCGTTATTAAGCACGTCTTTAAAATAAAGTTAGTCAATGCTAGAAGTAGGAACGATGACATCATAACGCTGACCGCTTTAACAACTTATCAGACCTTTTACCTGGGATGTATTTGGTTCTTATAGTCTTCTAATCAAAATGTTTTTATGTGATAGCACTTCTGTGTGCAACATTTGACAGAATGTAGGTAGAGTGGGGTTTATAAGGGAAAAACATTATGCACTATTTGACAGTTTGTGTGGGTGTAAAAGCTTCTTTTACTGTTAAATAACTTGTATAGGCTAGAATCGTCGATGGCAATCTTGACAAAGGCTATAGTGAGCTATAAAAAAAAACATTCTGGAAATGTGAAATTATATAATTTACTCTTGCAATGAAACACACAACACACACTACTCTTCTGTAACCTTCAGCAAATGTATGAAATTGACTAACGCCAAGGTTACGACATAGGCACAGGGACTCTGTGAAGGTAGCCAATGTTGGAGGTGTGCAGTTGACACGGAGCACATCAGTCAGGGTTCGGCTGTGTTGTTTACATGATTCACAGGACTCGCTGCTCATCACGGCCTGTGCCACTCCGTCTCATGTGTGTCAGGAAGAAAGATAGAAGGATTGTAACTTTGGCCCTATTGTTTAACAGCTCCCAAAGACAGAGGACACAGAAATTATTCTGAAGAGCAGGAGGCACACGGTGGAAAATGACCTTTAACTGCACTTCCTTAGCTGAATCTCATCCAATTAGAGCACTGTATATTTTCCCTAATAGCAGCTGATGAGGCAGGGCGTATGAGCGAGCACGCCCGAGCGGCGTTGCTATGCAGCGAGATGGCTGCTTAGCACCAGAGGAGCGCTGGGGAATAAGTGAGCAGAGAGCTTTAATTTGATAGGGTTAGAATCCTGCAGGCTCCAGGGTCGTGGGTCACCAGGAGCTTGTCTCACACTGAATATGAAGAAATCAGAAGTAAATTGCTTACATCTGCTGCCAGTGGCTGTGAAGGCTGTGATTGGCTCCCAGAGGTGTGCACTATCTAACGCAGGCAGCGGAAGGGGGCCTTGGTGCAAAGAAGGCTTGTAATTGGAGTAATTCTGCATTAATAGATGTTAAAAATCCTCCAAGCAGCTGGTTTGAAAGCAGTGCCTTCGTGAAATGCAGCAGGATTACGGGGGCATTATTCCTTTTTTTTTTCTCCCTCCCTCTTTAAATGCCTGCACTACATTGCAATCACAGCAGCCGACTATAAATGCTTTGTCTTCCTTAGAAAGGCAATGATGGTTACGTCAGACAGGAGAGCAGATAAATAAGGTAAACAAAAGTGCCATGTGAAAATTACTACCCATCAACATTGTCCACAGCCTGGAATGAGCGGAGACGGCTTGTAATATTACTGCCAATGAATAATGTTATTGCGGGTCAAAGTTTGAGATGCTCCATATTGCATCCTCCATGTTTCCGTCTATAGATTTCATACCAGCTATCTGCTTTGTTTGCCTTGTGTTCATTGTGAAGAGCTATTCCGCCATTGCTTACAAAAACACTGCTGCACATGTTCTCCTGCCTGTGTGACACTGTGTGGTGGTTCATGCGTCTCATCACGGCCCTTCTTTGGGACGCTGTCCAACAGAAAATGGGACAGGCTGTGAATTATCACAAATGCTCTGGCAAATGACACTTCATTGGAAGGTCTTTGTCACCAATTATGTGTCTATTAAGAAACAGTCAATCAGTCAATGTGCAAATAGCTAACCCTCTGAGGGCTCAGCTATTGACAGGAAGCTGTCAATAGTCCATCTGATATGATTTAGCTGTGGAGGAACTCTGTGCTCACCGCAGAAGCTTGACAATCCAGACGCCTGTTCTGAGGCGAACTCCTACTCTAGCTAGTTTATTGACCAACAATTATTTTAATGAGGCTTTTTAATGGAAATGTATTATTCACACTGGATTCTCTGAGCAGCTTGCTGAACCTTTTGATTACGAGGTCTTCGGCACATCAAGTGTAGGTCATTTCTGTGCATAGCAAAGTAAAAGTTTCCATTTTTACATCAATGGCGCGGCGTATTTTTGTGTTATGTAACACAAATGAGCCACTTTCCTCTTTGTCTTGTGGCCTCCAGCATATTATGCAGCGTCTACATTTGACTAAACCAAAACGCAAATTGGATGTCTGGCAGACTAATTTGATTTCCCCCAAAAACCCCTGAAACTGAAACCCTGTTAGTTACCTCAAATGATGGACACTAATACTGTTTTTTCAGCGTGTAACTCCAGCTCGGCAGACTATCCCATCCCAATCAAAACAGTTCCTTCCCAAATGTTATTACATTATGTTGCCATTTTCAGATAAATGACTGTAAAACGGCTCCGATTCACCATTGATGTCCATGTACAAACCCATTACATCTAGTGGCTTACTCTGGTTTCATAGAGTCCCACTGTCTCATTTGAGTCACTTGTATACTTGAGATAATGTGCTATAATACCAACACTGTGGATTAAGAAATATCTCTTAAATACATACAGCATTGGCATGAAAAAGGCATTTCAAATCAGGATGCAAAAATCTGTCAATCTCCATAACAAGAGTACGTTCGTTTTCAGTGTTTTCTGTTTGGAGGGCATCATCGAGCTCCGAAAGCTGTCACAAGCTGAGCACAAATGAGAAAAAAAAAAAAAAAAACAGGCATA
Organism: Labrus mixtus; assembly: GCF_963584025.1. Classification (NCBI taxonomy): domain Eukaryota; kingdom Metazoa; phylum Chordata; class Actinopteri; order Labriformes; family Labridae; genus Labrus; species Labrus mixtus. The sequence continues at coordinate 4,684,917 of NC_083615.1, forward strand.
TCTGCTTCGTACGGGTGCTGGGAGATGTTGGCTCCTGCTTTTCAGACACTTTTTCCTGTCAAAGACTGACTGGCTTGTCAGTAAGCAAATTATAAAATGAATGACAATCCTATGACATTGCATTTGCTTTAAGCAGTCAGCTGGGTTACGCAGCACTCACTCACACTGTGACACTGCCTGATTGATAATCAAACACAGCCACAGGGCACACGCTGATAACCATACCTCAAAATACAGTTATTCCTCACCATAAAATGCATGTGATCTGGCTCAGCTATTGCCATTAGGTAGATAAGTGCATCTTTTTCAATTTCCTCCTCGGAGCTCACAGGAGACTCTTTACGTTCAGGATGGATCAGACTGGCAGAGAGTGAGCCGAGGAGCTGATAGTCCTCAACTGTCCGCCATAATTACCATGACAGACTCACTTAAGCTTCTCCTCCATCCAGCAGTAACTGACATGCAGAGATCCCAGGATTCTAGTTGTGCGTAATGGTCGTACATGGGCAGAAAAAAAAAGCAGAGGTTACAGCGTCCACGCCGAGGCTCTTGTTCTCGTAATGAAAGGTGTCCAAGGGATGGAGGTTGACTACGTTTATTCTACCGCTATGATCTTTAAAGACTGACGGTATTCGAGTTATTCGTCATAGACTGTATGGGGGACAAATCAAGTTTTTATTGTTAATAGAATTTAAACCAAAAGAGAAACATACTTATCTTACATCCCTTAAGGAATCTCCAAATATGTGTTCATTTTAAAACAAACAAAGGAACTTAACACTCCTTTTTATTCTTTTTTTTTTTTTTTTTTTTTTTGCACATTTGAATAATATGTTCTGTTTCCTTGTTTCTGATATGATTTGTGGAGGGAACAAATAAACAGATAATCATTAAAAAAGCAAAGCAGTCCCATAAATCAGTGGTGGGTGTTCCAGCTGAGGTAGCTCAATAAGCTCTCCCTTAAACATTGGCCCATGGTAATGGGAATATCTGAGGGTCAATCGGGGTTAGGTAGTCTTCCTCCACAGGAAATGAGCTTTTGGTGGGCTGTGTTCCCAAGGTAATGAGCAGTGTGTGAGTGTGTGTGTGTGTGTGTGTGTGTGTGTGTGTGTGTGTGTGTGTGTGCGTGTTTAATCTTAGCTAATAATGTTATAATAACTGGATAAATTATTAAAACAAGCAAGTGGTAACATTCTTCGGACCACGTGTGCAACTTGAATTCATTGCATTATTTGACAATCCATACAAGACAGAGGAGATTCCATGTAGGGCATTAGTAGGTCTGACTGTTTTTCTTTTATTGCTTAACTTTCAGCCTTGTTAAGTGGGGGTTCGGGCGCATGATGACACCAAACAGCCTCAGTGTAACCTTTGTTTTCTGGGGTCAGACGTCATTGTTACACTAGTTATCCAAACAGTTGCTCTATTAGTGAACTTCCTCATCACATTCTTGTTTGCATGGTTTCCCTCCTGAAATGCTACACGCAGCCCGAATGTAACTCTCACAAGACCGAAGTAAAAACCTCTGTTCTCTTCATCTGCTGCAAGGTCATTGTCTGCTCAAAACCTGCCGTAAAGAAGCAGCGGTGAGGAGAGATGAAATCAGGTCCTAATATGCAAATGACTTCCTGAACACTCCATATTGTGGAACCACATGCATCTGGCATGATTGGGCAGAGTAGGACAAATTGTCCTCGGTTAGGGCTTTTTGCTAGTCAGCAAAAGCTGCTGTTAAACATCGGAGCCGTGTTCACAATTAGCATGACAAAGGTGAGCAGGGGAAGAAAACATTGAGAAATAATATATATAAATCCAGTACAGACTAAGTGCTGAAATCACAGAACAAATGCATCCAATAAATACTTTCTTCATGTAGAGCTGATTTCACCCCGCCATTTTGATCACGTCATTCCCTCTGGAAAATTGCAATTAAGTTTGGAGAGATAAAACATGCCAACTACTCTGCATTTCAAGGCTTGATTGGCCTATCAGCTAGTCAGTGTGCCGCCATGGTTTTCATCACTGTTAATTGATCCTTTCTTTAATTAATCTGGAAAGGAAAGCCCATATCTCTATCCTGTCTGATCGTCCCCTCTGTCTGTCATAACACAATAAAGGCCCTATCCTATTGCTGCTAGCTCTGCCTTAGCCTCTCCCTCTGGCTCCCGGCCAAGCCGACTATTTATGGAGCACCTATCTGACGAAGAGCCTGCCGCACGGAGTTCAATGACCGTGTTCATTAGCGGTGCTTTTCCCAAGCTACTTCTAATTTGCATGCAGTGACACCTTGCTTTAATATGGATGTGAAGGTTAGCGGTGGGCCGAGACACTTCTTCAACTACCCATTGGTCTAAATATTATTTCTCTAGCTCCTTGTTCCTCCTACTGTAACTAACACTGCAGAATTATCCCTGTGATTTAATTATACCCCCGCTTTTTTTTTTTAATGCTTTGTTCCTCTGCTGGCATGTCATGTATGTTAGCATACACGGTGTTAGCATTCCCTGCTTTCACACTGAGTAAAAATGTGAGACACATAACTTAATGATACATTTTTATGATTTTGAGTATTTTTGAGTATTTTTTATCATCATTCAGCAGTACACAGTTCTAAATTTAAAGTTAAAATTAAATGTAATAAATTCAAAATGTTAAAAAAAAGTCTTCAAAGTGGTGTAAATATGACACGAGCATTTCTGTCTTATCTAATAAAATTGTTTGTATGATTGTATTTGATGGATGTTTGACTTCGTCCAGGAAGATTCCTCAAGACTTTTTTAACAATACTTTTTCTTTGTCCGTATATATATATATAAAAAAAAGTCTGTGCCCTCTCTTTTGTGTATCTGAACAGTTGGCCTGTGATTCTGACAGCTCTACCTGCTGTAATGGTTGCCTCCAGGAGGTGTGAAACAAGGTCTTAACACTTTGGCTTTTCACTAAGAATGTGTGCTTCTGTCTGTGCTCACAGTTAAAAGTTACAATTGGACCATAAAGCGTTTTTCCCCAGCAGACTGTAAAGAAATGGATGGGAGGCAGCTGAGAAATGAACATGTGAGTATCTGTTTCTGTCTAATTAAATCCGCAGAACAGCCTCAAGCCTTCCTGTGCCAAGACTGCATTCAGACAAACTTGTACATCCTGTGGTCTGGCTTCTGTGGTAGCACACTGCCACCTATTGTTTAAAGTCCTCCTCTGTGCTCTGAAACCTTTGTGTGCTCCTCTGCTGATTGCTGAAGAGACAAGTCAGCTGCTAACAGATAACTGATGATAGTGACATCAGTCATGTGCCGGGATAAAACACTCTTTTAAGATCACATAGCTCTTTTGAAGGCTTCTTTATTACTATTTGTACAACACATAGGCTACCTCTAATGGCACAAATCATCTGAGCAGGAGAGTATTGTAAACCCCCGGCTCTTATGTGTTATCATTGTGAAATGTGTTTTCTTACTGTGGGATTCTGCAAAGGCCCATTTGTTGTTGTTGCTCTTGAGAACAAAGCAAAAGAAGAAGTGGCAGCTGGAGGAGCAATTTTTGTCCATCAAGGGCTATTGAGAGTTCAATTATTTATCTTGTGAAGTGTTCCAAGGATGTGGTCAGCTCATCAGGGTTATAATGCACCGAGTGAGAGGACATGTGCACGGAGCGCAGGGAGGAGGATGTTGTTATAGTCTGAAAAAAGTCAGCTAAAGCTTGTTTCCAGATACAAGAACTCCCACGCTCTGTGCAGCTGATGAGGAAGTCTTTAGAAACCCACTCTGTTCATATCTGTGCTGTGTGAGGAGGACCGAACTGTGAATGTTCAACATTTAACAAAACTTCAGCTGAATGACTTAATACCTCTTTTTTTTTTAAATGATACTTCTTTACTAAAAGTGCACAAAGTGAAACTCGAGGTCAAGCCTGCCAGCCACTCGTACACAGCAACACACAGTTTGTCCTTCGGAGAAATTCAGTGGGAGTCTTTAGTGGCATTATAGAGTCTTTACTATATAAAGTGTCAAAGTTGATGTTGTTCGCTCAGTTTTATTTATCATTGAGAGACTTGTTTTGAATGTTGCAGACATTTAATAAACACCATTTTTATTTTAAGATGCTAAACAAAAAAAAAAACAAAAAAAAAAAGGTTTGTTTGATTTTGGAAAGAACATTTCCTCATCAGATGAAACAAATTACTTTGCCAACTTTGCTGTGATGACAAAATAGAAAATGTGATTCCATATTGCATATTTATAGACGATAATTCAGCCCAGTAGACTGAGATTAATAATACCACGGTCTGATTATGTTGTTTATGTGTTTATGTTGGATTAAATATTAACACAGTGAATGTTTGATTGTTTCTGATCACACCTCTGAAGGGGGGAATCTCCACTACCAGCCACTTTTACAATCATCATAAACAAAGGGGTTTAACCAAAAGTTACAGTTCTTTCAAAAACTTGATCAGGCCAGCTGCGGCAAAGTGACTATATTTTTCAAACCTCTTGTCACTGTTATAACAGTCAGTCCAAGTCAAAGTCCTTGCGTGCCATTTTTTAAGATATGGAGATGTGTTTTCAAATGAGATTCTGGCTAAGCCTATATGGTTCATATCCATATAGTTTATGTTGCGCACCGGTTCACCTATTTGTCCTCTCACTGTGTGTCTCTCTTCACCCTCGCTCCGCCTCTCTCCCTCCCTGAGCGAAACACAAAAACAGCCTTTATAATAAAATACACAGCTGTGCGTCGTTTATTATTCAGGAAAAGGAACATTTTTTAGTTATTTCATTTATTTATGGGGCAATTTTATTTAATATTATTCCAGTTTTATTTCAACATGCAGTGTATTTTATGTCACTTTTCATGTTGTCTGACATATTGACATGCAAAAAGTGTCTGTGTGATATTTGACATTTGGCTCATGTAGATTTGACATAGAACTGACTTTGTTATTATTTTCTTAACAGAATATAGTGTAGAGATATTTATCATGTTGAAAATATTGAGATTTGTTTTTTTGGCCGCCCAGCCCTAAAGTGTAGGCATACTTGGTCAATAAAGCTGATTCTGATTTGCAGAATATTTAGTCAAATATTAGAAGAGTGGCAGGAGAAAAGCAGCATGAACATAATTTATCATCTACACTTAATGCCAAAGAACCTTCAGCCACATTCTTCTCCAGCAGAGATACATTACAACAGTTAATGGAGAGAGGTTGGCAGGAGAAAACAGGATATGCATTATGTCCATAAAGAACGTCAAAGCCAGGGATGAGATCATTCACTGTTTTTCGGTCTAACTCGCTTTAGAGCAAATATTACATCGGAACATGAAAAACGTGTCATCTGCAATAACATTTATATAAGTTATACTGTTCTAATGTAGTATGACCAGTGTTTATAGGGCTTATGTGTATGATTGTTAAAATGCTCTTCTAGGAGAGTCCTACTTTCTGAGTTCTGATTTCACATTTTATTTTACTCAAAGATAACATTTCACCAGTGTTTAAACAGAAGAAGAAAAAAAATCTGATGTTCTTTGGCTAAACCCCCCAATGCACCAGACCTTCTGCCCCCCTCCATCAAAGAACAACAAAAGCAGCTTCAGCCCACCCATCCCCTGCTGCACATGTGTCATTCACTTTCTTTTCAACATATCAGAACATAAATGGCAACTTGATACACGTCCAGATCTGATGTTACCCAAATGAATTTGGTGAAAGACAAAGTGGAAGTGAGATCTTGTGAATTTCCACAACCCTCAACAAAAAAAAAAATGGATCACTTTCAGAATTCCTACTTATGTCCATCCGTTTCTCCCAGTCAAATGGACTCTGGAGAAGTGACTGATTTTACACTGAACTCAATAATCCAGAGACTGTGCAGCTTAAGTCATGGAGCTCCACTGTGCGTATGTTAACACCATTAAATCACCTCAAATGCCTACATGATTCAATCTTTTTCACAGTGGACGACAAGTGAATTGAATTTCCCCAAAGTGGCTGTCCATTTCCTGTCTACATGTGACGAGTGGCTATTCGGTTGCCGGGGAATTCAGACCCACTCTCCCCTTCACTTAACTCTCCATATCACATTTAACACAGAAGCGGGAGGCTGCCCATTTTTCAAAAAATACAAATCAAAAAGTGTTACATGAGAACGTTGGAGAGGGATACATTCTTCTTCTTCATGTGGACGTTCCCCCTCCCCGTCTATGAAACATTTATTTATCTTTGAAAGTGTGCAAATGATCTTAAAGAATACAGTTATTCTTTTCTGGGGGGGAGGATATCTTTTCTATGCCTCCACAGTAGACTATATTCAGCCTAAATTTTTGGCATGGAAGCCAGATGAGGCCCCGGCCTTGTGCGAGCCTGTCAGTGGCACTCTATAGCACAGTGGCTCTTAGTGGCCGTGACTCCCTGACCTGCTTTCCCGCTCCACTGTGAATAGCTGCTGGCACCTCTTTCCAGCCTGTCTGCTAGATGAGGAGCAAGTTTAAAAAAGACACAGAGTGGGGATTTTTCGCATTACATATTTATCTTGGTTATGTGTTTATAGTGCTGCACAGTTCGACAATGCCCTCCAGATCAGTTACAAGAATAACTGATTTATTACAGAGTTTATTAGACGCTGAATCCATAACTTACTTTTTGTAGTAAAGGCAAACGCCCTGAGAATAAAAGAACTAAACAAACACAGAACAGCAACTCTCCCTGTAGATTTTGTTCAAACTTTGTTACATTGCTTTATTTAAGTGTAATTATTTAAAGCACTCAAATCAACCGCGAGATAAAAGATTTCCAGCGCGTTCCAGCTGTAGTGGCACTGAGACACACGAGGCACACAAGGGGGCTGCGGAGGGCTGATTTCCCTAACAGACTGTTTGCTATACCTGCTTAAATCGTGGGCATTTTAAAACCATGTTTGGAATAAACGGGCTGAAGGGAATAGAGCACCGAAGAGCTGAAGGGAAAAAAAAAATGGAGAGCTCTGCAGACTTGATTGACAGGCCTTGTCAGTAAGTCTCTTCCAGTAAGAGGCACCTGCCTCAATCCTGGTGGGACACCCACCCCCTCCCCCCGCTCCAAAGTGAAGCGCAAAGGCATTGTCTTAATTATCCCCCTCCCTTCCCCCCTAACCCCCCCCATCACATCTCAACAAGGAAGAGAGGGGAAAAAAAACACAATTAACGGTAAGCGTTTAGGGGAGAGAGATTATTTACTGGGGCCCATCCAGTGGAGACAGACGCCCAGCGGTCCTGAGAGACAAGCATGTCCATCAGCTTGGGGAAGCCGAGCAATCCAATTAAAGCAGAGATCTTTCAGGCGGTCAGTGCTAACCGGTGGTGTTCTTCATCTGACAATGACATGGCTTTCATAATGTTTTATTGGCTTCAATTGATCTTTCTTTTTTAAGGGCAAAACACTTGATTTTGGGTGCAAAACATGCAGGATTTCATTTGTCTGTAGCCAGAGAAGACGAAAGCCGAAAGCCTTAAATGTGTAAATCATGGTTTGTGAGATCAAGAAGAATAGTTGTGAGTTTAATTATTACATGCATGACTCCTTAACCGACTTGTTGCACTATCACAAGTTGTTCTACATGGTTGTCTGTCCATTACAGGAGGAACGAGTAAGACCACAAACAGCATGCAAGGATTTGAAAGTAGTAAGATTCCAGCACTCTCTATAGTTTGCAGACTTCACTTCAGACCCTCCAGGCTGAGGCTAAAAAAGATTGGTGCGATTCAAAGAGCAGGACTTTACTTTGAGTGAGGCGAACCAAATGAGAGTCTGGGCCCCGGGGTCTGCGGGTCAGCTAGCAGGTGGGGGAATGAGATGAAGCAAAGCGGAGGGGTGAAAAAAACAGGGTGGCAGAGTGGGGACGTCACATCTGGGCCGAATTGGGAAAGTAATACGGCGGGGCCGAGAGAAGTGTTTGAGGATCTGGAAGGCAGATCTCCTTTCGTAAGAAACAGCAGGTTAGTGTGTCAGCGGGGAGTCCAGATGAGAGTGATTAGAGGTGGCCTTTGAGGAGCAGGTGCCTCCTCTACCTCTGCCGCTAAGCCCTGAGTGGACCGTCATTAATCAAACATTGTCATAAGGCATTTAAGCAGAGGGTACTTTATGAGCATGTCAAATTCCACCTTGTATGTGGTTTGTTTCAAACAGATGAGTGTTCTGCATGTGGACTATTACGGGGCGGCATTGCATGGCCTTGAAGTTGAAGCTGTGATGGAAGAAAGAAGTAAAAAAGCGGCCTCTTTGTAATTGTTAGTGCATTACCTCACTTAACATTACATCATGGTAGAATTTGTAGAAACACTATTTGACAATCTAAAATCATGTGGCCGGCAGATTTAACAGAGCCTGACCAGTTGTTCCCAGCTATTAAAACAGAGACACGTCCACTGACAAAATCCCGTAAGAAGCCAAGAGTAACAACAGTGTGTGCTAATAATCTCATAATTTCCCCCATGGCTGTATCATCCTCACTGTCTCTCTCCGCTCCCCGGGTCCCGCCATGCTCTGCATAGCAAGGACGGACACGTTTGAGCATCGATTCAGCGCTACATTAAGTAATCTAGTAATCATTTACACCAACTGTTTTTTTTTGGGGGGGGGAGGGAAACAGAAGCATATTAAACAGGCATTAATGTCACTACGAGGAGACCCGAGCGCTCTGGCTTGCGATGTGGGAGCTGTCTCACTTGGACGGCCCACGTTAAGGGTTTCTGCTCTCAGTTACCTCCTCGAGCTGTACAATGAAGTGGAAGATCTCCTTTTTCACGCCACCATTTCCACCCCATTTCTTTGCATTGCATTGTTATCCCCACCTCCAAAACAAAACAAAAAAAACACAAAAACAATCCAGTCAGTCATGAAGCTCTTCCCTTAAAGAGAGCGGAGCATGCATCTGCTCGCAGGCGAGTGGGCAGAGCAGCTGTGGACACAGACCACTGCATGAGAACCACAGTGTAGGTGTTTGTCAACATAAAAGACAGACGCAGAGACTCTTTTGAAAAATACATTTAGATCTGCATTGAAGCACTGCTTTGGTATTCACACCGCCACATGATTGCATGCATTTCCTCACATTCAGGTCCACTTGAGCATCGTGATACTGATACATGTAGTAATGTAGGGGGCTAGATCATGAAGCCTTTATAGTTTGACAAGTTCTCCTTAAAACATTTTTTTGTTCTTTCAAAACAGGATGTTAAAACACACCTTGTCTGTATTGTGCCTGAAACCTGGAGAGCTTTAATAAGAACTGTATGGTCTGTAGCTGTGAGCTATCCTAAACCTTAAACCTTGGACAAAGACAGGGAGATGGAGAGGAAATCTGAGCCGAAGGCGGTCTAGCTTGAACGGATTTATAGACTTGCCTCAAGTGCATGGTGCAGATGTTTTGGTTGCAGAAGATTGAAAATGTTTTTTTTCTCATCTTGCAATGGTGTTCATAAAAAAAAAAACATTACGGTGGATGTTTGAGAAATGTATTTAAAAAAAACAAGATTTAAGATTGATTTTTTAAAATACTGAACATTGAAATTTCATATGCTTAAAAATGATAATTTACAAACAAAAAGAAGATAATCAAGCAAAAAAAGTATGAATGGACTAAATAACCTTCATACTTTTTGGATACCTTGCAAAAAAATACAGAAGCTGTTTACAGTGTTTTACAAAAACTAATATTTAATATGGTAACATGTGGAAACACGTAACTTTAAAAACTATATTTCTTCCGCTTCCAAACTCGGGCCTGACTGAAGTGCATTATCCTCCTCTGGCGTAGGTTTTACGAAGGAGGTGTGGGTGGCTGGGAATCAGTAATGATTTACAAATAATAAGTAGAGGAATGAAGAAATCAATAAATCAGTAGATCTCTGGATATTTGTGAGGCAACCTTATTTCTTTATTTATCCGCCTGTTTTATTTGTTTTCAGCTCTCCAAGGCAGGAGCAGGAATCCCAAATTATCCAGGGGGTTAGGGGGCGCAGTGCCCCTGAGCCCCGAGCCCCATAGCGGAGGTAACGTATTCAATGGCCTGGGGCGAGTGGAGGAGAGAAGCGGCCCTGCTGCATACTGATGGCAGGGAGAGGAGCCAGTAATTGGAGCTGCAGAGGAGAGGGGAGAGGAGGGCAAGCACTGGGAGATGATGGCTTTGTTTTCTCTCTCTCTCTCTCTCTTCCTGTCTGTGCCGCTCAAACTCCTCCCCCCCCCCCTCCCAGACCTCTCTCTCTCTCTCTCTCTCTCTCCCTCACACTTTCTGAGTAGAGATATGGAGAAATTGAATAGAGATACTTGCTAATTGGTCTCTTGCTGCTTGCTTAAAGGACCATAGACATTCTTTTTCATTTGTCTATTGAAACTAATAAACTACGTCTGTGTGAGTGTGTGTGTGTGTCTCTTAGTGTGAGAGTGTAAATCAAGGATTACATGACACACTGTGTACTTCTAATGGAGAGAGGAGGAAGGTGTGACGGACTGCTGTTACATTGCGTTGTTGTTCTTAAGACTGAAAGAGAAGCTCAATAAAATGAGCATGTTCTTTAAAAAAAAAGATTGGAGTGTATTTAAAACAATATCAAAGGCTGACTGGATCATTTGCTGCTTTATTTCTCCCACTTTGTGTAAAACATATGCTTTCCGTCTATGAAAGCCAATTTAAACCCAGCGCCGGCTGATATGATGTAAATTGGTAAATACCATTTTAATCAGAGCACATCGCCGCTAATTAAGAAAATTACTCTGACAATTGGTTTGAAGCCGGTGTAAGAGCTCAAGCCAACATTGCAATCAGGCTTGTTCCTTTTGGTGCTGCTCCCTCATGTGAGTGTGGAATGCTGGGAATGCGGTTACATACATTACAGAGCATCACCATTAAAATCAGACAGGAGGAAAAAAAAAAAAGTGACATTAAAGTGAATCTGTAGCTTAAATAGCTTCCAACACTGCCTCATTATACCCGCGATGTCCTCGGTTGACACAGTTAAACGGTTTTGAAATAAGCTGGCAAATGGCCCCGAAAGAAGGGAAGGAGGTTGTTGTGGCACGTTGAAGTCATCGCTGTTGGCCGGTCTGCCCTGCACAGGTTGAAGCCCGCAGGTCACCAGAAGGACAGAAGCACGAGGGGGCTTTCATTTCCTGTCAAAGAGGAGCAGAGAGACGCTTTCCGAGGCATCAGTCGCAGGCTAATTGGGCCCCTGTGGGTGACACTGCAGCATCATAAATAAAACAAACACAGTTGTGGTGTTTCTGCCACTGGACTCTTTTAAACCTTCATCACAGAGCGAGCGGTTCCGATGAAACACTCGGCCTAATTACTCTGGTACGGGGGCTGTTATCTTTTCTGCCTCGCTGTAATTGATCCTCTTTTTTTTTTTTTTTTTTTTTTTTCCTGCATGCATTTATGTTTTTAATCAGAAATGAGAGAGCGCGGCGCCTGAGAGCTGAAAGACCTTGTAGGAGCTGATAATTAGCGGCTTTGGTTAATGGGCCTAACTGTACTCAGTCGCTACGTGACTCCGGTGTCACGACGTGGCAGAGCTTGGGAGAAGACGGTGCTACAGGGGTGACGCACGTGATTAGTCTCCACACTTCACCACAGCCCTCTTCACACCTCAGCCTCAGCACACAAGACTCCGGTGGAAAAATTGCACACCCATAAACTGCTCTCACTAATCAGATCGACTACAAGTGTGTCAACCTCTGACTGATCAGTGACCAGCCGCTAAGCTATAATCTTTGTTTCCAGTTCTCTTGCAAGGGACAACATTTTAAACCACAAGAGTACGAGGAGTTACACTTAGAAGTGTGACAGATAAAGGTAGCGTGGAGAGACTGTAATATATGTGCTGCATTTGTATGTTTGTGTAGCAGCATGTATGCTAATCTGGATAAATATACAACTTGCCCTCGGCCGTGAATTATAAATTGGGCTAATAATAATACTCACAGTCTCTTGCTTCTTTTAAATTCACATTCGATCAAAATACATCAGCCCCCAGATTGTCATGTCGTTGCATTCTTCATTCTGCGGAGACTTCACTTTGTTATGCAGCCAGTGGCTCCTTCCTTGGGACCGTATATCCATATTCATTCAGAACCTATAGAATGTGTCAAACAGAGGTGTCCTAATTGTGTCCTTGATGAAAGGCTATTAATATTGAACACTTTCCCATTCACCCGTGTGCACGCACGGAGAAATGTGTTTTCCCTTTTCTTTCAGTGAGACAAAAAGCAGACCTGTTCATATCTCTAATGATACCTGATTCCCCAGGGGTTAGCGGGCGGCGAGACTAGCTGTGGCTTTAGCAGATTCATCAAACAAAATATGCCGCTCTTTCCTCAGGAGGCTGAGAGTCACATTGCGTTATATCACTGTTAATTAGAATGAAATATGCGGTTCAATTATTCTTTGTATTGTTTCCCCGACGCGTGCGCTTGTGCTAACTATAGGGCACTGATGTAACGCCAAATGTTGGAAAGCTTAACACTTTATTCCCCCTCTTTTTCTTTCAAAGCCTCCGAACAGTTTGTCTCCATTTTTTTCTGAGTTAACAAAGGAAGCCCATAACTATTCTGTTTAGCAGCCCCCTTAACAAAGCATTTAACAGTTTGAAGGTTCTTGCTCTTCTCATAAGCAGTTCTGTCATGATTGTGGCAGTGTAGCTGGCCTGATTGGCTGGGTGGCCGCATGTCTGCTCCCATGTGACATTGTTTTTTGAGGCAGGCGGGAGCTGTCCTGTTGCCGATGTCAGTGCCCGACAACCTCTGATCCTGCAACAGCAACTGTCAGACCTGCACCTGTAACACTGAGACCTTGTGTTCCCCCCGTCCACAGAGCAGGGCCACGCTCAGACATGCTTTGCATCTTGCCAGCGCTCATTGGCCCAAGCAATGCTCCAGAGACTGAGCATGATCCCAGCTGTTGTCTTCATTTTAATGCACTCTGAATAATATTAAAGCAGAATCAGTTGAATTTATTAATAGAGCTCGCCCCTTAGAGAGATGCTTTTAAAGGCCAATGATTTCATTTCAGCTCTTAAAGGCCATCTTCTATTCTTGATGCTATAAAGAATTACGGCTTTTGCCATGTCTTAACACTGCTGTGTACTCTGGGCCACAAAATGAATTATTAGTAAACTGGAAGTACTGAAAACAGCCGCTATTAACGACCGTTTTTTCTCTGTGTTGCTACCCCAGATATATTCCCACCCGCACTCCCAGAGACGACATCAATCCTGGTTATCTTGATGTACATCTTCTATCATAGGGAGAGAATAAAGCAGAGCGCAGTCTGGTTGAGTTATAATCAGGAAGAAAAGGAATAGCAGGAGTTTAAATAAAAGCTCTCTATGAATCCTCATTTGAACGTATGGACAAAATCATTAGGGAACCGTTTCAAACTGCTTCTTTCAGGTTGTTTCAACTGTGTTGTTTCTCTCAAATTCTGATCTAACTGGTGTCAACTTTCTCTCTGGAGGCAGACCATAACCTCTGCACCTTTAATTTAGGCCATTTGGGACTCTGAGTGCAGTCCCTGATCTTTGTGACCCGCTTCTCAGGTGGTACACGCAGACCAAATAACACATGCAGACGAGCTCTAACACATGTAAGTCAACCACGAGTCGTGCTATTCTTACTTTGTCCTACTGTGCGCAGTGTGTCTCTCAGAGAGGAGGTCAGAGAACCTTAACGGCATTGCACATGTAACAGTTACTAAGGAGGTGCAGAGAGAAGTGGCTTATTCAAATGAGGATTTCTTTTTTTTTTTTTTTGCTATGCATCTTTTTTTTTGTTAAAGCAGCACAGAACTGTGACAGAGAGAAAGGTTGCAGTGTTCTCTCTCCTCACTCTCTGGTAGTTTGACGCCCGCTCCGGGGCTGAACATCAGAGGAGCGGCTGCTGAAAAAACAGGTTGTATGGGTCCTTGCACACAGCCTGCCTGTGGTGCTGCCTGAAGGACTGCCATGGAAACAAGGAGTGTGACAGGCTCAGGGGGGATCCGCCACAGCTGCAGGCACTTCCTTTTTGACAGCCTGATGAAGACATCACTGCCACACCATGCACAACAACAACAACTACTGGAGGAAAAAAAATGTGATCAGACAATGTTAACTGCTGTGTGGCTCAAATGTTCATTAGCAGGCTTGTAAAACATCCAGGGATTTTCCCCACTGCACACTGGGACCATATTGCACAGTGACTTCCTCTGCAGAGATTCTTTTTTTTTTTGCCTTCCCAAGAGAAAAAACAACATAAATAATTTCTTAAATCTGATTAAGCCTCTTTGAAAAGGGGCTTCTACGTGTTTGTGTTTATCCACTATTTAAGTGTGTTTAAATAGGTGGCATGATTGTGCACTGGTGCGTGCAGTGCTGAATCGACAATCAGTGTAACCCTGTCAGGCTGAATGATACAGGGAACATCCAAGTCCACAACCTCAGCGCCACACAATCAAAGATTTGACAGCTCGGAGGCAGGGAACCGTATTCCTGCACGACCAATCATAATGTCACCTGTAGCATTTGCCTCAGTAGTATAGTATATGCCCATGAAGCAACTCATTTAACTGTTTGTGTTGAATTGGAGTTTCTGGGCTCATTAATGATCACCAGTTTGAATGTCCAGATGCAGCCGTTTGTTTGCTTAATATCGACTAAAAGTACCCTGAAAGTTTTGCTTAATTGGTTCCACCCCTTGGGGACAATTCATCTGGTCTTGCCAGGGATCCGCTTGTACCCTGCTCCCCTCATGCCCCAGCTCTGCGTTCCCTCCCATGCACAGCCAAGCCCCCCACTCCCAGCCCCGATGGAGCCAAGAATGTAGGAGGGTCTCAGCCAGTGTGTGGGATTTAGCTCGTCAGAAGCTCAGGGTCACCTCCACACCCTCTCACTTTGAAATGGACCCCTGGTGGCAGCTCCTGGGAGAGCCCAGTGATGTCTCTATCAGCCTGTCAAAAGAGATAGCCCGGGGCTCCACCAGGTCCCCCTGAGCCAATCAAACTCTTCGCAAAGCACAGATGGATGCTCTTTCACCAGCGTGCTGCTGCTGAGGAGGGGGGGGGGGGGGGCACCCGACCGCGATGCTCAGTCCCCCAATCAGTTAGAACAAACTCCCATCGGTGGGGTCTAAGCCTCAGTTCAGCCCAACTTCAGATCAGTTCTATGTGAGTTTTAAAAGAGAGGACATGCCAATTGTCTGCTATCAGAAAGACACAAAGCAGGAAACTTTGCTTTACATGCAGATGTGTATGAGCACAAATGCCTCATACATTGAAAAAGTGCAGTATAAATATCTGATATTTTAAAGTGAATTTCTTTCTTTTTTTCTGAATGTTCATTTCAGTTAAAAAAAATACATCAAAAAATGACCAAAGCTGTTTTGCAATTTTCTGTCTGTGTATAAACTTGATACGTCAGAGACTATAGATAAAGGATTTACTACATCTCTCTCCTTGGAAAAAAAATATTGTGGGGAGACTGATGGAAAAAGCAGAGTATGTGTATGTTGCCATTAGATAGGCCAGGTGTTTTTAGAGGAAATGTAGAGCACTAAGTGCTGAGGATGGAGGGAGTACTCTCTGTGAGATGAGCTCTTTCTCTCTCATCTGGACCCTGTTATTGTGAGAAAGCAACAAAGCACTGCATTAGGAAGCACAGTGGAGACACACAGCTTTGATGTGAGCTCGGTAACCAAGGCGCAGCGGTGGCCGGTGTGTGAGCTCTGTTCCAATAGCTGTGTTGTGTAATCAGATGTGTTTACTGTGTATTCAAGTAAAGAAGTGGTGTAATTCATCCTCACTAGTGAACACTTATGTGGGGGGAAAAGAAAAAACAATTGATAAAAATGATCAAGACTCTTTATTTGGGATTTTAGAGGTCTCAATTTGATGCTGAAGATTTGATACTTTGCAAAAAGGAAACTCAAATTAATCAGTCTGAAATACAAAAACTTAAAAAAAGTCAGCATGAGATTAATACAATAAATATATAGAGGCTGACAGAATTATATACATTAAATCAATAAGAATAGTAACATACAGTAGTCTGATGCAATATTATAAGGGTGTAGAAAAACATTATTTTGATTATTATTCACAAGTCTTAAGGAATATATGTAACATAATGACCTTAAATTTGATTAACACGTGGATAATGTTGCCACAGCCTGTTTAACATAAACTTTTCTCCAAACCTAACCTTTAGGCAAATTTCTCAGTTTCATCGAGTTAAAAACAAAACTTAAGAGAGGATGTCTACGGTAAGCTTCTCATTCTTTTTCTAAACTATATCCAAAGATGAAGGCTGAGCCTTTCTTTTCTTTACCTCCAGGCTTGTGATTGACAGCGCCATGTGCTGCCCCCCTAGCTGCTGCAGTTCACAGCCTCTGTCAGGGGGGTGGCAAACACACAAGCCAGAGAGCGGCTGGCTGGCCCTCAGCAGCAGGGGGCAGAGTTAGGGTGGTACTTTGGGGTGCGTGGGGTCACAGCTCTGCTGGCACTGGAGCACTGTTGTCAGGTGGACAGCATCGTACCATACTCAAAGGGAGAGCAGCCCTCCATCCTGCATGTCTGTGCAGCTTACTTTTTCTTTCGCGGCTGGCTGGTGGGCGCCCTCAGCGCGCTGTACTGCACCTGTAAAAACAAACAGGAGTTTGGTCAGAGGCAGGTAATCCGAGCTCAGTGGAGCGCACGGTAATGGCTCCCCTGAGGAGAGCTGGTGCAGGGGAAAGCGAGGCGGGCTCGCCTGTAATGAATCATTTTTTAAACACAGGAGCAGAGGGGATTAATCACAGAGAGGAAGGATTTGAAGAGTCAAGGGTGCCGTACCAGTGTACGCCCCCCTCATTCTGCACCACAGTCACAATATTAGAAACAGACATCAACTGTTGAGATGACCTGCCAGGCCAGTGAGGGAGTAGCAAACTGCATAATCACAAAGTGTGAGCTACGTCCCCTAAAGAAAACTTTGATAAAGCTGAGAATAGTAGCAACTTATTGTTTATGCTGCCAGCATCGGTAAATGTGTAACTTTTCTCAAGCTTTACAGATCGACCCTTGATGGGACTTTGATTTCTTCAGGGGAAAAAAAAAGGCCTAAAAAAATCACATTTCAACCTAAAACTTTTACATTTTTCAGTTTTTTTACAAATGAAGAATAGTGCAAGATATATTTCCTCTTTCCAGAAATTCCTTGATGTTCAAATATATTTGCTAGATTGATTAATGTTATTGAATCATAATTTTCTTAACATTCAAGAAATTAGATTCAGTTTTCCATATTTCCTTTATTTTTTTTAAACTACAACCAACATCCAAAGAGGGCTGATCATAGGGTAAAGTGAAAAAGAGAAGAGCTGGAATCTGCAAAGTTGCTTTTGAAGCCTGCTTGCTGAGCTCAAACAATACGGTGAATCTGTTGAATAAAGGTAAAAACTCTATGCTAATTAGCTGGTGTCCATTATTAGAATGGGAGATGGAATGTGGGAACAAAGTGACTGCCTCCTGCATCAGAACATGAAACTGTCCTCAGAACTGACAGATGCTTCTTATTTCAGGACAGACACAGCGTTGTCAGAAGTCCCCGTTTGAGGCAGACTTTGTAGATGTGCGCAGGCACTAATTGCCAAGTCACATTTGCAAGAAAGACAGGAGTCAATTTTCAGCCTTTGTGGTGTTTTTGTGTCCATACCTATCTGAGGTTTGAAGTTCTAAGTCAACAAAAACAAAATATGTGGTCTATTGTTTTGGGTCTCCTGTGTATATGATGTTAAGGTTATTTTTCACAGTAAGTAATGAAACACACTTATGATGAATCTTAAGGGTGTTTTGTTTTTTATGATTGGCGCTATTTTCAAGATGTACTTTTTCTTTTAAACCAGGCTAAAAAGTATTGTCTCCATGAGATTTGAAAGTGAGTCGCTTTCAAAGCTCAAACATTGTATCCCAACGGGGGAAGAAGACATACAAAGGATTCTGAATCAAAATGTATTCACCACCTTGTTTTGCCAACTCAGTCAGCCAAATCTCAAACAACACAGGCTCCCTCCAACATCACAGACAAGTCAGGAATGGCTTGCTGCAGGAGGACATCAAGGGTGCAGCAGAGAAACAGACTGGGGTGAGAGTGTCTTTCCAGATCCAGACTGTCAGGATTTCTCACTGAATTCCGTCTGGCGAGTTACCTGCGAGATGAAGGCACTGTGTGGCACTTCATTTCCTGGCCTAGCAAAAAATCTCAGTCAGAGAACGGCGAGCACCCAGCACCCGCTTTACAGCACCCTGACAGCTCTCCTCAGCTCTGTGATGTAAATGCAAATGACATATCAGCCATGGCTAATATGTAATCACATATGGCACCCAGCAACACGACTGGGACTCACGACTACATTAATTGACTCCACCACCCTGAAGTGACTGAGGCCACGTCAGAGTTTCTGTGCTGACACAACAGCCGGAGACGTCAGGGGGGCCCATGCCTGCCCTCGGCCAATCACCAACCTTCATGTCACAGTGCTTCAATCAGACAGACAAAATTGCTAATAACGGAGCAGGCTGCAGCAATACGGCTGAGGACAGGTTTGAGCATCTCCTTATTCAGACACTACGGCGACTACAAGGAGCTACACCGAGGAATAATTGGGCCAGGGCTGCTTTAGAGGCGAGAGTCCATTAATAATCAAACAAAGCCAGAGGATATATTTCTGCAACACTTGGGAATTCTGGTACAGCAAATAATGCAGACATCTTTAGGGAATTCCATCCCTATCTGTATGTAAAATTGGACCCTTACCTTTTGAACATCACAAGGCACCCTCTGGAGGAAATTCAGTATTTCATTATTGTCAATAGTATATGGGTTGCGCAGCTTCTTGGTAAATTTGTTAATGCCTGTGAAAACAAGTACACATTAATAAGTAAGTGTGTCATACCAAGCTGCATTACCTGTGCTGCTCTGCAGAGTAAAAGAGAATCATTCTAAAAAGAGTTATGTAACCCCATCTATGTACTGGATAGACTTCCAACCAGTGTATCAGTTACTGCCAGTGGTGCAGCGGATCATAGTTGATCTGTGATCTGTTTGGTTCACCCCCCCACTGTTCAGGCTGTTTGCGATCAACAGATCAATGAAAAACGTATCATCCTGGTGTAAAGTAAATGTACTGCAAATAATGCCTTGGAGATCTGCAGTAGAAATATGAAGACCATTTTGACTTTTATTTTAGTGCTGGGTCTGGTCAATATCCTCACAATTAAATTAAATGTAATTTCTTTAGGTCAAGACTTGATTCCATCTCGATTTGATAAAGTGAAGAAAATTGAGGATGTGCTACATTAAGATGCATTTTGATTCGTTGCACTGTTTAAACTCACAGTCACAGAAAAGTTATACATTTTTTTGGCCAACCAACGATCTGATCTGAAACAAATCCATAATCCAATCAGAAATGTGAGATTTGTGATCTGTTGCACCCCTTATAACTGTATAATGCTGAAATCATGTCCAATATGACAAGAGACAAATCAGTTACGCAGATGATAACGATAACTTTTCCTAGAAAAACAGGTTTCATGTCATGAAAACTTCTTCTTTTTTTCATGCAATCATTTCTAGCCCATCTATATTTACTTTGCACATGGCTTCATACCACAGAGAAAACACTATCTCTGAGGTCTTGTAATAGGGACCATTATATTCACAGTTTGCTCCTGCCTGTACCTCAACATGCAGACAAAGAACCTAAGGACTTAAATATGTGCAAGCAACTTGAAAGGCTTGCCTTGAAACCACAGAGATGGGGGTTAACTGGGGAGGCAGAGGAGTGTCTCAGACTGTGTGTTTTTTGTTTGATATGATGGTTTTTTTTGGTATTGATTGTGTTGAAGGCAGTGTGGAAGTACAGTGGTTGTGGGCTTACAGCTTGAGGAGGAGAGCCTGTTAAGGGCAGCATATCTCCCTGACCACTGAGATGACTGTCTATTCTGTATGACTACAGCAGATAATGAGAGGCTAGACCAGGAGCCTACAGACTGCCCAAGGACATCATGTATTATATACAGCTTACTACTCTACCTCTGCTTTGTTTTCACACAAACCCTGGGCCTCGCCTCTGCTGGGCTCTGCTATATCTGCCCACACAGAACAGTGTAAACCTCTGCAGCTGTCTGATCTGTGTGCGTCTGCAGAGGTGTAGGGATGGCAGGGTTCTGAAATTACTGTACTTCATTAAATCATGGATTTACAGTTAGGAACATTGAATAAGAGTTGTGTTTTGCAACAGTGCAATATAAGTTTCTCTTTATGCGATCTGGAAGAATTCTTTAGTCTTTGTGATGAACGATTAGAAAGAAACAGATAGTGGAATTGGTTATCTTTAAATCTTCATCCAGCACACTTTAATTATTGCATTTGCTTTTTTTATATTTTCAATTTCATGTATGAACTTGTGGCTTGTTGTAGAACTTACCCCAGATCAGCACAATGTATCGCAGTGGGATATAGTATAATAAAACTGTTGATACAAACAGCACCAAGCAGGCCAGGCATGACAAGAATGGGACAGACCAGTTGAATATGCTGAAAAAGAAAAAAACTAGTCAGTAAAATGTACATCATCATTATTATTAAGAGGTTCATTTTAAATAGAAATACTTCAAGGATGAAATTAAAAATAGTCAAATTACTTCTTGGCCCGCTCTCCGATGTTTGCAATTTCATCCAGAACATTCTGGACAACAAGAACAACTTCCTGCACCATATGTATCTTATCCATCAAACCCTTTTTCCCGCATTCCTAAAAAAAAAAAAAAAGGAAGAAGAAAAAAAAAAGATCAGACAATGATGAGGTACACCGTATGTCAATTGTTGGGCAGGGTAGACAAAGAGCAGTTTATCTTTGCGATGTCATTATGTGTGATTTATCTATTGAATGGCCCATAATGAGCAAACACAGTACATCTTCAGACTCTGCTTTTGAGGATGAGACAGACTCAGTGCTCCGACGCGGTTCTGTGGATGGCTGAGAGATTTCAGCTTTTGTCAGCCACACACAATAGAGCTGCAGCACAAGTGCAGCACAATCAAGACTCTCTGGTAGATGAAAAGTACACAAAATGGCCATCTGCAATCAGACAGACTAGATGACCTACACAAGAAGAGCGGGGGGGGCCGCAACAACTTAGGAAAGATTTCATTCCAGAAGCGAGCACAGGATAAGTCTGAACAGGTTTTTCCAAATTAGTGAGATCCTAACGCTTCTGTGCAGTCGAAAAACCCCCGTTAGAAAATCCTTGGTTTGGTACTCGTTCACTCATCCTCTCGTTTGATTTTTGCCAGAAGTAACACAGCACATAAAGTATCATTTGCTCTAAATACACGTACATAAAAAAATGAAATGACTCAATGAGTCAACATGTTAGGGGGTTAAAGGGCTTCTCTTCCCCAGGATCACATCAAGGCTGGAAATAAGGACTAGCGTGAAGCCTTCCAGAGGCAGAGGAGTGACTAAGATAACACAAGCTAAAGAGGCTTGAGAAGCCTCAGATCAAAAGGAGAAAATAATGACAGCAATGATGACAGAGGGTAGGGGGGGGAAGAGTGAGAAGGGAAGATGAGTGTTTTTCTTTTATGTGTGTGTGGGGTTGGGGAGGGGGGAGGGGGGGGGACCCTAACAGGAGGCCTGAGACGTCTATATGTTTATGTTACAAGTCAGCCGAAGCCGCAGTCTGTGCATTGACAGCGTCCAGACAGAATGCCTTTATCAGAGCTTCATGAGGCCACCCCTGGGAACACACTCACTGCCAGCACAGAGAGACTCCCCACTGTCAGGCCTGCTCTGCTCCACGAAAGGCGCAGGAAGAGAGCAATTCCCACACTAGCAGAGCCTCCCCCCACTGCGCTCGGACTCACACTGGAGGCTCCGCATTGTCCAAAAAAGGAAGAACTATCACAAATATGCTCGTTTTGAGATTAAGATCTCATGGTCTCATCTTAGGGGAAGAGGAGTATCTAGGTCTATGCATCATCTTACTTCCTCCACTGTATCGAGGGGAATGAGCAAACCTCATGTGTTTCCTTGATTCTACATCGGCAGTTCATTAAGCTTTTAATTCTTAGTTTGTTTTGGAAAAGAGGAACACTGTTAGAGTCTGCTGAAAGCCATTAAGATACATATTGTTGAGCTCCTGCTGGACCCAGAGAGCCGTGCATTGAGACATGATAGCTCTCTTTTTTATGGAGACTCATTACACACTCACATTCCTTTTCATATGTTTCAATGAAACTGGTTAAGCAGTCTAATTACATGATTTAGAATTCAAACCTCATAGGAGATATGAAGCTAAATTCACTTCAGTAAGTTCATATGTAAAGGTGAATTTGCCCCGAAATACAGCTCCAACAGGAAAAAAAAAAGCGCATCCATATTGTCTTTCATTTCTGAATTAAAAAAACAGGCAAATAGATGTTCTCTGAAGTATGCATGGAGACAGAACTCTCATCATCCATCATTATTCATGTGATTTAAAAAGTCTCAAAATCCTCCATCTCCTTAGCGACCAAAGCTCCTAGTCTTGCTCCTTCCCACATTAGTCATTTGATGATATTCTTCATCTTTGCTCATTTCTCTTTCACGTTGAACACGATTGCAGAGAAAACAAAAATAAATGAAAGATCTCCTTCGGAAATGGAAAAAGGGATGGGTAAACTGGGGATGGACTAAATAATTCCTAAATGTCTACTGATTAGAAAACCTGTGCGAAATCATGTTCTCATTCCAGACAAAATTGTAAAAGCTTCCTTTTAAGGTGCAGTAATGGAGAACCAATTTGATCTCCCGCGCAAAGGTAAACATACTTTCACAGACATGTGGGGTGTTATCAAAGGCTGGGATAAAAAAAAAAAAAGCTCATTTAGCATCACTTTAATTAGAATAAACGCTGCCAAATTTGAATTCTAGGACCGCATATTTTTCTACTGACTTTTCTGACAAAGATAAGAAGTGCATCTAAATGAAAAACACCTGTGTTCCTGGCAAATTATCTCACATGGAGCTAAAATAAGTGAACAAACAATTTGCTGAGATAAAATGCCACAAAAGCTCTCAGCGGCTTTTAATTAGACGGCGGGTCCGTGTGTGATTTCTCACATATTGAGAGCTGCAGATTGTGACAAAGGCAGTATGTCTGACCGGGGGTCTCAAGGAGAACCAGCGGTGAATGTGGACTATCGGGTGAGAGATGGACTAACTCCCCCCCCCCCCGCCCCCAGCCCAGTCTCGCAACCCCACACCAGCTCTTCACCCTGCCCCCCCCCCCCCCCCCAACTCCCCTGGGCTACACTCTGGGAGCAAGGCAACCCCAGACCAGCAGTGCCAGCCGGGGGGCAATGAAAGAGCTGTTTCATCTTCCCTGTTCATTTCTATTGGAGATCTATGGACTTGTTTTGCCTTTCTGTTTCTTTATGTTATCATTAAATATTATCTATCTGCACAATTGATACCTAAGGCCAAAGGGAAGTCACTTTGCCCACACATAATCTGTAAGCTGTCTCTTTCCCCCGAGGACAGATTTGTTCACAGGCAGAGAATCTGTTCTGTATTATCCTGCTGTAACACTGCCTTGCCTTTCGTCTCTCTTTAACGTCATGCCTTCACATTTTTTGCTGCTCTGTCTGAGGTTTGAATATTTCCTTCCTCAGGGGGAAAAAAAAAGGGGGGGGGGGGGATAAGAACATATTTGAGTGGTAATCATAACCTTCTCAGAGGAAAAAGCCTTTATTCAAATGTTGGAGAAAAGACTAAGGGGGAAAAAAAAGCAATTGCTTTGAAGTTGTCAAATTTAACACTGATCACTCTTTAACCCCAAATATTTTTAAAGAAGACTTTGATAGGAGGTGTAAAGCTACCCTGCTTGATCTAACTGCATGATACCACATCCAAGTGACAGCGAGACCATAACAACACTTTCAAATAAGCCACTTTAAATTAAAGCTGACAGCTTAAAACAAACATGGGTGACTGCTTAATTAGTAAATGAAAGGAGATATTTCATTTCCTCGGAGTGTGAAAGGGCTTAAGGAGGCTCAAGGAAAACCTTTTAAACAGCTTTAACAGGCGAAGGCTGAGTTCAGAAACGCACGCCACGTATTGAGAGAGTCTTAAAACCTTTCTAAAGCCACCGCCATCTCTCCAACTATTAACGCTCGTCATTTCTGTGTCGAGATCTCAAGGTAGAGAAAAACGTAATAACCATTGTGTGCAGCAATTGTATTGTATCTGATGCTTAAAGCCAACTCCTGCCTGATTCGATATTCATAAACACACAACATTTTCTGTTTCAATGCTGTTTATTTAAGCACCCGCTTGCCTGTTCATAGCAATGATAGCAAATGCAGTTTCCCCACTTTGTACGCAAAGACATATCATGCGAGTTTCATCTGTGAATTAGCCCATCCTTTCAGACAGGATTTGGTGGATGTGCCTGTGTTTTTAAAAGAATCTGGCTTTTTTTTCCGCAGCCCCAGGTCATCACAACAGAATATATTGAGCGCATTATGGATATGAATCCTGGGCCTAGACATGCAGCACAAGGGTCATTGCTTGGAGGCTTTGCGTTAGCTCCACACTTCATTGCCATAAAGCAATAATACACATCCCTGTTAACTCTTCCTGCTTTGCAGAAAACAGTGGGATGAGTTTAATTGAATATTATGTGCTGAGGGTAAGTATAATTTTCAGGCTACTTAAAGACTTCCTGTTGTTTTTGTTTTGCGAGAGACACTAGAGAGACATGTTAATAAACATCACCATTTATGGTTTCTCACAAATGAGCGAGTGAAGCGTCTGATAACCTTTGGGGCGACGTGTACTGTTTACTGCTGTGTTAACGTACT
Organism: Labrus mixtus; assembly: GCF_963584025.1. Taxonomy (NCBI): domain Eukaryota; kingdom Metazoa; phylum Chordata; class Actinopteri; order Labriformes; family Labridae; genus Labrus; species Labrus mixtus. The sequence continues at coordinate 4,709,811 of NC_083615.1, forward strand.
TCTTTCTATTTGTTCTAGCAGTAAAAAGGTCATCCTCAACATCACTCTCCCATTTAAACAATGATGATACAAAAATATCGACTGATTTTTGTCCCAAACAGCTGTGCAAAATGTAATTGATGGTGCTGTTTTAATTTGATTTATGGATTTCCAAAGGGATGCAGTGTCTCAGCGGGGCACATTTGCAGAGTGACACTGAATACCCAGAGGAACACACAAAAAAAAAAAAAAGAGCTACATGCTACAACTGCTTCATAGATGTTGCCCTGATTTTGGGATGCATGAAAATATTTCTATTCTTAGTTTAAAAGAGCTTGTGATGAGTCGGTCATTGTCGCTATTCTTAAACAAACAAGACGAACACCTGCAGGGTTCTGTGTAAAATATTTTCTATTTTCTAAGAAGCAAGGGTTCATTTGTTTAAGAATCCCGGATATATTTGCTCGAGCAAGAATTTGTACATACGAGAGCATTGAACCTTGGTTATTAATTAAGAAATTTCAATAAGAAATGTTAGCAAGGTTCACCCATCTGTCAAAACAAAAACATTTTACACAAGCTTTGAGATATGTCACGGTGAAATGTTAAAACAGTTCATGTTTATAGTACATTTAAACATATTCTTATATTAACAGTTTAATCCTCGACCAAAGCATATTATCCTCTAAAATGCTAGAAAGAGACAAGATGAATTACCTTCTCGTCTTCCTCTTCGTCATCACCCGTGCTTATGTTCACCTGAGAGAAAATAAAGGGTAGTGGGTGATTTCAAACGGACAGGACATGTGGGCACTGGAGCATTTTTAACAAACACCTAGTAATGAAATTTTCTTTGAGTACATTCACCCCTATTGGGAGAGGCTTGTTTCCATAGAGACTGCATCACAGGGGTGACCTCACACAAAAGGAGAGGTGAATGAGGGCCTTCCTCACAAGAGCACTGTCACACCAAAGCAATCTCATTTCTCCACAACATAAGCACAGAAAAACAGAAAAGAGAGGGGGGGAAAACACATTTAATTTGGATGCTGTTGCCTAGATCACTTTATATCAAGTCATCCCTGACCCCAATGTGGTGCACACTGTGACATTGCCTGGGAACAGGGCTGTGTCATTGCCGGCCAGAGGGTCACAGAGGGGTGGCAGAGTGTGCACACTGGATATGAGGGTGAGCTTTAGATTCAGCATTGCCCAGGGACAGCATCTTTGCCAACAGCCATAAACACAATCACCAGGGCCGGATACGTTGCTTTGAGGAAGGGGGGTGTGAGTGGGCCAGGCCCCTGGCTGGCCGGTGAGAAGGCTTACAACACAGTGAAATTGGGGGGCAGTCGGAAGTGTGAACAGCATTAACCTTCACAGACATGTGTAGGGCAAACATAATTTCCATAACAGTAGATGGAGAGGAGATGGTGGTGTGTTTATGGAGAACTGCAGTCCTGTGTTTACAGATGTGGTGACACTGTATGAACAGACTAAAGGCTATACATACATTTACAGTGATTTCATTTAAGTGGTTCTTACTGCTTGGTGCTTTATTGGGCCCATTGAGACAATGTAGAAACTAGTTAAAGAGAGAATACTGCTACACCTGACTGTACTGTGAGATGCATTTCATAAAACATCTGCTGTTATTTACATTGCACATGCAAGTGCAAGAGCTTTTAATTGCCATGACTATAAAACTGCATTAAATGTGCATCAAAAGGATTTCATTCTATCACGACAGACCAGAGTTGGGTTGCCATATAGATTTAATTTGCACTGTAACAGCAAGTGTCTGCAGATGTATATGGATGAAGAGTGCAGAGTCCTCGTCACTCACCGGGTCTTGTTTGGAGCTGGCCTTCCCCGCGGTGAGCTGGAAGTATTGCCAGCCAATGAGCAGAAGCAGGAACAGGGGCAGCATGAAGAGCTCCCAGTGCCACACCGTCAGAAGGAAGATCTGAGGAGACAGGACATGACAGTATAACGCAAAGCCCATCATACTACGCCGAGATCTGAAAGCCCAGTTATCAAATCTGAATGTGCCCGCTCCCAAAACAAAGTATATAATGGATTTAACCACATCCTAAATCTCATGAAAAGCTCTACAGACTGTAAATCCTCTGAGATTTATAGCCGATGGCAACAGATTTTACTCTTAGTGGTTTGAAAGTAACAGACATTCAGAGACAACTTTTAATATCTTGAAATCCTATTTATATACACCAATAACACTGTGCTGGCAGGGTGCCTTTCTGCTGAACAGAAAGTATGACATGGATAGGCATGGTATGCTGTCTTTTAACTAGCACATCAAATCCTCTTAGATGGTGAGGCAGCGAGGCTGTCTGACGGGGCGCATATGGCAACCGGAGAAGCAGTTGCAACATTTACCCCCTCCATGGCGAGGATACTGAGAAAAGCCAAGACCCCTGGTAGAAATAAGATGGATCACACTGAATGAGTAATCCCTCATAATTCTGTAAAGGAGTGGTGCTAAGCACGTTGCACAACACCCACTGCATTTCACAGCAGAGGACTAATTGGACGGCTGCATTTAAACCCATTTAGTGACAGCCTAATGAGTCTGTCTCCAACTGAAATGATCAGGAACATGTGAGGAGGATCACACCAGCAGGTTGACAGGGATGAAATAAAGATGTCCCCCCACAGCAAGTTGAATCTTCATATCTATTATAATGTGATTATGTGCCAATGCACCCAACATATGGTCCATTTTTGTTTCACAATGTCAATTTTGAAATTTTCCTCGCACTTTAAATACAAAATTGTTCTTTCAAACTGTGAGATTCTTCCTACTTTTTTGGACCCTTTTATATTGCAAAGTGCATTTCAAATGTTGCGTTTAACTGCAAAGCTAAACTAACACAATGGCAGCACAGTGTAAGCTCAAAGAGCTGGAGGCTGCTCCGAGTATGAACAATATGTTCGAGTTAAGCCTGAGACAGGATGTGAAGCACTGGGGCCTTAAGGCCTCAGTAGCAGGCCTGTAAACAGCAGACTGCTCCTGTCATAGCGGCTGTACAGAGTCCGTTCATGTTGCTCTGGGGGCCACTCTACCTATTGCCACACAAGGCGTAGGTTCAAATGGCCACCAGGGGAAGGCGAACCATGAGTAATGCAGACAACACTTTGGCCCAACCGCCCTAGGCTTCACCACTGACTGTCTATAATCCCTTAGTGTAACCTGGGAGACCGTATGTGAGCCAAAGCGTCATGCAGCACCCCAGCAGGATGAGCAAGATTTAAAAAAAAATGTACAACATGAACACCATGTTATAGTTATTTCATATTAGAGCTCGTCTGAATTACATATGCAGCAACAAACTAGAGCTGGTGGGGGATATAAAAAAAAAAAGGTAAACAATGAATATGCATGATGCACAGAGGAAGGTGCAGTACATACCCTCTCTGTTATGAATAACCTACGTCATGTGTTGTCACCTCAGTTCCCATGAGAGGATTCTAAAGCGACGCTCTCCTCACCCCAGAGGAATTCAGCTGGCTGCTGGACAGGTAGCTTGTCATATTCCCAGTATTCTCATAAAAAAAAGGAGAAGAAAAGAGGGGAAATGTGCCTGGAAACTGACATGAGCCCAGCAGGAATGTTGAACCTCCTTGCCCTCCCTGCAAAAGCTGCTACATTAACCACTAAAGTCTAATTGCTTGGTCTCTGTCTTCCTGTGCAAGTCAACAGAGGGAGCCAATTCATTTCCACCCAGGGAGCCGGCAGGGAGAATCTGTCACAGGTATTCATAATCGCCCACTAATGCAAATTTCTGCTCACCGCGTTCCGGCTCAGTGGACAAGATAAAAGCCTACAGAAATACAATGCCTTGTGTCTAAACTGAGTGCTTAAATGAGGGTATAAACCAAAACTGTCAGAAATATCTTCTCTCAATTCCTCCCTCATGGTATGTCAGCCCATGTGTTCAGGATTTACATGCTATTTTAACACTAATAAAAAACGGTGGAGAGAAACATCTGGGAAAACCTCTCAGATTCCTTCACTCAGGTGCACAGACTGAGACTCTGCCGTCAGATTTTTGTGCAGTAATGAGCAGAGGCAGGACTATACCTTCCCCCTGTCTCCTCACATTCTCCAGAGTTTCTTGTGAAATGGAGACAGAACTAATTCCCCACTAAGTGGTTTATGTTTTATTAGCAAGCTGCTGAGTGATTAAAGGACATGTTGGACAAAGTGCAACCTTTCAGGCGTAAGTGTAAATTTGTATTAAAAAAATAATCTACATTTTAATTGCCACATAAGAGGAGCTCCATTCCGGTCTTAAGGGAGCGACAGCACATTTTTTCCCCCCCTCCCTTAACAAATTGCTCATGACAAGCAAAACCTTGAATTTCCGAATTGCTAAGATGTTGCACGGGAGGTAAAACAGTCATTTATTTAACCAAACAGGACATAGAGTAACAAACAAAAACAAGCCAGGTGATAATTAATGATATACCCGAGTATTTTAGGTTTATACAAGGCAGAATTGGAAAACGAAACGACTTGTAATTGAACAAGTGTTAGTATGTGTGTCTTGGAGGAGTGTCTCTAATGTAGGAAACCTCCCTTGACAAACACCATTTAGCTGAAAAATGTCTGTGTGATTATGCACAGGGTGCCTAGGGAGGGAAAAAAAAAAGAATGAATTAATAAAACTATTAGCACACGGTGGAGTAGATGATGGAGATGCACTCTCCTTAGCCACCTGTAAGCGCTTGGAGAAGGGGGCAACCCCGGGCAGAGCAATTCTGCCAGCAGGGTTAAGAACAGCCTGACAGATTTGTTTTATAGTGCCATTAATATGATTCCACTAAATGCATTCTTCGCCTTCCCATGCAGATCCCCTGGCCAGCAGAATCCAGCACCTAATAATAAAGCACTCAGCGATTAAAAGTGTGAATAAAATAACTTAAAGCTGAGCAAGCACGGCAGCTCCCACCACCCACACTCTCCCAGGAGAGGGAGAAGGGATCGTAACAGGAACAAAGGGACAAAGACACCATCTATAAGACTTTCTACCATCCTGTAAATTGATTAACAGAAGAGGTGGTGGCCCAGTCTACCAACCCCAACTACTGATTGGCAGACATGGCACCCGACTGCAAGACTGCCAAATGCTCTCCTTAAACACTACATCAGACAACAGCCCATAAATATATGCATCACATCAGGATATACTGGTGATGAGACAAACTCATGCCATACAATACCATTACTAGATGTATAAAAAAAAAGGAAAATTAAGGAGAACCTTTCCACTATTTTTAAGGTGGTCCCTTTCTAAAAAGAATACCCTCATTTTCAATACTATGTACCATCATAAAACACACACCAGATTTAATCTTGGCTGTATCTTCACTACTCTCTTCAGTTGCACTCCACTTGGAAAGCTAAACAAAGTGAGAAAAGCGCCAGCCAGCATTATGAGGGTCAGTCATGGGGGCTGTGGACGGATGCCAGATTACATGAACATACACTAAAAGAGTTTAACAAGACTGACTACAGGCTGCAGGGTCTGTGTTTGTATGTGTTTGCTTGTCTGTGTTGGGTTTTTATTTGTTTGTGAAAGGACAAAGGACAGAATCTGTGGATGTTACTAAGAACAAGTATGAGATAAAAAAAATAAATAAATAAAGCAAATTATTTCAAATGATTTTTACTTATAAATATAAATCTCAGCATGAATACTGTTTAACATGATAGGGTTGTAGTTTTTCTGGTTAAAAATCAAGGGCAATAGAATTAATCTGCAATGCGTCCTCAATTAAAATAAAAAGGAGAGATTAATAATGAATCAAAGGCACAAGTAGCAGCTCAGCTCACGCAGGTCTTCTTTTTTTTTTTCAGCCGGGCTGAAACAGAGTCTTGCTGAGGGCTTATGTAGGGGACAGGAGCGGCAGGCTTTAAAGTAGCTGTAAACGCAGAGCAATGAGACATGTAATTTGTGGTGAGCTCGGGCCAGTGTGGGGACAGGCTTTCAGGGGTTTTTTCGAAGGCAGAGGAAGCACAGATAAGATTTCTCTTCAGGGCAGGTAGAGTGTGTGGGCAGCTATGGCGCTCTGAGCAAACGCTGAATAAATATTTCACATATGCTCAGCTCAAGTCTTATTGACTGGGGAGAGAGAGAGAGAGACAGAGAAAAAAGAGGGAGAAAGAGAAATTGAGAGGAAGAGGGGGGAAATAGAGAGAGGGGGAGACTATATTGAGTGAGAGCTATAAACTGGGGGAATCTAGTGTCCCTCTTCAGCAGGCAAAAATCAGATGTACCAGTTTTGGAGTGTGATGCAATTTACTTTTCAATTTTGAAATCGAATAAGGAAACAGTGTCATTGATATATTAACTGTACTTAAGATATTTGGTCAAGTGTTTTCCTATTTGTTTACAATTGTACTGGCATCTTAATAAATAAATACAATTTAAAAATAAACCCTGAGACATAAACTTAAAAAAAATATTCCTAAGGGTAAAGTAAAAACTCTAAAATAAACCGTACCAATGCTGCCAAATAGTCAAATTTTGGTAAGTATATTTTTCACAGTTTTACCAATGCCAACAAAAGCTTTGGTCAGTAATAATTAATAACTTTACTATCCAGCTTTTAAGGATATCTTTACAGTCTACAAGTGAGACTAAAAGCAGTGTAAAAAAGCAACCGTGCGAAATAGAACATTAGCATTTGCTCACAGGGCCAGCTCTGGCGGTTGTCTCCCCAACTGTCTGACACATGCCGGGGCCAAGAGTAGCACCAGTATGGGACTGCAGCAGGGCAGTCAGCGGGGGCCCAGTGGTGCCTGTCAGTGGTGGCTACACTGACCCCACACTCCTGCACTGGCCACTAGTGTTTAATCCGTGTCGGGAGCGTTAACACTGAGCGACCTCCTGGGTGACAGATCTGCCATGTGAGCCTTTTCCCCCCGAGGAGGGATGGGAGGGAGTGGCACGGACTCTCTCTCTCTCTCTCTCCCTGTCAGCTCGGCTCACATGCACGTTAACGCGCCGGGGCCAAGACCGGTCCCCGGAACAGCCACGCACAAGGGCGGACAGGTCGCCGCCTCAGCTGCCTGGGGAGAGGTGTCCTCTGTGACTACGATTGTGGTGAGTATGTTAAAGGCAGTCATTAGGATATGGCACACATTGGGGTTAAACACAGAGCATACTTCATCGAGGCTGAAGCATGCATTGAACAAAGCATCAGTACAAGAACAAGCGCAGCAGATGCACAGATAAAACCGCTCCTCGGGAGGCAACACTTTTATTCAGTCAGCTATAATAAATCTGAAGGCTCGACACTTGTTTATACTTAAAAGTTACTTCACGCTGTTTAATAATGCTTACTAATAATGAATGTGATTCACTTCAATTAAATCAAATGTGTTCTCAAAACTGAAATCCATGTCCTTAAACAAGTGAAAATGGGGAGATTTTCACAGCTCTAATGAAGTGAATATCACCAGAGAAGGCTTATTAATCCCACTAATAAGGGGACATGTTTCAAGGTTACACACAGCGTTGAGCCAACCCAAAGAGCTGTCAGCTGACACACAGTCATTCAGGGCAGCTAAATAATAACACTGTGTTAAATCAGGAGGCTGTGCTGGCCATTCGCAAGTAGTCAAAGCCTATCATTTAATAATTAATAGATTTCAGATCTTTTTCTTTTTTTTTTTCCCCTACTCAACACATTTGCAGTCTGTGAGAACTCCCACAGCCAGGGAGATGGAGAGTGCAACCCCCACGGGACTGAAGAAACCCACTCCTTTAAGGCCTCTAACTTTTTTCCAAGAGAGACAAAAGAGATGAAAAGCAGAAACAAGGAGAGAACTCACAGGCGTGCACGGTTCTCTCAGTGTTCTCACAGAAAGCTCGGCCACACTGCATTGCAGTAAAAAAAAAAAACACAAATAAGGCAGATCCAAGACTCACAAAGGATCTCGTTTTCAGGGACAGTGTTAACAAGAACAATTATGACAAGTCTGATTACGGCTTTGATCTCGGCTGGGCTGCTGTTCTGGCTAATGGCCCCGACTGCTGTGGCTCAGCACAGGTGGTCTCCTGAGACCTCTGGAGCCAGATCTGACCCTGTTCTGCCCTCCTCTGGGCAGACGACAATTCTATCATCTCTCCCAAAAAAAAAAAAGTGCCCGCAGCAGCTGCCAAGTGTGTTTACAGCTGCACCGCATCAAACATTCATCAAATGCCATCTTTACAGTGTATGATGTGAGGCAATCAGCATTTCACAGGCTGTCAAACGATGTCTAAAGCGGTTGCTACCTGGCAGTGTCAAAAAGAAAACGGTTCAAATACTCACATAAGGTATACAGGTTTCTTTCTAGTCTTAACTCCTGACAGATGAGGTTCCTCATATGTTAAAATATTAATTCTACTTAAATACTTAAAGCGCTCTAATGACAGCAAAGCTCAAAATCAGCTTTCAAGTGTAAATGATCCTTTTTCTTTTTTCCTTCCATTTCATCTAAATCAAAATTGTTCTCAACTTTTAACTTCTGAAGCAGATTAATTTGGCTGGCTAATTCATGCTCATTTAGATTTGTTCCCCCTTACTTTTTTTTTTTTTGTTGAGGAAACTTGTCTCTTGGTTTTAATGCACAGAATGGAGGATTTCACTCCCAAGTTGTTCCCACAAATGGCTCTTGTTGGGGAAAAAGTAAGCGATCTCCACAGCGCCTCCGCTCATGTTTCCAGCAGTGCTGTAGCTCCATCTACAGGTCCTGTTCTTGTGTGCAGCAAAGAACTCTGGGTGACCCCTCTGCAGTCAGTGCTGATGTATAGCACATTCATCTCGCTCAGTGTTAGTGAAAAGCACATCTAAAGACGGTTATTTTATGAAGATTTTAGCTGTCACATTTTCTCTCTCTCAGAGAAAGGAACATGCTGTTGTCAAACTATTGAAAGCGCAGATCCCAGGCTCATTACTCCAGCATAAACAAGAGGATGGAGGAAAAAAAAAAAAATCTAAATTTCTTGTTTGGATTTCCGTCCAGTGATGATAATGTTTATGAGGATTTGCCAGAACTTTGTATAAACGCGTGAGAAAAAGTTCTCTTTTGCTTTTTTTTGTTACCTAATTAAAGAAACATTTCTAAAACTGCTTCCCATTGGCTGAAAAACGGAAGGAAACTTCAAACAGAATGGACTCAGCAGATGAGATGGCACAAACAAAACAGGTAACCTCCTGCACTTGGAAACACGAACAACACTGCAAATACCTCAATTCTATGCAAGGTTTCCCCGTAAATGCTAATTTTAAATGTTCCTCCGTGTGAAGTTTTCTAAATGCCACTCATGAGGGAAAAGTTATCTTGATATGAACAAAGAAAACTTCTCTGAGGGGGAAAAAAAAAAAACTGTTTATGTTTTTTCCCATTCACTTGGTTTATGTGAACCTGAGCAGTGATCCCTCATGCAAAATATGAATACCTTACACACCACACACCAACAACCACTTCATAATGCATACACGAAATCTACATAAACAGGATACAAATGTAGACTGCATGCTGCGTGGAGGTCAGAAAATTGGCCTGTGGGACTGAGTGATATAATGGCTGAGTATTCCTGGTAAAGCACTACGCGAGCGTCCCGCAGTCCCAGTAGAAACCACAGCAGCGGTAATGCATTACAGGATGTATATGGTGTAAAAGGGTAGGACTGGTCTGCCGGCTTGATAAATAATGTATTGTAATGTATATTAAAGCTAGACCCACCACTGCAGCGTTTCCTACTGGCATACCCTGAGAAGCCCTGCGCTGCCTGCCACTGTGGAAAAGAGCAGGCACTAGTGGTATAATTATACACATCTGAGAGGCAAGCAGAGGCCATCTGTCAATGTCTGAATCAGTTACCTTATTACCACTGCCTAAAGATATAAAGATAGGAGTGGGAGCTGCTTTCATTAAGGCACACAGTGGCATGCTTCTTTAGACAGCTCCAAACACTAACTTAATTGCAAATGATGACTTGGAGGAGGAGGAAGTGGCTCGCCTTGGAGTGGGCAAGGCCACTAGTGTGGATGATGGCACGGCACTTGGCTTGTAATGACAGTCAGAGAAGACCCTGTTGTTGCCCTCACTGACTGCTAAACGGAAGCACGAGGTTCAAAGTTTTTTCTTGTTGCTATCAATTACATGAAATATACACAAGTGATGTGCATGTTTTAAGTGTGCTGGTTACTTGCTTAGAATATAATCATTCAGTGAAAAGAAGAACTTTTCACTCATTGAACTCTCAGTCTCGCTGATGAGTGGGTGATGAATATACAGCAGCGGATTCACTCTGGGCAATTCTCACCATGCACCTTCGACACTTAGACTTTTCTGAAGCACACCTCTTCTCAGACGAAAAGCTCTGCTCTGACTACTCTGCTTGATTTATTTTTAAAAGCAGACAATAACACTGTGCTGGTTTTAGTGCCACAAAACTGAGCAGTTGTTCTAAATAAAAGGACAAAGCAGCCGAAATGAATGTCATAAGACCACCATCTGCACTGACAGGCAGCCTGCTGACGCACAACTGTGAAAAAAAATAAGATCGGAATATCTGTGCGCTGCAGTAACAATAGGTATCAGGAGGATGAAACTAGTGAGTGTGTGAGTCTTTTTCACTTCATTCTAAGATCTCTATTTGTGTGCCCAAGTCCTAAACAGCAGGTGGAGTTGAAGTGGAAATGAAAGATTAGAGTGTGCCCCCACACACTCCCATCGCCCGCGGAGGATCTAATTATAGGTGGAGGAAGATGGCCCCCATCCCGCTGACCTGTCACCTGTCAGCCTGCCTATCCTCCCGCTCTCCTGCCCATATCCCTGCCTCCGAGCTCCTCGCTATCTGCCTTCATAGACCGCACTCTAAGCGAACTGTCTCCCTCCTTCTTTGCTCTAACTTTCTTTCCCAGATAGTAGCCTCCCTCCCACTCTATCCTTATACAATCGCCTGCATTGTTCTCCGTCTTCCTGACTGTGTGTCTGTCTGCCTGTCTGTCTCTTCTAAAGGCTGTGATACATTGAGCCCGGCCATTGCCTGGGGGGATTTGCACCTCAGGATCAGTGAGAAGGGCTTATAGAATACACCAGGTATGAATTGCATGTCACTCTGAGACAGAGCAGACAGAAGAGAGGCGGTGAAAGGAGAGTTCTTCACACACCCTGTCTGTGACCGCTTCCTCACCCTGACAAGGCGCTGGCAGGGCTTTCAAGGCAAGTGTACACTCTTAATCATGACATTACATGTGCTGTACGGAGGGGGATTCACGGGGTGATTTAAGATTATTTAAGCTTAGGACCTTAGATCACATACCCTCATTAAAATCTGCTAAACAGAGACATTTAAACAAGGTTCAAATCTCGGAGGCAGACTGTCACCCCTCCACCCAAGGAAGCCGAGACTGTGATCCTCCTTACACCGTCCCCGGGGTCAGGAGGCTTTGCAAAGAAGTCAGATGTACAAACGCCCAAACCCCACCCCTTCAAATGCACTCTAATGTCATCAGAACTGAAGGGAAAGCCAAGTGGGGTTTGATTTAAAGGATAAAGCACATCCATCACATACGCATGGGATAAAAACAGAAGGCAGCCATTGTTTTTTTTTTTTTCATGGGAAAAAGACTAGCAGAGAGAAAAACGGCTAAACCAAAGATTTTCCAGAACATCTAATTCACATAAAATGAAAGAGTTAAAACAGGGCTGCAGTGAAACGGGACAAAACTTGTTCGCCCTAAGGCTTAAAGAGAGTTCATTAACGCGAGGCAATGACTTACCAGAAAGGCTATTAGACTCCGTTGCGTGCTCTCCCATTGAAAACAGCTTTTAATGTACTGTAACGTGTACAGAACTGCTGTGCTGATTTTTCGAACCCGATATATATTCTGGGCGAGAACCTAATGGGAAATAATTGGAACAAAACGCTGGTTAGCATCGTTTGATACTGGACATAATGTTTATGACATAGCAATGAGGTTGAAGGAGCTGCAAATCCCCTTACTTGCCACTCGTGAAATTAAATGTTTAAAGCCAATTAAAGTAATTAGTTTGACTATGTCCGATCCAAACTATGACCATGTATGGCTTTGTTGTGGCTACTTTATCACTTGGATGTGAGAGAAACATACTGGCAAGCTTCTTTTTTGTTCCATCTGCTAAATTCTGCTAAAAAAAAGTCAATAGAGATAACCTTTTTGGAGAACTTCACATTTTCCTCGGTTAGTTTTGATTGCTTCGGTTTGAAGGTTCTGATGCCAGCTCTGACCTGAGGAGAAATAAGGAAATAAATATACTGTAGTATAACTCGTATTTTGAAATTGCAGTAAGCTGCCACCTTTCCAACAAGCTCTGACATATTTAATTAGATACTTACTTTGTTATAAATAACCTCCAGCACCAGTGTGATAGTTCCTTTTGAGACACTTCCCAGGTCTTCTTTCTTCAAGAACAGACAGATCTCCTGCCCATTCTGGACCTTTAACAATGTATGCATAATTTATATTGTGTACATTAGCTAATAAAATGCAAGTCATGTACATGGTCACAGAAGTTATGTAATGGCCGACCGTAAAAAAAACCTCCACTTACAGTCAGTAATGGAATGGCCACTTTCCCCAAAAAGTTTTGGGCTTTGTCTCCATTTTCATCAAAGACAGTCAACTCGACCACATCATGAATGTCCTTGATTGGACTGAAATGTAGAGGAAATGATAAACTTGTTATTCACAACAAATAAACAGAGAAAAAAAATGCAGAAGTTCTTTTTTTTTTTTCCAAGATGTTTTACTCACAAGGTAAAGGCTTTGTGCCACTCTGGATTCAGGGTCTTGCAGATAGTTTGAGTTTGAAGTTTGTCGTTTGAAAGCTCAACTACACATATGGGGTTGCTTTTTCCTGAAGAATGACAACAAAAAAAAAAGGGTTAGACTTTTATGTAAAGAGAGAGCCAAGAGTATGAAAATGGAAAACAGAGAAGCGAGTTTTTGATTACCATTGAGGTCTGTTGCAGGAAGATCATTTGCCTTAATGACCTTGACTTGCAGAAAGCCAACCTCCCCCACTGTCTTGTATGAATTCTTCAAGCTCTGCAAAAAAAAAAAAAAAACGTTTTATTAAACAGAGATTTGTGGGGGATAGCTACTGATTTTATTTAATTCATTTGCATTCTTGTTAATTACCTTTCAATGAACTTAAACAAAACAGAACTTACAAATCTCTCCACCACGCTGTCGCGCTCATCAGGCTTCTCTAAGGTAGCTGTTTCAGTGCCAGAGATGGAGACTCCCCAGCAGGGTCTCAGGGTGACCAGAAACACCAGCCTGCCCTTTCCAGGGTCCAGGACATGAGTGTAGAGCTGCCTCTCATTAAGTGGAAGTCTCGATAGGTCAATCTCAAACCTGACACAAAAGGAAAATAGTTCCATTGAAACACATGAGGCCAACTAGGTCTGCCTTATGTGTTTCGGGCCAATATGAGCAAAATTAACACTATCCGCCTGGAAATACTCACATCCCCCATGATTCCTCACACTTCCTCCCTTTCTTTGAGAAGACCTCCACCTGCAGATGTTCCTTATCTTCAAAGTGATTGAAGTCAAACTGCTCTCTCCACTGGGGATTGGCCTGGATGCAGAGGCTCTGAGGGCAGTAAAGACACCGGTTCAGCACGTACAGTATTATGGAAACACACACACACTTTGATGCCAATGTCAGTTTTAATGCATTATCCGACAGAGAAGCTACTTCATGACAGGTGGATTAAGTCCTCTTTCACTCCGACCACAGTGAAGCAGGAGAGGAGAAAGAGAGGTGTGTTGAGAGTGTGTATTCTATTTTGTGTGTGCTTGTATGTGTACACCTCAGTAGCCACTCTGGGATTGTAAACACTGACAGCTTCCAATTAGAATCAGCTTTGTCCAACAAACAAACAAGCGGAGAGGAAAGCAGAAAGGGTTTACAAAGAAATAACACGACAACACAAGACAAGTGCGGCGAGGAATCATCAGGGGGGAGGCCAACAAGTACAGGTAGATGAACAGGGCATGCTGGGTATGCAAATTAAGGCAATGAAGCCCAGCGCCTGAAGCACAGGGAGAAGTGAGTGGCAGCTTTGCCCAGTCTAATGAGCTGCCTCTGCCATGGCCCAGTGAGCCAAGGTGGAGGTGAGTCACTGACAGGCACCTGCTGAGAGAGAGAAGCGGGGCGGTAAAAGGAAGAGGCTGGGAGAAGACTTGGAAGTATAAAGAGAAGACTTTAAAAGACCCAGGAGCATGAGAAACGGAGTTGTAGAAGTGGGGAAGGAAAAAAAAAAAAGACTTTAAAAAAAGTCCAACCTTGCTCTTGTACTTTTGATCACCCGTGCGAAAGCGGACGTAAACGTCCCCGTTGCCATATTGAGGCAGGTCCTGTCCTTCCACTAAGCCGATATTGAGCACCCCAGTCCACGTCTGGTTTTTCGGTTGATTCTTCTGCGTTTCGGCCGGCCGCTGAGCTGGTGAGGCCTGGTTCTGCTGCAGGGCAAAGTCAGACAGTTATAGTTTTTTTTAAAGTTTTTTTTTAGAAGCACCATGTGTGAGGAAGCCCCGTGCACTCACTCCCCTCTGTTTGCCTTGCTCCTGCCTCAGCACTGGCACCTCATCATGTTCAACAGAGTTCATTAAACTAGGACAAAGGTTTACACTATACAGCACATCTCTGTTGGAGAACATTAGCACCTCTCTACTGACAGGCGAGCCACACCACAGAGGCTCCTGGAGAGAGAGGAAGAGAGGGACGTCAGCAAGCAGCCAGATGTCCCTGAGTGTGACAGTCCCACTCATCACTGGCTCACAGACTGAGTGTGGGGAGGCAGGACACTTGGCATACTGCACCAGAGACAGCAGGCAGCAGTGAGTAATGATGCAAACCACACAGCTCTCTCATCAGCAAATTATGCATACATGCAGTATGTATGGCCTGCTTCAGATTTTCACTGTGTGTTGGTCATCTAACTTTAATTTAACTAGCTAAATAAAAAATATCCTCGGCCTAAGTTAAACTCTAAAACTCAAAAAATGACGCCGTGCATTGGAGGACTCTTTGGCAATGAAGGACAAGCCGAGCAAATAATCCACTTTTCCTGTCCTGTGTCACAGAGGGAGTGAGAGAGAGAGGCCTTGATATGTTTCCATGTTAGAGTTCCCATGAGGCCATGCGGTGATAGGCCAGGGCTGTAAAAACAAACAGCAGAGAGGTGGTGTAGGGCTGACTGTAATTAAAGAGCAGGGCCGTAATCTGCTCTAGCCTCTTTGATTGCCCGGCTCCTTCGACTGCCCCAGCGACGCTGCTTCAAACGGCCCTGCTACAACTCCCCTGCCACTCCGGCCCCTCCTCTTCACTACGGGGTCGCAACCCACATTGCCACCCAATCCGGAGGGGATCAAAGCACATCTCAGGGACCTGAATTAACATGGAATACCACAGGCGCAGCCCTATAAATATCAGCCCCCTTCAAAAGAAGAGGAACAGAGGGAGTGGAGGAGCGATATAAAACAGGCCTCAGCCAAGTCATCCCAAGTGTTTATCTTGGACACATTTCTATCTCAGCGGCCAATAAAACAATTCCACTTAACTGTAAGTGGCCCCTAAAGAGAATCTATTCCTGGTCCTAAAAGGGCTGCGCGATTGCTTCCATATGGTGGGACAGCATGGGGACAAGCACGATGAGCTCAGACCCGGGTCCATTTGGCTGGTACCTCAGCACTGTCCATCCACAGCTGTGATATTACATCCTAACATCTGGGTTATTGCCCACTATGCCTGGGAATTATCAGCGTTGCAGATCTTAGGCATCCCGCACTGGCAACATGCCTCGAACAGCAG
Organism: Labrus mixtus; assembly: GCF_963584025.1. Lineage (NCBI taxonomy): Eukaryota > Metazoa > Chordata > Actinopteri > Labriformes > Labridae > Labrus > Labrus mixtus. The sequence goes on from NC_083615.1 coordinate 4,725,681, forward strand.
AGCCCCCCCCCCCCCTCCTCTCCCACTTCTCCCATACACCCCCTCCTGTTTGAAACACTATCACACAGCAGAGTTTTAACTTAGGCACTTGCCATTCCCTGTCTCTGTGGTGGTAACACAGAGGGAGAAAACGATGTTCAGAAAGAGGGGGAGTGGAGCTGTAAGAGCTGGGTATTCAGCACTTCCAGGATAGGTGTTAAATGCAATAAGATATTGTACGTTTGTCAAAAATGAACCAGGAAAAAAAAAATGGCATTGTTACGTTGTTAAATTAGCACTGTGATTTAGGCAGCAGAACACCGCGAAGAGCCCCATCCCACATTTCCCCTCTCCCTTTGAGTATCTTTAACCATCTGTAGCGGATAGCCTACAATGTGTATGAAAAAAGGCTTCATTCCTTTGTCATCTCATTTCAAATTGAGATTGTCGGCTGGACCATCAAGAGACTGAACAGTGGCAGATGTAGTGACTACATAGGTGTGAATATAAACCCACTCGCTGCAGTGCAAGTCCCAAACAGCAAACCTCCAATTTCACTCTGAATCTAATTACAGCTGCAATATATTGAAAACCACTTGAGAGGAAATGGAACTTTGTTTACAACAAAACCAAATAATGCTCTATAGCACTCATCTAAGGGCTCTTTCATGACAATGTATTCAGTAAATATTATTATTTTGGTTTTGATCAGAGTGTAATATTGTGCTATACTTTCCCTCCAGAAAATGATACCAATGAAAATAATATGCATTGCGAAAAAAAAAAAAAAAAATGGATCAAAATAAAACCACAAAAGAAATAGGCTGTGCTGAAACCAAGGTTACACACAAAAGCCTGAGTCCTGAGCATACACCTCATTCTTTGTTGCATCATATTACAGTGAGCTACTGCCCCCTAGTGGTCATGATTAAGGCAAATGTAAAGCCGGATTCAAGAATACTTTAGGCCTTCTACAAACTATTTATTAAATTCCATTTAAAATAAATGTTATGATGAATAAAACCCATACCTTGTTCTTTCGCTGTGGCCATCTCTGGAAAAAAAAAAAAAAAAAAATTACATAAATCAGTTCAATTTTTCTCAAATAAGACTGTAGGGACAAAACAAAAACTGCATCAAGAAAAACTTGTCATAGCATGGAAATAATCTTACAGGGCTTCTTTTGACGGTGGCATCTCGAAACATTAGGCAGACTTCAACAGTAATTACTCCCATGTCATCTTCTTTACTTTTTGGATCATCAAGATGCAGCTCCAATTCATAGGTTCTTTGTGGAGACAGACAAGGCATGACAAATAAAAGGAATGAACACTGAGTAATATCCTTATGATCATGTATTCTCTAAATAATTAAAAATATATATATATTTACATACTTGTACAGTTCAAGATTTTTAAGAGGAATTATGCTGGAGCCCATGAACTCATCAGCGGTCCGATTCTTATCATACACCTGCAACAAAACAACAAACATCCTTGAGATTATAAACTGAAGTTGTGTTCTCTGCCACGTGACCTCTGATAATGCACTTCTGTTCAAACAAACAATGCCTACCCGGACGTCCACGATGTGCTCCCTGTCACGAAGAGGATAGCTAAAGGACTCGTTCCACCGTGGATTCAGGTTTTTATAAACCACTTTGCTTTTATAAAGCTGCTTCCCTTCAAGTTTGAACTTCACATAAGGATCACTGGTACCTTAAATTTAATAGAAAGAAAAAGAGCAAGTTAATGTTGTCTGACACAGGTGGTAATTACCTTAACTGTTATGAATGAACAATCCCAGCATATACACATGTGATTTCATGGCAATTCATGGTGAAAGTGAAATATTTAATGCAAACTGTTTATCCCTTTGGAGGACATATTGTCTTTTTCAAATGATAAAAGTATGTATGAAATATGCACACACATTTAAAACACATCCACCTACACATCCGTCCCCCATGCAGGCTGTGTGAGAAACGGAGGTATGTGAGAATGAGGTGTACCCCACACATGGCAAAAACAGAGTGATGTAGCTGTTTAATTGTGAAAGAGTAGAAACACTCGCCAGCATGAGGCAACCACAAACCAAAATGGAGAAGCAACCAGTGTTAATCTCCCGAGCCTGTTAAGAAAGTCTGTCAGTGAGTAGAGTGGGGGTATTGGACTTCTTTGTTTCTGCAATTGCATGCAGATTGGCCAAAAAAATGAAAGCCAGTCCCATGCCTTCATTTGTATAGAGGAATAAAGGGGTGCTTGAGAGAGCCTGCAGGGAGGCTTGAATCACATGACAAAGGCCCTGTGGGGATGGGCTGTCAGGCCTGTCAGCTCCCCACTCCAAATGAACATCTCGCAAAGGCAGGCAGGACCCACAGCAGCTCCACCCTGCCAGCCTGTGACAGGGAAACCTCCAGGCAACTTGACAGGAGGAGAATGTGGCAGCTAGCAAGGAGAAAAGCTCTGGCATGACTGAGAACGGTGACGATGGAAATTAATGGAAAAAAAAGGCGAGAACAAAAAACTAAGGAGTGGGGGCTGGTGGCGTGGGTCCTTTTAGAATATGTAATGACAATGTATGCCATTGGTAAGCCTTTGGCACGGGGTTGATTGTTGGGCAAACAGTGGAGAGACAGGGGGCGTGTGGGGAATGCATCATCTTGGTGCCATCTTGTCAGGGAAAGTAAGGTCTCAACTAGCAGGGAGTAGGGAACTGGTCCTGGAGGGGCTGTGACCACCCTACAGGTTTTACATTTTTAATGGATTAAGATTTATGTAGCATGAAATTCTGTCGTATAACAGTTTCAACTACAGAATAAGTTCATCAGTCTAAGTAAGGTCTAGTAAAGGACAACATGTGATTTTACTAAAAATGTTGTAGTTCCATTTGAGGCCACCGGGTGTCACTGCTTCCCCAGAGCTGACTAATTGAGACTAGTGTTTCTGTCTTCTTTTACCCGGGTCAACATCATTTTCAAAGGGTAATAAATCTGAAGTCATGAACATAAACATACTCAAATGTGTAAAATTCAAAACTGCCTTTCAAAGTTGATGATAGATTTTACAAAATGTCTAAAATGTACTAATAACAATCAAATAAAATGAATAATCCAAATGCACTTTAGAATAATCTGCAGGACAAGAGAGAAAATCTGAATTTTAACATCAAACCTGAACACATAAACAAAATAGTGCACAATGTATTTTGTGGGATAAGTGATAACGACTTTTCCTTCTTAAGACAAAGGCTTTGTTTTCAGATAGCCCATCAGTCTAATTATAGATGTGATTGCCAATTAAGATTGGCAAAGGGGTCCTCTTCTATTTCATCTGGCATGCCATTTTAAAATCAGTTGTTTTTAATACCCGCGGTTTCATGTACAGATTGTGTGTTCTCTTTAATTAGTACTGATTTCTTGATACCAGTCTGTCTTTCGTCATACTGGTCTGACTGCATTCTTCTGTAGTGTTTTTTTTTTTCTTTGTACAAACGGAACTTCACATGAGACGTCATCCTTACAAGTAAACAGAGGCATTAACTGAACACAGCCCATCTTGCCTTTATACACAATAACACATTTTCCCATTCTCTACTTTCAACTGTCTGCTGGTTCATAAGCACTGAAAGATTACCACGATGTATAGGCATTGTATGTATACATGCAGTGTTTCATCAAAGGCTCAATCTTAAGCCAACACTCAAAAGAACCGCTTTCTTTACAAGAAATTTGATATGATATCTCTTGATCTGCTCTGATCCAAAGGGGGTTTTCAAAAAGTCCCCACAGTCAAGACAACAGCTTGATGTTAGCTTGTAAAGGGAGTAATTATCTGCTAAAGATCCATGTGAGACAGATACTCCCAGACTGAGAACAGCTATAAAGGCCTTATGGATCTCCTACAGGTTGTTGACCTACCAGAGCGCTTGTCTCGGATGACCAGGTTCTTCCCCTGCTTCAGGTTGATGTCCAGGAGATATCTCTGGAATGGTTGGGGCACTTGAACCTCAGGCCCCGCTGGCAAAGAGTTCTCCAGGGGATCTTGCAGATTTTCATCGAACAAATCACAGGGCTCACTGGACAGCTAGATGAGGAAAAAGATTGTGATTTAATATTATGAAACAGTAGAATGCAAACTTTTACTTTAGTACAGAGAAGCTAAAATATCTGGGTGTGCAAACAATCCTGTTGTCCATGTTATCTTTTTTTAAAAGTTTGTTGTTGGAAATGTTTTTTTTTACTTTAAAACATACTCAAAAGTTTCCTAGTGACTACAGCTAATGTTCTTCAGAGACAAAAACCTGGTCAGCAGCACAGCAGTGAACATTTTCAACAGCACAGCGAGGTGAGATGTTATCGGTGGTTTTGCATACTTTTTGTACGACACAGTTCCTAGAACTAGACACACGGGTTTTTGAATAGTTTCCGTATCTCAGAGGCATCTGGACAAAAAAAAGAACACAACAGTCTCTGTTTCTGTAATAGTCAGATACACCTATACTGTTTTTGTCCCTTACATGTCCTAGTGTTTATGTGAGAGTGGGAAAAAAAAAACATTTCAACTCAGACTTTGAAAAGGAATTTCTAAAAGATGCCTGGCTGAGGGCCACTCTGATGTTTACAGCTGAAGTATGAGGGGGGGGAAAGGAAAAACATTTGAAAGTGAAATATAACTATGCAAATATGCCCAGTGTGAGAGTATATCACATGTAACTTAATGAGTAAACTTCATTGATAACAACAAGATATATGTTTGTATATATGTTTTTGTTTTTTTTAAATATAATACTATTATTATTCAACACAACCTCTTTCAGATCAGATTTTAAGGGCACTAGAGCTTGTATACTTTTGATTAGTAATATAAGTTGGAGTTCTTAATAAACTGTTTTTGATCACATCTGGATTAGTCTTTTTTTTTTAGATGTTTTACCAAAAAAATAATAAAATTGATAAGTGAATACAAAAGATTCAAAGTGCTGGCAGACTTCAACAACAAATGACATTGGGGCATCGGATAGCGGTTATGTGGCATGCCCCCATGTACATAGTCTGCCGTCATGGGTTCGAATCCGGCCTTGGCCATTTGCTGCATTTCATCCCCCACTCTCTCAGAGCAACCTTTCCTGTCTCCCTTTAGCTGTCCAATTTAATAAATGCAAAATTTGCCAAAAAAATACAACTTAACGAAAAACAACTTTCTCTGACCTTGTATGTAGGGGATTTCAATTGGTATAAAACTAACCTCAATTTCTTCCTGGGGTTCCTCGGACTGGGCGTCTTCCAGCCAAGCCTCCTCCATCTCGAACTGTTTAACGAAAAGAGGGGAGTAAGGTTCTCGTTCCAGTTCCTCTGTCGACTCTGTCGTCCAGGGCATGTTGACTGGATCCTCGTTAGGAGTGACACAGGCAGAGTCCGCAGAGGTGCCATCTGTATTTTCCAGAGTATCCAACACCAGAGACAATTTTTCCGCAGCAGATTTGTCTCTGATTCTTGGCGGCGTCCCTAATCCAGATAACGGCCTTTTCGGCTTTTCTGGGTAAGGGTTTTCTCGTTCTCCAAGTGAGCTCGCTCTGGCAATCGCTGAAACAACAGCACTTGAAGGCACCCTGTGCGTTGAGGAATCTTCAGCAGAGTGACTTTCCCTCTCCACTCTGTCTGGTCTTGGTGAAAGAACAGATCTTGGTGCAGAAATAGGGTTAAAAGTAAACTTAGGCGCATTCCCCTCGGCTTCTTCGCCTGGTGGTGCATCAACGCTGTCTGTCATCACCTTGTTCTCTGAAGTGATCCTTTCGCTAAATTCCTCATACAGGGTGAGCGATTCTACAGGTGCACTTGTTCTATTGAAAGCAGCCACAGTGGGATCCCGGGGAACTTTGAGTCTCGTTACTGGGGCAAAATCGTTCATGAAGATTGGTCCATCAGCAGTCAAACCACTTGCAACTGAATCATTATCACTGACACCAGGGGAGACGCCAAAGAAGTTGGCATCTGAGGTAGTGGACCCCAAGGCGCTGTCTGTATATGATTCACCTGGCACAAACCTTAAGTCTGGTACAGAAATACTGCGCCGATGGGCCAGCCTCCTCCCCTGCTTGGCGAGTGGCTTCTTGCGGGGCTTCTTCAGGTTGGCCAACTTGGTTTTCAGCCTCAAGTTCTCCAAGAAGGTCTTTTTCTTAACATCCATCGTGACCGATTCCTTTCAGATTAAAAATTAAACAAACAGGGACATCAAGATTCTTTGTATTACTTACTTCTGTAGTTATTCAGATTATAATGTACAGATATAATTAGGGTTATTCACTGTTCTCTAATGTCAGTCACACCTGACAGAGTGACACCAAGTACAGCTTAGAGAGTGTCAACTGTTTTTCCTGATATCTGCAAGGATGTTTGGTAGACTTATTGTCTGCTCCAGTGTAATCGACGTCACAGATCAGTCTAGGTGGGTCAATGTGACCCTGATGATGGTAACGTCTTTTGGGATATATGCGATGCCTTTTCGAAAAAGTTCGGCAGATGTGACTGAGCAAGAAACTTTCATCGACGTAAGCCATCTGAGTCAACTGAGTCTTATTGTGTGGAGTCAAGTCTTAGTAATTACCTCGACAACTTCTGTACAGGTCTCAACAAATACCGCGTCAGATCAGGTGCTACATTATCAAAGACAAATCTAACTTAGCGCTGACACTTTCATATGATCTCAAATACATTTTCTGAGGAAATAAAACGTCACCTGAATTTCACTAACTGGCATAACTTTACAAATGTATCAAGTCAAAATTAAGACATTTCACTTTACCTGTCCAGCAAACCGACACACTAAGTTAGTATCCACTGAGGGAAGCAGTACATTTCCTGAGAGGCGGCTCAAACATCATAACTATTATGAAAGTGCTAGAGCAACACAAAATGTAGCTAGTTCACTTTCCTGCCAGAGGACAGTTGATTGGTGGAGAGGCGAAACCGGGTGAAACCTGACATACCTGTCTCACCAGGTGAGTTTCAACGACTTTGACGCTAGCAGAGAAAAGTGATGAGCCCTTCCCAAAGTCTTTTTTTTATGTATGTAGTAACACACAGAGTGACTTTAGGATCAGATATTTGGGATCCTTTGACTGTATGGTAGGATTAGAAGAAAATCTTACGATAAATATTGAGTCTATTAAGACATTGAGACATTAAACACACACTGAATCACTGATACAGTGATGAAACAGTTGCTCACAGCACAGCAAGTAGGAACAGTCTGTTTAATGTTGATTTGAATATTTAGCTGTTTATTTGCATTTGTGGAGCTATTTGTTAGTTTTAAGACTCGCATGCATTACACTTCCTCTAATATGGGTTCTTCATAGGACCAAGTGTTTGAAAAAATAAAATACTTAATGCCATAATCTATCCTAATTCTGCAATACAACTGTCCTTCTTATCTGTCCAAAACAGACCCAAAATACTGCTGATGGATTCTACGACACGGCTGAGGCATATGAAATGTTGGCTATCTGTTCATCTTATCTCATCCCCCCGATCTTCGGCAGGGATCTGGCGCTCGGGGGCCGCCTTGTCATATCAGACTCCATTTCTTTCACGCAGCCACATATTTGTTGACAGTGGAACATGGTTTAGCCCGAGCTCGTCAAAAGTGAGCATTTGTGTTTACAAAGTATAAACTCTAGCTTTCTGTCCACACATGGGAGCCAATGCAACAGACCCGCTGGTGTTCACTCTCTCCCTCATTGCCGGTGCACAACAGTGGAGACTGTATGACAACAGATGTGTTTGAGTCTGGACTGAGTCTTGTTCAATATTTGCTGATGTCTTAAAGAGATCAGGCCCACATGAAAGCACCCCAAACTTGGCTTCCAGTTGAAAGGCAGGGCTGGGGATCCGAAACAGGGCAAGCCCCTATGGCAGGTGGCCTGTCGCCCTTCTTCTCACACAACTCAAACAGCCCCAAATCCTACTTGGTTACTCTACACATGCACACTGGAGCTGTTCCAGCCTGCAGCACAGCTGGTCTGATGGAGAGGAAGCCAAGTACATGCACTGAGGGACAAATACTGAGTAATGCACATGAAGGCCTTCACAGTGAAAAGAAAACATTACAGAGTAAGGTTGTAAACGACACAGCTGACCCAGACCCGTTTATCTTGCAGTGTTTTATGTTTTGGGTTTGTCATGCGTGGCCCAAGTGTTATGCATAGGCTACACCAGCAATGCAACAATGTTAAAATGCGTATTCAGTTTTGCATCAAAATGTATAATCAGGCAAGCACCTGTGAGTAAAATAGGCTACTTTTAATGAGCAGTCAAACTTCTGTTCTCTAGTTGTTTGGATAACCTTAACAAGGAAATCCACTGGCCTTACGCAATGCTAAACGCAGAACTCTTCCTTTAGAAAAAAAAAAAACACACTGAAGAGGAAATACTGGGTAGCCTGAATAGTTGTTTTTTTCCCTGTGTGTTCAAAAAGACACAATTCAAGAGAGGTAACTATAACGTTAGCAAAATGTAGCCTAAGTAACTTATCGATTTTTACAAGTTAAGGTTTACTTTGACACTTCTTTCTAATTTCAATTAACCACAGGTAGCCTACATTTTAACATTTTAACATGTAGGCTATATTTTAGAGTTTAAACTGACCTTATTTGTTTTAAAAACACAAGAGCACTTGTGGATAATATAGGCCTACATATTATTTGCAGCCCCCCAAACAGGCACAGTCGACGGTGAACTATGTGCTATCTTGGATAGGGACGTAGTGTTTACCTAATGTTCATACATTTCTTAATTTTTCCAAACCTGTTAACTTTAATGGTTTATCAAACTTACCTCAGACTGTATCATGAAAGTGTGCAGGGCCAGGAAGCAACACTACAGTTTAACGTTTTGTATTACAGCGCCTCCTGCTGGTGGTAATGTGGAAATGCACGGGCTCGTCTTGTAAAGCACTGCTGTCAACTCGTGGTGAAAAGAAACTCATAATAACAAGACTGAGGCCAAGTACCTACATCCATTCAAATATTTCCATATCTGACAGTTACTTTTTACTTCACAGGCTCGGATGTTTCGTTTGAAATATCCCTTCATTTTAAAATATGATTTAGATAATAGACTTTAGCTACAACATTACATCTTCTGCTGGGTGGTAAAATAATCCAACAATAAAAAATAAAATCATAATAGTAACTCTTTTTTACATTTTGAAAACGTTAACATTGAAATAGGTAAGGTTTCAAAAGCAAGATTTCCCTTGTGATCATTGTTCTAAACTGCAGTGATGCTACATTATGTTTAATGAGATAACTAATAGGCCTCTGCATGAAGAAATTAATACATTTTTACAGCAAAAACAGTGTGATTTTCATCGCTATTTGAGAGCCAATCACTGTGACCTCAGTGTACTAGCTGATGCATGCAGTCTATAAAATGAAATTTAAAGACAGAATTCAAAGATTGATAGACATCAAGTTCGAAGTGAGCATACACTGAGGTGTTTAATAAAGTTGACAGTTTCTACTGTTTGGGACTTCACAGGAGAACAAATTCTATGTAAGAGTTGTTTACTTCATTTTATACAGAATAAGAGAGATAACCTAAATTACACATTAAAAGCCAATATTTGTACGTTTGTGAAGAATACAAATTTGTACAACAATATCTAGCATAGTATGTTAATTGTTTAATAAAAAGTTCACTTGAATATTTATTGTATGATGAAAATAAAATAACACATTCAAGGGAAATAAAATGTAGGTCAACTTAAAATCTTTCGATTTGGAAACAAATAATTTCATTATTGGCAACAAAGTCCAGCTTGTGCCGCCAAACGGTCTGAGCATTCAAACCGAAAACAGCTTCTTCAGTTAAGTGAACTATCAGCTACAAACACTTACCAAACACATAGTTCTGTTTATAAAAGCCATGAAGCAAAGCAGTGTACTGTTACACAGCAAAGTGAAGAAAAGTCCTCCAAAGGTTCATTGATTACCGTCTCCTTTCACATTCATCAATTGTGCACAATTTGGACAAAGACCCAAAAGAGCAAAGTGTATCACAGTGCATTCACTGTGCATGTTAAGAGTGCGAGTCTTTTCTGAGGGGGAGGCAGGTCTGGTCGAGTTCACATACATTTGTGGGTTTTTTTTGTTTTTTTTTAAATGAAAGACAATAAAATGAAAAAAATCTGTCGTTTTTTTTCTTTGGGATAAGGCATTTCCTATCTGTGCATATTCGGTAAATAGAGAAACTAGAAAATTCCCTGATATGTTATTAAGTGCTAAAGTGTGTGCTCAACTAGGAGGTGGTGCTGCCCGAAAAAAGGCAGACATTTTTTGTTGTAGCCTTTCATTATTGCTATTTCAACCAGCTATATTAAACCTGATTGTATTATGGATTACTGTAATGTCAAGTATTTTGTAGTAATGTATATGAAAAAGAAAATATTTCTGGGGGTTTATTCAAATCAATCATGTAATGAAAGGTATCATATGGAACTTGTTTAGTCCAGCAGTGTCCAGCTGTGGCACTTAATGCTAACAGTCAACCCTCAGATGCTCTTCTTCCTGATGCTCTGTGGACTCAAAAAATGACCTGATGTCGGGACATCATAGTCTGTTTAATGTCAGTGTGAACTGGGGGGGCTAAAGCTGCATAGATCAATAGGGGAGCATACTGAGAACTAGCATGGTGCTGATGATGGGGTCGCAGAGAACAGAAACCTCAGTAAAGCACACTGGATATGTCACAGTGAATGCAGAGTAATACCTTTCTCGTACAGCAAACTTCTCATACAAATGTGTGCAATCCAGCAGTGAGATTGAAGTCAATGACATTGCATTGTTGTCGATGTTATAATGATGAATCAGCTGCTGAATTATTAGCTTCTTTGAGGATGGAGAAGAAAACAAGTCACAACTGCCTTCCCCCCCTCCCCTTCTGTCTTTGCAAGACACTTTCCATCGTACATGAATTAAACTCCTTTGGATTATCACTTCTCTTAGCTCTAAGGTTCCCAATCCAATAGTACTCTTTTTTAGTAATAGGGCATTGATGTAAGATACAATTTCCACGGTCAATTCAGGAAATACATGAGTTTTTTTTTTGTACATAATTATGACTCACATTTCAAGTAGACTGCAATATTTACAACCACATACGGGCACAGGCATGTTGTTTTGAGTGAAGGTCGGCAGCCTATTCTAACACATATATGTCCTCTGCTTAAATTCTATGAACCAATAACAGGATAGGGAAAACGGGCTCGAGAGATGGCATGTCTTTCAGATGAGCTACATGCAATAACAATAGATTATTCTTCAGTGTGGGGCTGGGACCTTGGGTTTGAATGTTGGCAGTGTATTCAGCAGCTGCTGGTATACAACTAAGAAGAGCTACCACAATAGGAGGGAAGAAACCCTATTCCCGATTTCCCTTAGCCTTGTGATCATCCTTCACAAATATATGAAAACAAGTGGAACTTCAACCTCACAGCATTGTTAATACAATGTCTTCAGGACAAACAATCACCACTAATAAAGACAGGGGAAAAAAAACAAGTCAACCATCTGGAAGTAACACACATGGGAGGTTATGTTGTATATTCAATTTTGAAGAGATTACAGTAAATTAACAAAAGAAAAAAGCAAATATTGACCAGTGAATGATCTACTTTTTAAGGGTCTACTCTTGTAAACTTGGCTGTAATCCACAAAAATATACTTTTCTTGAAAACGGTGATTATACAGTACATTCAGTATGTACTATCACCCTGGTGATATATATTAAAGTCCTTATTTACACAACAGAGGAAAATGTTTGGCTCAAATTTTCATTTGTACAAACAGAACAGCAAATGTTCATGGCTTTAGATATTGATTCAGGTTTACATGACCTTACACCGTTTGTGATGAAGCACAATAAAATATAAAACTACGATGAAAGAAACGGTGCATTTGAGTGAAACTGTAGTAACTGTACAAAACAACACAAAAGAACAGCTTTGGCTTATATTACTGATGAACTGTTACACAATTGTGAACATGTTGATTTTCTCACCAGTTCAACTGGACAGGTTTGCATTCTCTTAATTGCACATTTATATATCCTACTCTTTTTAAATTAAAAAATGATAGTATGTCATTATTGCAATAATTCTGTTGCTATTTTTGTTTTACCACCAACAGTACTGTTTCATTTGATCACTAAAGTAGTCTCAACTGCTGCGTTTAATTCACTGCATGTAAAATCCTGGTAGTATAAAGTATAAATTAACTCCATGTTCTCTGTATTTCCTGATGAACTGATCGATAAATGAGACGAGGCCACTTGAGTTAAAGGTCTTGTCTTACAGCATGATTTCAAAGATAGTTCATCATATTCGAGGGTTTTTTTCAGCTTGAAAGCAACGTAAATTTTTCAGATTTTGTTTGCAACTTGCAAGCACAACAGCATTACAGCAATTACATGTAAGTGTCTGTCTAGACCGGTGACTTCGATAATCTACCACTTATTGTTTAACGATTATTCTTTAAACGTCCTCACTTGCAAATATGTAATGCACCAAGTACCTGATACCACCTGTTTGTGCACGTTATTCAGTCCAGCTAACTGAGATTTTTTAAATCTTCCTGCTTCAGTTTGAGAATTATTTATGTGGATATGTTTTGTAACATTTTGCCACTCAGTCTTACAAATTGAAATGGAGTTGAATAATAGTATAGTAATGATAGCTCTAAGAACCCTTGCTCTTTCATTTGTCTCCATGTCTCACCCCTCCCTCTCCCCCTCTCTGCCTGGCTGGTGACTGGAGGCCTGATCCCGGCTCTTTATGTCACCCACGTGTCCATGCGCAAGCGCTTGACTGAGGGGCTCTCCCTGTCCTCGGAGCCAGCTGGGGGTCTGCCCAACCCAAGTGGGGAGTGGAAGTCTGGCCGGTGGTCCTCTCGATCACTGCCGTCATAAGAGCTACAGGAGGAGCTGAGGCTGTCGGCAGGTGAACGTCCCAGAACCTCCTGTCGGCTGGACCCTTGCTGCGGCTGCTGAGGGGGGAAGCCGGAGGGGGTGACGCGCTCTCGAGGCGGTGAAATGGGCTCTGACTTGATGTTTATGCTGTGGCTGGTGTTGATGGAGAGGTTGGAGCCCTGAGGTAGGTGACCTCCACCACTGCAGAGAACAAAAGCATGACATTCTGTGTTCAGTTTTGGAAAAAAGAAGAGACTACAAAAGTGAGGTGCAACAACGGCAGGAACATGTAAATGTGTGATTCAGCATGATATCACAGAGCACAGTGGGTGTTGCTTTTATGTGAGGGTGTCTGGAGAATGTGCCTTTGTTTGAAAGTGTGTTACTCACACCAAAGAATTAAGAGCTGCCTGGCCCAGTTGATGCTGTTGCCATGCCGACATGGAGCCCAGCGAGAGCCCAGGAGAGCTGAAGCCCTGAAGGGAGGAGATCTCTGCACTGCTCAGGGAGAACTCTGTAAAAACAAAAGCAGCCACACACAGTGAGAACTCCTCTCACATTGCAGCTACAACACTGTATGCTGCTGAGAAGAGAGCAAGAACCAACAGCGTACAGTACAAAGAGTCACAGCTGAGGCTGTTGTGTTAGTCTGAGGGGGAAGCGAGGCCAGACTCACCAGCAGGGTTGTAGGAGGTGGGCATGCCCGAGTAGACAAGACCCTGAGGGGGTAAGCTGGGGGTGGTGACAGACACTACTGGAGTGGCCAGCTGCTGGGCGGCCTGGGAGCTGCTTATCCTCTGGGTGTTCTGCAGAAAAAATAAAATAAATACAAATAATAAAACATGGGAATTGCATTAATGGAGATTTTAAAACACAACACCCTCTTATAGTTTTTTAATACAAAGATTTAGAGTGTGCAATTGATGTACTGACATATTGGAAACACATGGTTGTCAGATGCTTGAGTGCTTTACTAAATGCTGCCACTAGGTGGTGGTGTAACTTCATGACAGTATTCTGGTCTCTCTGTGTTACACACTTTACTGTATGTGAATTTTTTTTACATATGAACAATATTTTCTGTGTTTAAGGGGAAGAGATTTAAGACATTTATTCAGACATGGCTCACTAAATGTTTGTGTATTTACTAATTTCAGGTAAACTTTTCCCATATTCAAAGTAGTAACCACATGCTTAATATATATATAGATGGATTTCAGTTTAAAAAACATTTTACATAATTTAATTAAAACATTAATGTAATCATTTGTTTCTTCTTCCATTTTTTTTTGTAGAGAACTCAGAGATGTAAACAGTGCAGTTTATTACTGACATGCATAAACAGGCGTTGTTAGATATGAAAAAGGACCCTGTTGGGGGAAAGTGCAGGTGAGGAACGCCGAGTGCAACAAACTGAGGTTTCACAATCAAATTAACAGCTTTTAACTGAGCGGGTGCAAAGAGCTAAATAAATGACTCATTTCAAATCCCACGGTGACGTACAGTGAGGCTCCAGTGGTTTTTTAGTGCAGTGACTATAGCATGCCGTCCTCACAATCACACCTACACAGCACAGTGTGGTCATGCAGCAGACTACGCCGTGAGAGCTACGAAAACGCACAACCTCCTACTACACTAATCCAAAGCAGACATAGTTTGAAACAATACGAAAACAAATCTTCCAAATATAATGTGACTAGCAGCTGCCAGCGGCTACGTTTGAAGCAGCATTGCATCATAATGTAGTTGATGGCTTCCTCGCATTGTTCCAACACTCTCCAGCCAGATGACTTCACCCAAACCAAGTATCGCACAGAATGATATCATTAAAGATGACGTAATCTTCTCTTCCTTAGCAAAAGTATTAATCATTTATATTTTCTACCCTTTTTCTGAAATGTTTCAGATAGTGACTTTATTGTTACGGTTTAAAAAAAACAATCTTAAAGAAACTTACACCTTTAGCTTTTTCTCTTTTTCCTCAAACTCTCTGTGGTATATGACTAACATTTAGCAATTTAAACAGGCTGAGGCAATTTTCACAGGCCAAACCCAAAACATGCAGTGACAAACATTGTTCTTATGTATTATTGCAGGCAGTTCTGAGAGCCAGTCTCCTGTTTAATCGCTCCCTTTTGTCTAGCACGTCTGGTTACCGGAAGCGTGTAACATTTTAGCCATTTGCTCAGGCATTTGTCAAAACTCACCAAATCCATTTCCTCCTCCTCCGACTGATCCCGACAGAAGAAAACAAGAGAGGCAGAGTTACCGAAAAAGTAGCAGAGCAACTGTAAATCGCTCTGGAATAAGAGCCAGCAGTCTGGATACTGGAGGTTATAAGTAATATGAGGTGTGGGTGACTTCTTATTCCTATAGTCTGGTGTTAACTTTTTCATTAAAAAAAAAAAAAACACCAAAGTTTTCATCTTCAGTTCAAGACTGTGGCCATTATCTATAAATGTTCAATGTGATTTTCTAATGTTTAAGCATGTTGGGCTATAAAGTTGTTATGTGGTCAATGATGAGGAATCAGCAGTCAGGTCCTGCAGGACAAAACTCACCGAGGGAAAGTACGTTTAGTACAGTAAGGCAGCAGAATAATTCTGAATTCAACAAAGAGATTATCATGTAAGCAACAGAAATCAAAGAGAAGGTTTCCTCTCAAAAAAAAATGACTGCATAGTACTACGCCTCTCAAATAGTATCTCAACTCCTCCCTGCGCTGTAAGAGAAACCTGAAGCCCGTCCTCCATCTTTTCTCTTGCTGCGGAACATACAGCGACCAGACCGGGTCCGTCTTAATACCCACACTCAATCAATAGCGGCAGGAAGACACGACAAGGGCGACAAGATATTATCTGGCTCACACCCTGGCCCCCTGATTAAGTCTTCATCTACACTCTGTCACACTGAGATGTGATTAATTTAATACCATTATGGCCTAATGACAGGCTGTCTGCAGACCTGCCACAGCCTGCGCCCTCACAGCCTTTTACCATTTGAAACTGCTCTATTCGCTCAGGCAGAACAGAACCGACCTCAAGCCAAAGCATAACCTCTTCCAGACCTCTCACAACACTACCTGCCATGTTCTACTGATTCCACATGCAGACATGGCAACGCGCAGACGTTAAAATAAAGCACGAGGGCCAGTTGAAGCTTGAGCACCCCCAGTAACCCGAGGTTTATTTACCAAACACAATCATTTTCCTGGAGTGGCTCCTGTTGCTGTCAGCAACAAGCACAGTTTTGAAATGGCATATCATCTGCACAGTGTCTGAGAATCCCCTGCCTGTAGCTTTTTTTTGTATGTTGATTTATGACCAGAGGTCTGTAGTTTGCCTTAAGGTGCTCACTGTGGTCAGAACGCCCTGTTCTTTCATTATTATTATCATTAGAGAAAGTCTTCCATTTAAATGTGAGCCATCGAGTGAGAGTTATGACACCTGGGCTGCAGATTCTTGGCTCCATTTACATTCAATGGAGGCGATCTGAGAAAAACAAGAGCACGAGAGCGATGCCGCTCAGCTCTGCACACTGTGCGTGATTCCCACTTGGCAGATACTCTTTGGTGAGGTGACAACCTCACTGGCACGGCACGATGCTACATTGATGTGATAATTTGTAGCAAAATACTGCAAGACATTCTGCGATTAATGTCTGGATTGAGACGTTGAACAAGGCACTTGTCTTCCCTACAGGAGAGATACTCGAAGGTCCTTTAGTTGGTGTGTTTTTTGTTTTTTTTTGTGCAGTGGTGTGCTTTGTACTCACCAGTGGGGGCATCATCCCTTTGCTAGACGGAGGGATAACAACCCTTAGGTCTGGCTTGCGGCTTCCCATTCCCATGTTCCCTCCAGGGGGCGGGGGAGACTTGGTGGGCATGACTTTACCCAGGCCATTGCCGCTGGATGAGCTGAGGACGCCTGGGGAGCCCCTGGGGTTAACAAAACCGTTCCCTGCAGAGGTACACAGCGATAGAAACACATCATCAAACCACGGACTGTGACTGACAACACTCTCAGTCATCAAGCAGCACTCTCACACAGTGTTGTTTTTCCTGCCGCAGCACGCAACGTTAAGTGTTTCCAACCCTCTGGGAACTTTTAATAGACTTGGATAATTATCCTGCACATTTACAAAAATAAAATGTCCATTTCAAAATTGATGAGCCTTTTATTTTTATCGTGAATGATTGGATCAAAGTCAAGTCTTCGTATCATGGGAGGAGGAGCAGTTCACTGGCAAATGTACTGTGACTGCTTAAAAGAAATAGCTGAAGCCATTACAGCTGAATAAAAAACAATAAAAGATGTCTACATGTTGTTTTAACATGGCGCACACAAACATTAGCAAAGTGTTAGACGATCCCTTAAACATTCACAACTTGATAAGGAGGGTTGTTAGTCATTTCCTTTTTTACAATAAGTCAGAATGAGTCCCCACCAACTTATTTCAGGAACTACCCACCCTCATCTCTCCCACTCCACTTCTGGACAGCTACTGCATGCAAAATGTAAGCTTCATCAGCAGATCATTACAGTCAATAAGAAGGTATGTGTTGTTTGAGATGACTGAGACTCACAAATAAGAATTCTAATGAAAACAGAATAATGCAGAGGAAAAACTGCAATAGCAAAATGACCTGTAAGAATTGTTAGAGCGGTGCAAGTGCTTCATTTCTAAAAGACAGATTTCACAAAAAATATGACTCCTTCAAGGTTTTATAACCTAGAGAGCTTTTTTTTTTTTCATTTGCAATATACTGTGTGACTCATCTGAACAAGGTCTGCAGTGAGGTTCTGCAGATTCCACAAAATCGACGCCAATAGAAATAAAGCAATGATTTGCTATGAAAAACAAATGATTGTAGTGCACTCAATTTCGAAAAGATGTGCAGTGGCATTATGTAAGGCAAAATAAATGTATCCTTTAGAAATACATACATGTGTAAATCCTGAAAAGAACGGAAAGAAAACTGAATGGTATCTAGCACTGCATCAACAGATCACTAACACTTCAACAAGTTGCTAACCTCTCCATTGTGTGTGGTGTATCCCACTGAAACACAAAGTGTGTGCACAATGAGTAGGCCCTTGCGTAGGAACATAATGGAACAATAGCCCCTCTAACTAAAGATAAGGACAGCAACAATTCACGGTCAAATAAACAGTTATGAAGCCAACAATAGTATCACACAGCTGAATCAACAGTATATACAAGCAGCTATCCCCATCAGCGCTTGGCTTTGATCACACCAGACTTGGCTGCCGCAAGAAAACAATGTTTACAGAATTAACAGAGTAAACGTCCAAGAGTCTAAAAATAGACAACCTGATTTAAAGCAGTGAAGATGTCATTGAGTGGGAATAAGATGTTAGTCCAAAATACAATTTCATGTAAGGGAATGTAATTATTCAGAATAGCATTATTGCATGTGAAGAGCTTTCTGAAGGCTGTTGATGAGAAAAACAAGACAAAGAAATCCCCCCCCCCCCCCCCCCCGCCCCCCGTCATAGCTGGGAAAGCACAGATGTACTTATAACATGTATGATGACTTCATTCTAATATGTAGCTCAACCTCATCACACAAGCTCCACCAGTTAGATAGCGTGCACAATGTCCTAAAACTGTTAAATCCAGTATACAAATATAACACAGCCGATTAATGATGCCAGTCCTTTAACTGTTTGGACTTATTGTGATTTTTATAGTGAAAATGCATAAACATATGCTTCTCCATACTTCTTTCCTACACAGCATGTGATGGCTATATTGTGTTCACGTACAAAGCATTTTTGCTGCAGCTCAATTATTTACACAAATACATCTGAAACTGATACAGGCTCTTTTGATTTGGAAAAATATATGTATATTTGTCCAAGTGTTCCGCAGATATAGACAATCAATCTGTAGAGAAAGGTGTAATGTTGCTCACACATATGATGGCTATATGAATACTACAAACATGGAGACAAAATAAAAGATAGAGGACATAAGAACCTGGCAAAAAAAACACCAAACATTCACAAAACTTGAAAAACTCAGATTCAGAAAAACGTTAATTGTAATTGAATACCTAAATAGCCCATTGTTGTTCATTGTTAATGATTGAAAATGACTAATTCTGAAATGTAGTTACTCTGTGTTTATCAACATTTCAGTTATTTAATTTTTTTATGTTTGAACCAACATAATGTGTTCTGATAACAGTGTGATACTGGACACATAACAAGTGCTACACACGGCAAAGACAGACAGACAGACAGACAGACAGACACTAAGTACTGACTTAACTGGCTAATTCAAAAAGGATTAACCCATATGACTTGCATATCTTTGGAAAGTGTCTCTGATTATAACTTCAGATGTCTGATGATGATAAAATCCCACACTGCTTTTCAAGTCATTGCCAAAGACTTTGACCACAAAGACGTATTCGAGCCAAGGTAACAGCCAAAAGTTAAGACCAAGCCTTTCAGCAGAGACATTTCAATAGGCTTTTTCTGATGCCTGACTTCTTTCCATATCCAGACTGAGACTCCTCTAACGGACTGGTAGTGCCAATAAATCCTCCCTGGCAGGAATCTGTGCATGCTGAAAGCTGTTTAGTTTCAGTTCATTGTCCTGAATTATTAACACGGTCTGGGACAGGGCCATTACATAAGGCCTTGTGTTCACAACTGAAACATTCAGTTTTCATTTGGAGTTCAGGGAAAGAAAACACAGTGACTTATTGTGCCCAGCATCCCACATGCGTCAGGTTCAGGTAAAAATGTCTTTGAGAAATGGTAGATGTTGAATCAAGCCCTCCAAAAACACATTTTCTAATAATAGACGCTACGCACAGTCCTATTGTTGTGTCTCAGAAAAACTAAGAACGGACAGGATGTGAAGAGGAGGTAAACGATTGTTCTTCCCCTCAACTCTTTTCCTGTAGAAAAGAAAAACACACACATAGGCTTTATATAAAAAGTGGACATGGACACCATGACATTACCTATTGATTTTTTGACTTCCGTTTCAAATGCTCAATTTTGGCCAACGCCATCTCAGAAGTGGCCATATTTTTTTTTTTTACAAAAGGCCAGAAGTTTAGGAACTTGAATATGCTGAGGTAACACCACAAACAGCTCGCGGCACCCATATGTCACCCACAGCAGCTCCTATCTTAAGGATGCACACTTTGAAGGCTTCATATAGTGTACATAGGTGAACTGAATCCAAAAAATGTTAATACACTAACATTCTTCTTCCTTTCTTGTGAAAGGGGAACCAAGCTGAGATCAAAAATGTACCAGGCTGTTGGCATGTAAGTGTCTGCTGTAAAGTTGGGCTTTTTTTAATAGGAAGTTCAATGGTGATCAAATAGTGTTCGGAACCAGCCTCAAGTGGCCATTCAAGAAACTGCAGACACATTTTGGCGCTTTTGCCTTGGCTTCGTTTTTCAGCCCATAAGGTTGCTGATTAAGAAAAAACTGACAAAACAGTTCACATTATTGTTTTGTTTTATCCAACATGAACAACATTTCAACTCTGAATACCTACAAACATGTTTTTCATTGAGTTTTAAGAGCTTGTAATGCTCAAATTGCATAAGAAAGATAGAGAGACACACACAGAGAGAGAGAGAAAGAGAGAGAGAGAGAGGCCTCTTAAGTCCTCTCCTGTTCACCACAACTTTGTTCTCAAAGCTCACAAGTCAAGGATCAGAGCTTTTAATTCGCTGTAATTGTATGAGTTGTTGGGGGGAAAAAATCGGTCATAAAACTATAAAATGAGACTTTAAGAGTGGGGTTTATGAGGGTGTAGTGGAGCTTTAAAGACATTATCTAAAACCAAAAGCTAGACAAAAACAACAGCAGATGGCTTATTTAAGAAAGAACAAGAGAAACACTTCTGCTGGAAAAATCTCACCAATAATGTTCACCGTGACATCAACATATGCCACTTCCAAGTCCGGCAATTTGAGCAATCTGCCAGAAGGTAAATAATAACTCCAACAGTGGTTTTTTGGGAAGTCATTTCTATTTTTGCCCTGAGTTAAAAAGAAATCTTCCTGTACATGTACATGTAAGTAATATCTTCTCTGTGTGGTGACACCAGTGAACAGGAGAGAAGATATCACACGGCGCATCTTCCATCTGGCCACTTTGAAAGGCTTCTGCTGTGGTCATAGCTGCTACTTGTGAAAAATCAGAGCTATGTCAGGAATGGTCATCTGACAGCAGGGCTGGAGAGGTTTCCCCTCCCTGTAGTCTCTTGCTGTTCTACACACTTGGTACAAACAACAGCTGCAGCATGCACACACTGTGCCAAACACTGACGCCCCCTGGCAGAAGATCTTATCTCTACCCAGAGCCGTTACCACACCCTGAACTTAAATCTTACCCGGCTCTTTGAAAACCGATCTGAGGTGGTCTCCATATGTTCTGATCAATATCTGACCAAAATATCCCATTGTAAGCCTATATTCTTATGGACTTCCAAAACATATAAGAACAAATATCTAACCATGTTGTAACTTCATGCAGCATTCAAGCACCAAGCTCATAGACAAGTGAAGAGTTAAACTCCACCTGCCTCAGTCTCTCACACAGCACATAGCAGCCATGACAGGCTGTTCGGTCATTGTGTACTGAGGACTTAGTGGGATGTCATGGCTCAAATACCTACAGGGTTATGCTGGTCTAGGCATCTTACAGACCCTCTCCAGCCATATAAGGGCTGCCAGAGCTGTGGGGGTAAACAGATGCACCTGTCAATAGAGGGAAAGGAATCAGGACGAGGAAAGGCTACATAGAGGTGACAAGTTTAAAGGAAAATGCTGCGTTTATTTACCCGCCAGAGTCGGTTGGATAGCTAATTGCCTCGCCTGGTAACAGGGGTTGGTTTCAAGCACAAAAAAAACCCGACTGTGTGAAGGCTGCTGATCCATTTCCCAACTCTCAAACGTGCATTTAACAAGCGTATCATACAATTCCTCCGCTGGGTGAAGCAACACATGTATTCCTTTTGCATACAGGGGGAATGAAGTCTGTAAAAGGCGCCATCAGTCAGAGATAATGGCGATGTCTTGAACCAATCGCAGATGGATACACAGCTATCCGGCTCGCGTGCTTAGCAGGAGGCCTATTGGGCAGAGCTACAGAGAGCTAATGAATCTCTCCGGGAGGACTTACCCGCTGGGCTGGAGCCCACAACACTTGGCACTGAAAGGTCTGTGGTATCCAGTATGCCACCTAATGAGACGCACAGAGTGATATGATTAACCATCTGCATCCTTCTGCAAGCTAGCAGAACATGTGACAGAGATGCCTGAGCAGACATGAAAATGTCACGGAGATCGATCTTCACAGCAAACGAAAGGGAGACATGTGCTCCTGCCAGTGTCCTCATGGTGAGGGGTTTTTCGATATATGATTAAAGAGGGGCGACACCATGCTGTGATCAGCAGGTTTGTTATGTTTGTAAAGTTGGATATGGGAAAAAGAACATTCCACTAAGGAGACTCAACTGAAGAAGTCATCATTCATCTCATAATGTATCTACAGTTTCTCACAGCACATATTAACCCTCAGAGATATTGAAATCAAACACACAGAAAATGTGTGCCCCGTTTGTTCAAAATAAAAACACAATCGTGACCATTTAGCAAATGATCAAATTGCAGTTGTTGGAAAAAAAAAAATGAAGTAAATCCCCTATAAATGAGAAGGTGTGAGCTAATTCCGATATGTGGTTAAAATTGAATGAGATATTTCACACCTTGATGCTTGTTCTTCCATCGTATGCAGTGAAGCCGACTCTTGCAAAAGCCATCTGGACTGACTGAGTCAGACCAGTAACACAAGCATGAGCATAGCCTGACATCATTTTTCCACCAATGCTGATACAGTCAATAGTGTGGTGATGATCATATCAGAGGGTGTGAAAACCATATCACACACAAAAAAACAGGGTGAGGGTGTTAGTATGATGTGACTTTCTGATCTTAGACCTAGAAAATATATATATATATGTATATATATATATATGTATTAGAGACAACAAAAGAAATTCAAAAGTTATCTGAAGAGAAAAGTTTGAACACTTCAAACAACAAGCCTACTCTTGTTCCCTCCCTTGTAGACGATTACATCAGAACCATTTCTTTCTACTGAGTATCCAGTAAATAAAAACAAAACAAAAACAAAAGACTGTTAGCCAAGGTAAGCATGAAGGGAGGGCAAATTCCTATCCTGGTGTACATCACTGGTGTGACAACAGTTTAAGGCGTTGTGTTTTTTCAGGGTTGTTATGTGTTGTTGCTAGCAGATAGTTTGGCAGTAAAGCCTGCAACTCTCTCAAATAACACTCATTACTTTTTTTTAAATTTCTGTTATCAAAAATAATCACAAAGTGAAATGAAAGAAATGTTAAAACATTTCTGATCGTAAGAAGTTGTTTCTTGTTAGTTAGTTGTTGTTTTTTTTCTTTACAAAAGCCAGGCTCTGATTCTAGTGGTTATGCTATGTTTTCTTTTCAACTATAACAAAGTTTTCAGTTTCAAGTGACGAGTCTGGCTCCACCCTGAGTGAAAAAAATCTGCCCAAAACTCCTCTATGGTGTTTAGTTTTTTGTGTGGTTGTTATGTATGGTGGCTAGCTAATAGCATGTTACACTCATGTTTTTTTTTTATCTCACACTCTCTTTAAATTTTACATTTATCTTACTATAAATACACCAAACATGAATGCTTTCTGGTGAATGAGGAACTAGTTATTTAGTTGTTTTTGTTGTTCGTTTTTTTTTTGTTTTTTTACGAGCTAGGCTAATGACCACCACGTTCATTTTACTACTACTATCAAATTCTTCAACATAGAAAACATCAGATTAAAAGATGATGTAATCACATACACATACACACAAAGGGGCTTTTAATGCACCAGATAAAATAACCTTTGAGTTGTCTGGATCTTCCGAGACTAAATAACAATTGTTGCCTACTAACCTGCGCTGCCTGCACTGGTGGGCCTCTGGGGGCCTCCACTCGAGCCCACATTCCTGTGCAGAGAGGCCTGGGGAGGGGACAGCATCCCACTGTCACTCAGGGAGACTGTGGCTGAAGCCAGGGCCTGACTGCCCAGAGGCCCTCCTTGCTGGTACATGGCATTAGGGTTGGAAACGGGCACCGCCACATGCATTGAGAAGTTCTGCTGAGGCAACGCTGAGGGCTAAAACAGAAGGACAAACACAGATGATTACATACACACTCAAAAACATGACGTCTGGTGGTTGGTCAGTGACTGGCAATGCATTATTAATCCAATATCATTAATAAATCAATTGCAGTGCAAACACTAGGAAACTCCATGAAGGATACACTACACCTTTTAAACCAGACAGTTGCTGTATCACAAAATAAGATAATCATTTCTGCCTAACATTTGAGGGCTTTTGAGTGACATTTGATAACCATCAAAAAAAAGTTTATTGTCATTATCATCATACATAGAATACACACATCTTCAGTGCTACTGTAACACAGAGAAAACAGGAAACACAAATCCAAAAAAACATGCATTCAGGTGATCACTTTGGCATTGCAGCAGTCAGCACTGGACAGTCTTTTGTCTTGTGCATAAGCACTGTGTCGTTGTGTTTCTCACCACAGCAGAGAGGGGAAACAGGGACTCACAACTTACGAGAGTCGTGACTCACCTGCATTTACCTTCAAAGTGCTGACTGTGCAAAGCGTAAGTGAGAATGACAGGTGGCAGTGAGAACGTTTCATCATAGCATTATCCAGTGAGCCAGTCGGGTGTTATCATTAGTTTGTTAATGGCAAAGTGATGCTCTTCATGTAAGGAACATAGAGAAAATGACTGCTTAGTAAGCACTATGTTCTTGCACAATTCTAATATTGTCACGCATGATAAGATCACAAAAGATTTGTAGGGACTTTAAAGGGTGAGCCAGTGTGGTATTTGATGAGGGAGAGGGAAGATGCTAAATGATAGTGTGGTGTTAGCGTGCTGGAACTGTTCAGGGGAATGACTTGTTTGTACTAGAATGTTTTGAAAGAGAAGATGTTAAAGGAGAAATTGTTAAAGTTACATCATCAAGAAAACTGGAAATGTAAATGTAACGTAATGTATGTTTTTGAATAAGGGTATTTAAATCACAGAACATGGTTATCTGAATGACGAGCATTCACATTACTGTACATGACTGATGTGTTTGAGAAACGACTCCTGTTTGAGTTTTGATAACATGATACTGTGGTGTAATCTTTCCAGCAAGATGCATGCAACGATTCACCTGTTCTTATGAAATGTGATCTTATCAGGGTGTGCCAAAGTATCAGTTGCTGAACAAATCAACGTATAAACAAACGCACACCCAGTGAAGGGGGGTATTAATCGTAAGCCAGAGTAGTTCTGAAAGAGGTTGACAGAAGTTCTGGGTGGGGGTAACAAAAAGAGGAAAAGTTAAATGAAAATAAGAGTGAAAATCCTTGTGTGCCACAAAGCCAAGCAAAGATGTTGCATTTACAGTACTTACGATTTTATGATTTCTCATCATATTATCAAACTCCTCATTAATTTTTTTATACTTTTCTTCAGTGTGAGGAGTGAGGACATATGAGGCATCGGGGTCCGGGCTATCACAACCTCTGTGTTCTTTCTTGTTTAGCGCCTGTAGTGAACATCAACATAAAGACAGGAATCAACACAAAACAGCAGGGGACAAAGGAAGTACTTACACCACAGCGCTTGTACATTAAATCACTCTCTTCGCTTAGTTTGCCGAAATGGTCGTCCATGAGGGGGCTGTGCCCAAAACAGTCCTCTGGATCGGGACTAGCACAGTCATTATGGCCTTTGTTTCTCAATTTCTGAAATGAAATTACACAGTTGAAAAGAAACAGAATACAAGATGTGGCTCTGTGTTTGTGCTGCTTATCAGCTAATAAATAAATTCTTACCAAAATAATATCTATAAAAGCATGAAGTGTAATCTGTCCTTCAGTTGTTTTGTTGCATCACAAAAGCTGCTACACCAATGCTCCGTCTAAACTGTAGTTCAACTCAAGAGTATTAGGAAATGGGAAACTGACGTGTCACTCTATATCCTTCCAATCTTTAAAAGTGTCCAGACAAAAAAAAAATGTATCCTCCTCTTTTTTCATCCCGCTTCTCTCTCCTTCTCGACCCCCCTCCTTCCTTTCCTGTTCTTCCCTCTCTTGCTGCAAGTGTGTTTTTTCTTTTTTCTTTTTTGCATTTTTCATCACATTTCAGCCATCATGAGCCACCCAGCTGGAAGAAACCTCTGCATAAGGAGATCCTACAGCAGAGCACTTTAAGACTGTCCCGATTTGGTATGGTTGTCACTCGCGGGATCTTATCACAATGAATGCATGTGAAGAATAAAGCGGATAATCAAATGTGGTCAAAGATGCTTATTTGAGCATGAAATTAAGCAATTATTGTATAAGCAAAGAGCTCATAAGTACTGCATAGGTTGGGGAGTTGTGGTGCAATAAAAAGCCGATTCCAATTTCAGAGGGGGAAAAAAATGCTGTACAACTGAAGATATAAAAGCTACACTGCTCTTTTGCTCAGTTTCATACGGGCTGTTCTCTGCTCCTCATTACAGCTCTGAATAGCGGCGTTAACAAGACGTGCTGACAGCATGTGACAGCTTGAGATATCAAGGCAGTGTACATCAAAACATGATTTATGTGTGGCTCTCGAGGTTCCTCTATCAGGCTACTGCAGGTCCACAGCAGCGCCCTGCCCTGTCTGCTAAGCTGCCTCGGAGGTCTCGTGTCTACAGGAAGGTCACTGACTCTTGTGGATGCAAGGGGTCACAGTGTGAGCCAGAGGAGAGGAACCTACAACTAATGAGACGCTCGCTCTCTTGTGTCTGTTCTTTATCGCCTAACAGAGTGGAAAATGGTGTGTGCAAGCGAAGCGAAGGGAAACTCTGTGAGAAGCAGTGTGTGGTGCGTATGTGCAATGTCTGTGAGTTCTGGTGGTGGTGGTGGTGGTGGGTGGGTGGGGGGTGTTTCTACAGCTGCTACATCCTCTAACAGAGATGTGACATTACATTAAGGTCTGTGCAGACAATGCGGCTAACCCAGGGCTGCTCACCACAACCTCAGTTCAAGTTACATTTCCTAAGACACGGCCCATAACCTTTAAATGCCTCTTATAATATAAACAAATTAAAATTTAAACACCTCGGTCCCCATGCATGCATTTTCTGAGCAATGTTTACTTTTTGCACAAGAATAATGTCAACATGCATTGCACAGACACAGACAGAAATGTGTCGCTTTTTGCACATTTGACGGAAATAAGGAAGTTCAGAAGAGCACCCGCAAAGTCTTCAGACTTCAGTGTCTGCAATGCCAAGAAGAGAAAAGAGCTCCTCTGGATAATGAATGGCCAGCACTGTACCAAAGATGGATTACTGTTTGGTGTGGTACAGAGCAGTGGCATTCTTCTCATTCTAAGAAAACGCCTTGCTGGTTCATTTCCTGTTTACTGAACAAACCCTCTTTAGTTAGGGTCCTGAAAGGCCTGTGTTTACTGGGGTTAGACTGTGCACTTTCTCCACCAGAGAGCCAAAGATCTGATCTCAACCTGCAAATTTAAATCTCAAACCTGCTCATTATGGGAATATCTTGGTCAGACTGGTCGGGCACGGCTGTGTGCGAGCTGGGCAGGGCTGCTCTAGTTTCACAACGAGCCTGGCCAGTCTTCAGCACACCGCACCCACTGGCCCAAGACATGTAGGGAGGGGTGAGGCTGCACAGTGGGTGAGAGGGGAACCAGATAGCAGCGGACAAGGGCAGGCAGATCTTAGATCTCCTCTGTGATACATGAAACTAAGCACTACAATGCATATTATCTTTTGAAAAATTGTGCAATAGAGATTGAAGTGTGAAGAGTTAATTCATCAATGTGGTGTTTTTAATGCTACAACATTGAAGGCCTGTGAAAGCATGGCTGAAATTCTTTGTTAAATGACTTGGCATGTCATGAGCGTCCCGCAGAAGCTTCCTACAGCTCCCAGTAAATGGATCACTAAATCAGCACATGGCCAAACAGGTGTCCCTCTTCCAAACACCTGTCAAGACCTGGCTCACCGTACTGGCCAATCAGAGGCAGCCGCGCACAGGCATGGCCGTAGAAGGGACCACATGGAGCCCTGAAGGCCACCCGACCCCAGATCAGCTTTGCTCTGACATGTCAATGCTGATCTGGGGCTCTTCACTTTTCAGCGCTCTGACCTAGAAAAGGGCAAACTAACAAGATGCAAAAAAAGAAAGTAATTATTGAAAGGAAAACTTCTTTTTGTATACTACTAATAGTTGAACGGAACCAAATGCCTCTCAAATGTTGAGTCAAGTTGTGGGGGTTTTACTTTGGAGAGTTCATTTGGCTAAGCCTGAATAGCTGAGGTTTGGGTTTTCAGTAGCATTTCTAATGGCAGATATGGGTTGTTTGTTACCAAAGGCAGGCTGTGTAGAGAGCATAGACAAGGGAACTTGTGTAATCTATTTACAAGGCCCTCAGAGGCTCACAAAGATGAGTGGGAACAAGGCCAGGGGCTATTTTCTCACAGCAGTCCAAACCTGTATTGATAGATATTTGGCTCTTCAAATAAAAATGAGACTCTGAGTGGCTGACGTCAAACCAACCGGGCACTATTGTCAGTGTGTGCATGTGTGTGTGTGTGTGTGTGCGTCTGTCTGTCTTTTGGCTTGTGTGATACTTCAACTTCTTTCTCCAACGTTTTCCATTGCAGGAGGCCTTGAGGCTTCCTTACCCTGAAGAAAAATAATGTCATCTCCACCTGAGTCCTGACTACAAACCCAGCTGTAACCAAGGAGGAGACATCAGCATAGTAACCAATCCATCTCTAGATTTGAAGTATGGACAAAAAGGCCACATCATTGAAATCTTACAAACCATTTTATTCAAATTCAGACAAACAGAACCTGCATAACAATCTGTTCCCAAACCTCAGATTCATTCTCAAGCATAATATTCACCTTTTTTTTATTTCAAAATTGAAGCAAACACTCTCTTCCATGGATTAAAAATAAAACTCAACCCTTGCGTAAGCCACCTACATCACCTGTTTCTTAAGAAGTACTTCCAGTGGAATGGGCCCAAGCAATTTACTCGGCTGCTGTGAGTCTTGAAAAAACAATTTTACTGTGATGTTCTCCCTCTCCTGTGTCAAGAGAGCTTTCTGCATTTGACTTATTCATGTACTGCACAGTACTGTACCTGAATAGAAGGCAGGGTGAAATAAATAGTGGCTCGGTATAAAAGCTGAACTACAAAATCTGTGGGGGAGATGGCTGAAAGGAAGGCATGAAGAGGCTGTTTTTTTTCTATAGTCTCTTCCATTGTGCCTGAATCACAGTAACGTTCACTTACAGCAGCGTTCACTATTGGCAGAGCACCACCTGACCTCTGACTGCTCCACCACAGCTCTGATTACAGGCCCCTCGAACAGCAAGACAGTTTGTAGAGTAATGGCAACGGAGCAGGAAATTTCACAAAATGTTCCTAAAGTGGAGTGCAACATGAATGTTTAATGTATGTTGTGTTTATTCCTGCCTTCCTACACAGAAGCTATATTTTAACCGGTTGCTCTGCAGCCGCCCCGCTCTCATTTCCCACAATTTAGCCAGGTCTCGCAGCTTTTCACCCTGCAGTGCTGTGAATTAGCCCTTGTGCCCGCCGCTACACTAAGCAAGGTAGCGTGCTAATCCTCATGACATCACCATTGTGTCCAGGCCGTTCCATCTAATGTGCTTATCAAAGGGCTTCTTTGAGTGTAAACGCACTAGGAAATCAGCATGGGGAGGCGGCTGATAGGAAGGCTTTTATCTGGTAAGGAATATTTCTGCTCTTATATAACATCTTAAGAGACTTTCACTACCAGCATGTTCCCCCTGTGGTGATGTAGTCTTCACTTGAGGTGAATAAAAGCCTTTTTTGGCTGTTCTTTAAGCACTGTATGCCATAGTCAAGCACAAGGTTACTGTAATGTTGAGAGCTTCCTCTCTTTCTCTGTGTCCTACCACATATTGTGAGTTGGGAGTGGTGGGCTGTTAGATAGGGAAACTTCTGTAATTCCCAGACATATCTTGTTTAATCTCATAACCATTGCACATTACTGAGTGGACTGATATCAGGATATGAAGCTGGATTCATGTCCTTCCTTCAGCTGTCTCTATTGTCTACTTACTCAGTGGACAGGAAGAGCAGCGGGAGGGGGAAAGTGCTCAACATGACTGTCTGCGTTTTATTTGGAATTTGTTGTATTGGGAGTTATTATAAAAGCAAAGTACAGAGTGACATTCAATTCCACCTGACACAGAAATGACAATTCCCTATGCTCAAATGGTGGCCTTTTTTTTTTTTTTTACGTCAGGCTCATGATGGGAAGCTAAAAAGATGTAATAATGTCGTATATTACAAGTCATATAAATGAGGATCTGACAATCTTTTTCCATCACACCACTTCTCCCTAAACTGAAAAAAAAAGATCTTAATTATCCAGAGGGACATTTGTTAAAGTAAAACCCACCAGTTACCATAAACATCAACTACGCCTATAGCTCACATTATGTCGTCCTACACTTATTCAATGAACAGTATATTAGCCTACATTAGATAGGGAATTTATTACATCCCTATTGTATCACTATAATTACTGTATTGTTCTTGTTTGATACTTCTTAGTTAAAGTCTTTATATTTGATTTTTCACACTTAAATATAATAGAAATCAAGTATATCCTCTGAAAATAACTCTGTGAGTCATGACTGTCTACAATGGGTGTAATACCCGAGTCCCACCGTCTGTGATGTTTTCAGAGTTTTCAGAGTCCTATCTTCACTTTGTTTACATCGCCAGGAAGGCCGGCTGACTCCTCCCCTCGTGTATAAAAGTTGTTTAATTGAGGGACTAGAGAAAAGAAGAATAACATACTGTACTCACTGCTTAACTGTGTTTCTAGATCACGCTCATTTCAGGTAAATTTACATGCAGTGTGAAGATACGAGCATAATAAAGATCGCTAGCATTAGCATGCTAACACAGCAATGCACCGCAAGTTGTTTTGGTTTCATGCTGGTGCTCAAGGGCGACACCTGCTGGATGAAAAAATTGCATATAAAGCCTTTAACGATAATATTACCAGGTTAGTAGCAGAATGTAACGTTAGCTTTAGTCCGCCTGTAGCTAAAGGGTCATCATATATGTTGAATATGTTGAAAGATGGCCAGTTTTAACATCTCCAGATTTTCATTGTCTTTTGGTAGCTGATAAATGAAGATGACGTGATGATAGGATAATAATTGTGTCAGATATCCAAATCTTAAGGACTTTCAACCTGGAGACCCAGTGGTCTGACATTAAGCCAGCAATTGAGTTGATATAATTTCACCCTAAGCATGAAATAAAGGGAAAATGAGCACCATGTTGAAAAGGTCAGTGGAGCAGAACGGTTGGTTCAGAGTCAAACAGGTAGTGATCTATTCGTCCAAAGTAAACAACTTGCACACCAACACGCTCACTTGGGCAGTGATGGATACACGAGGGAACAAACCAATGGTATTCTTGTGCCATTCACTGGACCGACTCGTTCACGCTATATCTGTTGAGGCCGTGCTGTGCAGTGTGCAGTCCCTTCATAGCTCTCACCTCTTGACAGCGTGGTAAATGACTGATGTGACAAAGCTATTAGAAGCCGCAGTCAGAAAGAACAGTCTCAATCAGCCGACTGTGAATTTTGCGTATAGACAAGAGGGAATAAAACTATAAAATGAGGATAGGCAAGCTACAGTCATCATTATCCACCAATGAAAAACAATAAGAACTTATACATGTACTATTCACACTCCACCTTAATAAAAGGTTGAACGCATTTTTAAAAAAGTATAGAAATGACAATCCATACTACAACATTAACATATAGATTATTGAAAATCTTTCCAACCATCTTTGCTCCCATTCTCCCATCTCTCTCTCTTTCCCTCTCTATGGTCATTGAGTGGATCATTAGCTGTCAGGGCCCTTGAAACCATACCCCCAACCCTGAACTCCCATTCCTGCTTGCCTCTAAAATATTCATAAGGACAATTAGGAGTTCCGATAAGGCGAGTACGGAGGGTTGGGGGGCGAGTGGCAGAGAGGGCAGGATGTGCCAGCAGGACGTCTGTTCTGCAACACTCTATACCCGGACCACAGACCTGTCCTCATCAATCTGAGACACAGCAGCCTCCCTCTTTGCCCCCAGTCAGGTCAGGCAGCGAGGGGAAGGTGGCACAGTGCCAGCTAACCCCCCTTATCCCAGCAGGCTTTGCTCTGTCCTCGCCCCTGGGCAGGAGGGGTTGGACCGCACAGCACACATATTGGAAGGAGGGAGGGAGGGGGGGGGGGGGGGGGGGCACAAGGGCAAGCTGATTGTTGCACGAGCTAACTCACAGAAGCCGCCATGTTTGAACGCGAGGTCTCATTTCAGCCGTTTGGCCTGCAAGGTCAGCGAAGAGCATACAGAGGGCGGATTCACGGCCTCTAATGATCTTTAAGATACTTAGTAAAAGCGATGCTTTGTTTTCAGACCAAGCCAAATTAGGTCAGCTCAATGTCTGACCTAATTCATTAGGACGGTACCAACACAAACCACTGACCGGTTTGTGGTTTAGTTTACAGTTTTTGAAAAGCACTGAGAACATTACAAGATGCCATCAGTCTTCTGTTATAAGCTTTACTCTTCCCCGAAAAAAGTACTGACTTTAAGTACTTGCTGACATTACATTTATTTTGTGTTACATCTTGCAATATAGCCTAGTCAATTAGGTTTAATTAAAGGCTTTATATGTGATTTTTTGATCCAGCAGATGTCGCCCTTGAGCACCAGCATGAAACCAAAACAACTCGCGGTGCATTGCTGTGTTAGCATGCTAATGCTAGCGATCTTTGTTATGCTCGTATCTTCACACTGCATGTAAATTTACCTGAAATGAGCGTGATCTAGAAACACAGTTAAGCAGTGAGTACAGTATGTTATTCTTCTTTTCTCTAGTCCCTCAATTAAACAACTTTTATACACGAGGGGAGGAGTCAGCTGCCGTCCCAACGATGTAAACAAAGTGAAGATAGGACTCTGAAAACTCTGAAAACATCACAGACAGTGGGACTCGGGTGTTACACCCATTGTAGACAGTCATGACTCACAGAGTTATTTTCAGAGGATATACTTGATTTATATTATATTTAAGTGTGAAAAATCACATATAAAGCCTTTAAAGCTCATTAATGGCTTAATGTGTGTAAGTTGTATGCAGTGTGTATACCTGTCTGCAGGCCAGACATTTTTAGAGACCTCAAGAAAATAAAGCATGACATTTTAAAAATATTCTGAAGTAAAAAAACTCACAATTTTGAAAAGAATCTGAAAAAAAACAACTTTTTTTTTTAGTCTAGCTTTATACAAACATATGAGTGTTATTCTCTTGTGTAAAAAAAAAACCCTGCATGTTTCAAGTGTCAGATTTTGAGATAGAACATATCCTAATTTAGACATTTGAGTATTGGCTCATAGTGTAAAAGGAAACTAATGTTTAGAAGAACACACTTTGGCTTGTGTTTCCTTTGTGTGTTTCCTTTCACGTGAGGCCCTCTTAAGAGATATTCAAATGAGACATCGGCTATATAGCTGAGAGGGTGGAAAAAAGCTCTGATGTAAAGGACATACAACATGTGCTAAAAACAAAAATCTCTTAGCGGTATCCTGGTAACAAGCATATCATGATGGAGAGCAGAGCCACCATAAAACGTTAAGGTGGGGTTCATAATGGGTTTGAAATGTACAAACCTGATCATTTGAGTCATAGTTTAAACCATTCAGCAACTCTAAAGAAAACTGTCCAAGGTACAAAATGCATGAATATCGCTAAACACTGAATGCTGCTCTTATTCCAATAATCAAATTACATTTACAGTTTGAGAATCAAAGGCTAGTCCTCTGCCATCAGGAAACAATTACTGTGTGTCTGTTCCATAACCAAGGACATATAACAGAGTAGTTTGAACATTACCTCAACTGTTTCATTACACTGAGAAAACTACAAAAGAGGACTGGTGACCCTTTTTCACTAAAAGCCCAGAGGAAAAGGAGTCCTTGTCCTACAAAAAGGGGCACTTTGAAACCCAGCGTGTCGCTCGCAACAGAACCATTAATACTGCTTCACTCACATGGAGAGAGAAGACTTTGCACACACAACCCTCACCACGCTGCTCCATAAGGGATAAATGAATAATTTATTGAACATGAGAATTAACACTAACTAAAGAAAGATGGCATAATAAGGAGGGTTGGAGTTGCAGGTTAACTCATGATACCATACTGTATCATTTGATACGCGATATGTGACCCACGATAATGATCGTCTGTTAAATTCAGACAACCTCTGATTGGTTGATACCTGTTGTTGTTAAGAATCAAGCCTCGGCTGCTTGGTAAGTGTCATCATTATGCTCTTATCTTGAGCATCACTCAGGGCCAGGGGGTCTTTGGCTACTAGCTTTGAATTTTTTGAATTTGAATGTTTTGTTTTGTCCCGATTCCCTACGGCTGAGCTACTGCCGCCCCGTGTTAGCATGTTGCTTTAGCAGATGCTTGGAAAGAGTTGATGTCAAGAGCACAGCAGTGGAGGGCTGTTTTCCGGCCTGGGCACAGTTTTGAATATTTTCAAGCCTCAGAAGATGTTTTGATCCGAACCGCTGTTCCCTTTTTGTTTCCTCCTTAAAGGACTCGTGCCAACGTCACACAAGTTATGTCAGATAAGTGTTGTGTATGCGTGCATGAAGAACTTAAAGTAACACAAGTATAACCAGATAATTGTTTGATTATTAACAGTAAAGTGATTACTGAAGTTAGAAACAGTAATGCCTTACATTACTGTGTTACAGACAAATGTAATCTTATTACAGTAACACCTTACTTTGTATGTGGAGTCATGAAGTAGTGACATAGTAAGTCATATGAGCAGGGGAATATTTTTAGAGTGCTGTATTTTATGATATAAAATGTTGATATTTGGCATAAATTCGATAATTGTATCACGCTGTTCAGGATGCGATCGGTAATTTGTGCCCCCTAATAAAAAGGTATAACCACCCAGCTCTTATAACCAAATCTATGATATATTTATCAAATGTGCAACAGAAAACACTTTTTGAGGGAATGCCAAGTGCATCAGGCTGACTTGTGAAGTGTGAAGTCACTTAAATGTCAATAAAATGTCAATCATTTGTCACTTTCTTTTTAACAAAAACTGCAAACTCTTGGTTTTAGTATTCTCTATAAAAAACGATGTGAACTGTTTTTCACTTTAATTGGAAAGTCCTGACTGGTGTCTACAAATGTTTAGTTCCTAATGCCTACTAATCGTCTGTTGATAGTTTATAGAGTTTGTACTGTTCCCAACTGTTTTTCACTTTAACTGGATAGTCCTAACAGGTCTACAAATGTTCAGTCCGGAATAACAAATGACAGTCTGCTGATGGTCATCTATATATACATGTATGTTGACAATCAACAGATAGTCAAACAAATATATATATATATATATATATATATATATATAAGCTACAAATTACTAGCTTATATATTGATCGTCAATTAATCAAATCTGTAGTTGACAATCAACAGAGTGTCATCACGAGGTGACTAGTCAGTCATTTGATGAGTGAGAAACCTCGTGAATGAGGTCATATTATCATGATCTTGATCATATGTTGACATCATACTGACAGATTGAGTCAGAGTAGTTTGTTGTCAGTTTACAAGAAGTTGAAAATCTACAGATAGTAAGTTGAATGTCAGTCAATAGGTCTTCTGACTGTCACTTTTTGTACAATCTTGTAACACCTTAAAATTCACCTTGTAGTCTACTGACAGGAAGTTGAATACATGTAACTGTTGAATGAGTCTTGTTGAATATCAACTGACACACTGTTGACCTGCAACTGAATATCTACCGATAGTTTGTTGAGTGTCTACAGATGGACTAAAAAAATAAAGTGTTACCAAGTGAGTAATTATTTCTATTGTTATTAAGTTATTTAACATTAACATGAAACCAGAGTCACACTCTTTCCCGTATGTTTACCACAGTTAGCTGTAACCAGAGGCTGGATTGAACCCTGGACTCTGCTGTGACAGTCCTGACTTTCTACATCCAAAATCTACAAGTGTGGTACAAAGAACCCCTAGCCCTACCCACATGGAACATAATCAAGGTCGCTATTTTGTTGTGACTATGAGGTTATTATAAAAGGGTTGAATAAGAAAGAAAATGTGATACTACATTTTCCTCAACAAAAAAAAAAAGCATTTTGTAAGACTTAATTAATAACAACTTTTGTATTATTAATGTTGTTTCAGGTTTTATTTTGTCATCCAGTATGGGGCTGACTTTACAAACGCCACTTACTGAAACAGTAACTAACATCATCAGTTGTGGATTCGTAGTAAACAAAGATAACCCTTCACTCTGTTTTTGCTTAAACATATGCGAGTTATCTATTTTTAACTTGTCCTACTGCACTCGTCTGAAAATAGAAGCTGGTGCAGCGTGAACAGTGAGAGTGTTTGTTTTGACTGGAAACACATGCTAACCCTGGAGCTGACCAGCACAGGCCCAAAGGTGGAATGTCTGCTCAGGTATACACAACGCTCTCAGCACACAGGAAATGGGAAATACCTCGTCTTCACAACACATTCCACCTTCCTCTCAGATAAAAGGAGAAACAAGAGGATTTCAGAAACACACATTAATGACCGCCCATGCTGTTACTTCACCACCGTCTCCATAGACAACATACTGATTGGCAAAGCTTAGCATGAATATGGAAACAAACAGAGTAAACGTCCTACAAGGCGGTATCACAAACAATCCATTCATTTATAAACAAAGTTTCATAACAGTAATCACACTTAAGATAATACCGTCTTATTTAGGATAATCTACAGTGCATGTGCGTGACCGATACTCAAGATGAAAATGTAGAAAATCATTTTAATATCACTCCAATAAATCACAGGAGAGCAGAAGTGCACATACTTTTTTTTCTGTAATAATAAAAATGGGCCTGCAGAAAATTTCACATATATTGAAGCCTTGAAAAATCAACATCAATCCAATAAGTCTAAGTCAATAGCAATGACATTTGATTTAGATAAAAAGGGATTTCTCATCATTGCTGCTGTGAGCTCACAGAAAGGAGAAAGGAGGAGTATGATGATTGCGTTGTGGGGAGATAATGGCAAAAGTGTCATTAAGAATTGACAGTGAAGTCACAGAACCTATCAAATAACAACAAAAATTGTCCTAAATGCCCCCTCCTTTTCACCAGACAGTATTCTGTTTGATTTGGCCCGTTTCCCATTGTTCACAGTCCAAATTTAGTAAAGGCCAAAACACGTTTCTTTGTATCTGAAAGATATATAAAATGGAGCCCAGAATCCAGTTGTTGTCCTTAAATGTAGACTTCTGTTCTCCCTTTCTGAACCATAAGACCGATTTTATACAATTACATAAAGTGAGAAGCATGAACAACTTCAGTGTCAGACAACCAGATCTCTTTCTTTTTTTTTTCTCAAACCAGAATGATGACTTGAAAAGTGTTTCTTCCCCATATCAGAAATGTTGATTTGTCTTTCTATTTAATGTTCCTGGAAATGCTAGTATGATGGTTTCTCGGAAAGATGGTAGAAAACAAATATCACAAGTTTTTTTTTTTCCCCTAAGAGCACAAACAACAGCCCTTCAAAATAAGACACATATTAAGTCAGATAACTTGGCAAAAGGCAAAAAAAAATCAATCTAAAAGTTTAATATACCTTGCCTGTTTATCTTAACATTTTATTTAACTCAATGGAGATTATTATTTTAGTCGCTTTTAACTGTGTTCTCTTGACATTGGAGTGACAGTGCAGACCAGGACGGTGCTTTAGATTTACACCCACACAGCAGAGATCAGACGCAGAAAGAAGAAACACAAACGTAGATAACGCAGTTCTAAACTATGAAAATAATGATTTATCTTGAATGTTTGAATTATTTTATCTCTCAAGATATAACACTGCACAGCCTCTCCACCACTACAACCAACAAAAACGATTGTTAAATCACGCTTTGAACCAAAATAATTTTTGAATGAAATGTGAAACAATAAAAGCCATTACATTTCACAAAAGAAAACCAAGGCACACAACATCCTCCAAATGATGCACGATGGTGAAATAAAAGCTCATTTAACCTGTGACACGTTAAAAGGTTTTACTAGACAACTATTCATTTAATGATCAACAATAACTTATCATCATTTACAGCTATTATTGTCATTGAACTGTAATGAATAATTAACCGTGGTAATATTCTATTGCCTTATTAGCTGTGGGCTATATATAGCTGCCCATTACACAAGAGCACACAGTGGTAGTGATAGTTTCCCTGAGTGCTGACCTGAGCCTCATGGACCATCCTGTAATGTTTCTGTATCACAACTATATACACACAGTACACTAGGGCCCGACCGATATGGGACATTTGGGGCCAATGTTGATATTAGAAGAGGAAAAAATCTGTTACCGAAATATCAACCAATATCTTTCTGAGATCGATCTCCGATCTTTAGAGAATGATCGATTTAGAGGTACAAACACATTTATCGCGTTGATCCCTCAAATGCTGTTATCAAACACACTTATAGATTTATAATGAAGACGAGCCAGAATAACATATGTGGCTGATAAAGGCTTTTGTTCAACTGTAAACAATACAATTAGAAATTAAAAAATATAGAAATAAACTACATAAAAACAAAAAATAAAATCTCATAGAATAAGCCTTTTTACATCGGCGATAGAATAAGCCGATACCAGTAGGCACGGGATAAGTTCATTTCGGCCGATATTATCGTAATCGGACGGGCTCTACAGTATATCCAGGAATATTCTCCACTGCTTCTCAGACTAGTCTCACCAATATGCTTCAAGAATTTAAGGTATATTGAAATAAACAGAAACTTGCTGCACACAACATATATATATATATATAACATATCATCAACATCAGAGTTTACAGAGTCACTAATGATTGCATGGCTGAATTAGATTTTTCACAGGAATATCTGACCAGAAGATTTGCTAAAGTAGAATCAAAGGCAGATTTCAAATGCAAATGTAGTTTTTGTTTAATGTGAGTTGATGTTTTGAAGATGTTAAGCAGTTAGTTGTGTCTGTTGTAATCTGAAGAAATGCTTTGAATGGCTAAACTGCATTGTTAGGTGCCAATCTGGAGGTATTCATCTCTGTCAGAGATGTTTTAATAAAATCTGACCTTTTTTATTAAACTTGTCACTGTCTATATTGTTTTATTTGTTGAAGTGAGTATCCTTTCAAAGTGAATTAAAAGCAAATCAGAAGCAAATAAATAATCTGATATACTGAATGAATCTACAGTGCAGTTTTTCTACATTTGTTCTCATGCTCTCTCATGTCTCCTCAACCTCCCCCATCCCCCCCCCCTCTCTCTCTCTTTCCACATCTTCCATTTTCAGTGAGCCATCAGCAGGAGGATAATTGGTCAATCATGCTAATTGAAGAGTTTGGACAGCAAGCCCACCATAGCAGATGTGCCAATTTGCATTCATTACGAAAGAAATGAGTCTTAATCACTGCTCGGCCTTTGATTGACAACATAAACATCCCCTGTCTGAATCTACCTTTGACTACTATTCAGTTTTAAAACACCATAAAGGTACCATTCCATAACTTGTAATATTATTTTTTCTCAAAGTAGGTACTGCACCTTCATGCATTGTTATCTCCGTCTGTTAGTGAAATGAGGAAAATGAAAGCTTCACTGTGATTGTTTAAAAAGCTTTTCTCAGAGGAAAATCTGCAAAGGGCAGCTGCTCGGCTTGGCATTCAGTTTGGGTCGAAATTTTCATATCTTATTGAATTATTAATATGATAAATTTATAACAACAAATGATAGTGATCATGAAATAAAACTTATGGAAATTACCTGATAATTTTATGCTTTTTTTTCCTCCCACTGAGGGTCCTTCATACACAGAGAGTAAATAGTCTGTTTATTCCTGACAAAGGCCCTCCCTCTTGATTATGAGGAAGATAAGCAGCATATGAATGAACGCTGGTTGTTTACTCTCACAAATCATCAGGGGAAAAGACATTTGAGGAGCAGTGAAAAGGCAAAGCTTTGCCCATTGTGCAGTCCATTTTTTAAATTACAAAAGCGACGGTTTTTCACTCAATCGCATCTTGAAATTTGGTTAAAGACAAATCACAGCCTTGATTTTATTACGATTTAAGTGTTGACTTTATGTCAATAGCGTGTGCCTGCAGACCCGATTTATCCTAATCTTTACCGTATATCTAAAAGTTTTGAATTGCTCAAAGAGAAGACAGTTAAATGCTAAACGATGCCTGTGAAGTTAAGAGTGTAATTTTAAGGTTTCTCCATAGAGACACAGTGATGGTTCTGTGTGCTTGAGAACAGTGTGAGGTTATCGTGTAGCATGAGCAAAATCTCATTAGCTCCAATAGCGGAGAGGGAAGGAAGAGTAAATATTATTAGATTAATCTAATGACTAACAGCAGCATTTTCATTTGGGGTAAACAAAATCCAATACCTAGCACAATAGGAACAACAACACAACACATTCAGGCATGAGTACTCCATTGGGTCACAATAACAAGAATATATTAAATACCATATTATTTGCAAGTTGATGAGAATTTGATCTGGAGAAGGAGTCCAGAATTTTGACTGAGGTGGCCCATGCAACTTATAAAGTGGTGGTATTTGCATGAGCGCACACGCACACACACACACACACACACACACACACACACACACACACACACACACAGCCTACAATAACTTGTTTCATTTATTAACCCTTTCGCTCCACTCTCCGAAGTCATGATTCAGAGAATATAAAAAATTGTCTAACTTGCAAAAATACATTGAATGGGATTGTTTTGAATGTATATGGAAATGAGTCCAGACACGTTTCCCTCATCCTCACCTCGTCTTATCAAAAAAAATCTGCAAAGTATGTACTTGTTTAGAAACAAAAAGTACTACTACACTCCTTAAAATGTGCCAGCAGCCTGTTGCAACACATCCCAAATAGTTGATTCTAACACAAGTCCTCTGACAAAGCAAATAAATATCCAGTCATAGTTTGAGATGGTCAGCCCATTTTCTGGAGAAATTACATCATAAGAATAAAGATACAGCAAACGTGGCCCTCAAAGAAGAAGCCTGTGGAAACCTGTTTTTCCTTTAGTCTGAATAGCAGCAAAGGAGAATGAGCACAATCATTCTATACTGTTTTTTATTATTAGAATGTTGTTTTTTTTAGTTAACAACAGCATCTAAATTAAAAATGTTTAATTTTTAAGACTTTCTTTTTTGCATTTTGATGTGTTTGTGTGTCATACACTACAGTAGATTACACAGCTACATGTGTGCAGATTGCCTACAACAGTTCACCTGCTGCCTGGAGTGTTGGTAAGATAAAAACCGTCGACGCATGCAAACACTCACAAACACACACACACACACCCACTGAATATCGGAGCTCACAGTTCTGCTTTGGACTACGAGCCAAGTTTGAGACAAAGTCCATAGCCCTCCACTGGGTTATCAAACTGTGTCCCAGGCATGCATCCATCTGTGGAAAACATGGAGACTGTTCTCCCACACTGCAGAGCTCGGCCTTTATCTACAGATGGTACTACTGAGCAGGAATGTGACCTTTGATTTAGTATCTCTCACGGAACAAGCTTCACAAACGAAAAAAGTAGGAGAGGGTTTCTCTGGCCTCCCAAAGTAGACAAATGAGCACATGGTTGTTTACATGGCAACGATTGCTTTAACACAATTTAATAACTTGGATAAGTGTCCACAGTAACCGTCCTCATGTGCGGCCCATTTCACTTAATTAAGGGCGGTGGGTTGGATTCTTCCCATCAACAGAATTGCATCAGCTCCTTCATTTAGTTTACAAGACTGCTGCAAAATAGCGCAAAGACAAGAAAAAGGTTTGAATTTCTCTTAATGTACGGTCGTGTCGTATCTTTTTCCGGATAATAAACTAACTCCGACGTCGGTTTCTAGTGATTAGTTGGGTCGTGTGGAGATGCTGTGAAGTGGACTGGCTTGGTTACTTCTGCTCCGTTTCTTCAGTTCTGAACCTTGAACACGTAGCCAGCAGGCAGAAGGGGGGGTTTGTGCATATCTGCAAAGATGCTGGCCGAGTGAGCGTGGACAACAGCGGCTTGTTCTCGCCTTTTGTGCAGAAAGGGGCAGCTTCCTTGAGAGTGGTACACAGAGAGGCTGCATAGGAAAAAGCAGCAAAAGCATCACTGGTGCTACATAAAATAAAGCCGCCAATGTAAACTTACACTGATACTCCAAAGACACATGGGACAGAACAGCCTGCAGGAGGAGTAACCCCCATTTGATTCCTGAGTATGGGATGTTATTTTGTTTGCTTGTTTCAATTAAGACAGCTTCCAGAGTCGAGGGGAAAAACAAATTTGTGGTCACTGTTACGTAAGGAAGGAATGCATCCATGTATTTTTTATGTAGGTGAGCCCCTGCTCAGCTCGGACGGGGGCCCCTGATGGAGAAGTGACTGCATGAGTCTACTGGATGCCAGAGCACTCTTTCTGCAGCTCTGCCAAGCAGGTAATTCACAAGCAGCAGCGGCATGAATAAAAGATAATGGGCCACAGCTGACTCCTTTATGCTGCATGTAATTTCACTAATTTCTCCAAGTGAAAGTCTCTCCAAAGCAAAGGAATCTTGAAAACGTGCAATGTCAATGTCTTGAACACTTGATTTCTTTTAATTGAACATCAGCGATAAAAAAAAAAGTCGTTCGTTTCAGCGGGGTGGTGGCAATAAAAGTATTACAATATAGAAGGCTGCATTGTTTTTGAAAAAAGACATTAAAGCATGAAAAGAGAGTCTACGTGTTTTTCGAACTAAAAGCCACACAAAGCAGTGTCAAGATATGAGGGAAGGCCATTAAAGGGAATTAACAAACATTGTATATGCTTTATATTCGTCAGACTGAAGATATCAGACTCTATAAGTAGATCTTGAAAAGGCAGAGAAGCCGATGAAAGACATTCGGAACAGGATGTATCCCTAATCATTCTCATTTACTTTGGCTTTTTTCACTTTTGGCTGACAGTTTTTGTGCACTAGCATAACAAGTGGCTTAATCTTCCGCTAGTCGCCAGGCATGCACGGGCTGCCAAGAAACCCCAAGTGCTCGTTGAGTCTTATAGAGCGTTAAGGAATGTATGAAACACTGTATTTTCACCGCAGCAGTAGTCGAGCTGTTGGTCTGTGATGAGGAGCAGCAAGAGCCCTACAGGTACAATATCTCTAGGAAACACAAGCAGCAGTGGTGGTCAGCAGCTAATGTGTGCAACGACGTTTTCCATGTCAGTTGACGGGCGCAAGAGAAGCTGAACTTATCAGGGAGAGCAGACCTCCTGTGTCCTATCTGCATGGTTACGAGAAGGAAACTGTTACTTGTGCATGCCTCTCGTTTATTTAAAGACTCGCCCTTGGAGCAAAGCTTTTGAAGCCTATGGTTGTCACAAAAATATGTATTTCATAGTCTAAACCCTGTGCTAAAATAATCTATCTAACCAAAATCTAATGAATAAGGACATTGAATTTGTAAAACCAAACATAAAGAAGAAAAAATGATCACAGCGAGGGAAAAGGCCCGCTGTGAAAGAGCTCTTTCCTCATGAAGCAACGAGACGACACTCACTCACCTCTACGATGTCAGAGTTGGTTCTGCTCTCGTGAGGTTCGTTGTACTCTGTGTATTTCAGCAACACTTTGTCCATGTCTGTGCTGGCGTACTGGAACAGTTTGTTAGAGCTGTTGAAAATGATGAGGGCTATCTCGCAGTCGCATAGCACGCTCAGCTCGTAGGCCTTTTTCATCAGGCCGAACTTCCTCTTTGTGAAGGTAACCTGAGGGGGACACACAGGCAACAAAAACCATGCATTACACAGGAAAAAGTTTATTTTTTTAATTAAAGACAGGATCAAAGACAAGTAAGGTAAATGAGAAACTGTACATCAACATGCAATTTGCAAAACAGTAAACTCTAGGTAAGCCTTTGGTAGTTTATTTCTCCACTAGGCCTATGTTTATTGTACAA
Source organism: Labrus mixtus (assembly GCF_963584025.1). NCBI lineage: Eukaryota > Metazoa > Chordata > Actinopteri > Labriformes > Labridae > Labrus > Labrus mixtus. Next base: position 4,769,946 of record NC_083615.1, read on the forward strand.
TCATAGTAGTCAGTGGATGAAGTATTTAGAAATAGTTCCATCTGGTGAGTGCAATGTAGGTTAAGCAAGGGATAAAAGCAGTGTTAACAGTCTCATTAATTGAGAACACTGTCACTGTAACCAAGGTGACAGATAACGAGATCATCCCTCCTTTAGGAATGATCGCAATGACATTGTGCACGTCTGAAATGTCTAGTTATCAGGACAGAGGTCAGGGTTAAAAGGCACGAGTCAGCCAGCTGAGTCAGAGCTTTGGCAACAACAGGGGTCCATACATTACTGTAGCCCCTGACTCCATATACGGAAAAGCTATCTGTGTATTGCAGCATAAGCCTTGTAACATGAGCCCTCAGATGGGACTTAGGGTCATACATCACTCCGATGGTAACGCAACCCCTCTCTGCAAAGTGACTTTCTGTCCTGTATCTCTGCAGCTCTGTCTCTGTGGTTGCTTTAGACTCATGCACACACACATGTCATTATGTTACACCACCTCTTTACAGCACACGCTATACGGTCATTTCTCAAGCCGAAAACATCAGTCACAAGAAGGAAGGACAGAAATAAAGGTGTTTTCTCCTTTGGCTTTCTAATGATTGTTTGCCTAGAATAGTAAATCGTGGCTTCAGATTCATGCGGTCCTTAAGTGCATGTGTCTTGTCAAATGTGTGTTAAACAACGTGGCTGCGAGTAAAAGCTATGCTCAGAGCCCCAAAGGAGTGCATGAGCCTGTATTCTTCATCAGTTTCTCTGACCTACTAAGAGAGGAGTCGAGCAGATGAGCTGGCTTTGTTCAACTTTAATTGGTCACAGCTTGCGGCTATACCCTCGTTTGACTGCTATAATGCAGCATAATTCTATGTGTTCCATAGTGTCAATGAAGCCGCCGAGGCAAGTCGGGTTACTCCAGCTATGATAAATACATTTCAAATGCTTCAAACTACAGGTAATTACGCAGAACCATTATTCCTACGGTAGACACTAAGGAGCCTGCTGTCATGTCGTTTTCTATTCAACGCAGCTGTGTTACTCGAGCCCAGATAACAAACCAAAACATGAAATGTCCTTTATTGAAATGACAAGGTTTAAATGCAGGAGAATCTGTTCCCATCCACACACAGACATTCTTAGGTGAAACAGTTAAAGAATCGTGTGGTTTAATGGGTGTCATTTTGGTGAGTTTCTAAAAGGCAGGTCTTCATAATGCCCATTCCTACCCACTGTAAGCACCTGCAGAATCCCTCCGTTTACCTGCATGCAAATTTTGTTTGTTTGCCTAACCAACCGGAAAGCAGGAACAATCACGAGGGGGAAAATGATTAACAAATTGTGTGCTCTTTAGCAGATGAATGTGGTTGTTAAGCCATGTAGATGTCACCTTACAGCAGGAAGCCCGCTGGATGAGACGCTGAGCGAGGTTTTTGTTCCAGCTGGATGCATGGCAGAGTGCTGAGTGCGGGGCTGCTGACCCAGCCACAGCTTCATTTCAGCCTCAGCTGCAGCACCGAGACTCGCTTCTTGCCCTGGCTCCTGAACACAGTAACTCTACGATAGCCAGCTGCTGCTCACACTTACAATAACGGTGACAACTATATTATTTTTCTTAATCTGCAAAGTCACTTTTAAAGGGAAAGAACTAGGCTATTTTGTGCATTTTTTTTTTCCTTTTATTTGAAAAGTGAAGAGTTCAGCTTAGTTCACTAGGAAAAATCACGACACAAACATTTCAGAGCATGAAGCCCAATATATACAAAGATATCTTCTCTGGTTGATGGTGAGACAGTGGAAAACCACAGACATCCTTGAGGTCAAGTGGGAGGTTTCAGTGACAGAGCTTTCCAAGTCAAAAACACCCATAAAGACACTCAATGTGGTCTTAAAAATGTCAGCCCCTCCTATAGAAAATGTGGTACACATGTAGTCTAGGTCCATTATTAGTTCATGTATTACCCAAATGTAAGGATTAGCATCAGGATTGTAAAGCTATGTTGTACCAGGTTCAAGATCTTTTAGTGGCACATATAAGAAAATCAACTGTTAGGGCTAAAAGAGAGAAAACCTACAAAACTTCCAGAGACGTGAGGTCTTCCAGCTTTCTCTGCTTTTGATAACAGCTCGCACGAAGCCAGATAAATCAGTGACTAGAATTTCATTTAGACTGTGCCATGCTGAAAAGCCTGACCCTCTAGGAAGCCCTCACAATGTCACTCTCAATTCACACCTGCTGTATTTCCAACTTCTTCTCAAAGGCCTCGCTGACATTACCTGTTATTCAGTGTGTCTGCCATAGAAAGACCCACAGAGTATAATAACACACACTCCTCGACAAACCCCCACTCACACTCGCACAACGAGCAGAAGTGTCAATCACGAGGTCTATCAATGTCTGTCCGCAGGCAGAGGTGCCAAGATGACAAACAAGACATCTGGGACTCAGAGTGCAGCTGTGACTGGTTCATGGCAGGAGATGCCTGAGTCACTAACACCTTCAGAGGGGTGAGGAGCTGGCGGCCTTATTAGAACCTCATGTCACCTCAGACGACCCCCGTGGCAGACATGAGAGCGGGATGGACAGTCACAGAGGTCTGGCACCAGCTGGCAGAGTGACCCAGGCCCTGTGGCTGCTGCCCTGGCTATGTAGTGCCAGAGTGTGCAGGCCTGGGAGACAGGCCGAGGCCAGCACGACTGTCTGCGTGGATCAGTTCTCACTGGGAGAGAGGACGGCCCCAGGATCCCTATTTGGACAACTGAGGACGCAGAGGCCTCATCCACTGAGTGGGATTGACCTTGAAACCTTCAGTAGCCCGTGACTGATCCTGTTTAGTGGAGAGAGTGACATGCTAGTTAGGAAAACAAAGCTACGTCTCCGTTGAAATCTGTGTTTTCAAAAACAACAATGATCCAAACTAAGGACTTGTTCAGCTGTATGAAAACTGTAATTACCACAGGAGACTGTTGTGTTGACAACAGTGTAAAAACTCCAAAAGGCAAGGTAAGGCAAATTGTAGTGTGGCATTAAGCTGAACACCTTTTCTGTAACAAAGATTCAAACTTTAACTTCATGTTTAGCTGCTTCAGCTCAGTTTTATGCCAACTACATATCATACTGAACAATCATAACACATGCCACATTCTGTCACATCGAACAATGTTCCTCTGTTCTGTTCATGGTCTATAAACGAGCTCTTTACCTGTCAAAAAAAAAATAATGACAACCGCTCAAATCTTCAGGATTGGGTGAAGGCTGAATTATGGGAAGGTGTCGCTCCCTGGAGAGAAGGCGAGACAGAGAGCTGCTCCGTGCCTACAGGCAACTCAAGTGCCAGCGCTTAAAAAAAAATCCAAAAATGAGCCACAGCAAGGGCAGGCAACCCTCCACCAAGCAGCAAAATCATCAAACTTTTAATGACTTGGGCAATTACCCCCAGTGTGCCCGCCTAATGGCATCCAGGGGACGTCACTAGACACTGCTCACTGGGCTACAACAGCTGCTTCATACAATAACTTACAGGGGCTAATGTGTACGCTCCCCTTTCCACCATATTTCTCCTAGTAGATCTTTGCACAGCATGACAGTTCGTCTGACAAGTTTTGACGCTTTGCAAAAACTCCTGAAAACTTCCTGAAAATTTCGGGGCGAGCTGCATGTGTGACCGCAAACGGACAAGATTTTGCATCAAAAGATAATGCCATTGCCTCTAAAGCTTTGAATAAGGAAGATCTAACTGGGCTGGGCTGTCTGTTTTTTTTTTTTTTCTCAGGCGCCCGTTTGCTATCGGCATGTCAGTCCTGATGACTGTTCGGCTGTGTTGTAGAACCATCATAACTAATGCAGGGCATCGCAAAGGAACACTCTCTTCACCATCCTACAGTATGCATGACAGGACCTCTGCTGCCTTCATGTCTCATTCTGTACACTTTCACAAAGCAGAGACACACACTTCTGTGCAAGCATAAAGCTGCACTTAATGCTGATGTATCAACAGTTTCGGACACATTTTATGCAATTTTTCCTCGTGCACTTTATTAGTCTAAATTGTGAGAATGTGTCAATAACACACTGCACTAATGACTTAGAGCTACATTTTATAAAACTATCAGCTAAGCTCACTGCCTGTCTCTTCTGTGCACTCACAGGTCCTGATAGAGTGTGCAATTACAGACCCCCTCGGCCTTTGGCACACTGTGTATTATAAATCCTCAAAGGTTAACAGCCCGCCTAAAGAACATGCAGTGGTAATGCAAGGGAGCCCCAGTTGTCCCCACACAACATCCTTTATAGCAATCCATCTAATTAGTCCACTTAAGGAGTTCTCTTATTCTAATGCTATGAATATTGGTAGCTAGCAGCAGAGCGTGTGCAGATAAAGATTCAAATTGTCTCCCAACAACGGGGAGCGTATGCTAATGGATATTCCCCCTTGGTTAGGAGCGCGCCCCAGGGAGAGATGGCACTACGCGCTTCATGGCCCAGGAAAAAAAAAAAAACAGAGGATGATACACACAGGCATCACTTTACACCAAAGCATTATTTTAGCATGGTGGCCTACTGTCAGAACCGATTTTTGTGCTGAGCCAGCTATAACCAAACAAAATGCGAGCAGAAAAGCCTGTGCTCCGCCGATAAACTTTCTCACAAATTATTCAGTGAGACATTTAAAATCTGATGCAAACACTGAGGCTTCGGGAAGCACATTAATAACAGGCAACGTCTTTCTCTGGCGGCTACGCTTTTCTGTGAAACAATAGAGTCAAATCTATTCACTCTCTCCCCCCCCCCCCCCCCCCCCCCCCCCTTGATGAATAGAGAACGGATCATCTGAAGGTTAACTTGATCACACTTGAAACAGTTGACAACCTGTTTTCATAAAAATGTCCTCTCTTTTTCCCCTCTGATGTCAAAGGGTATTTGCATCCTGTGTAGATACCAGCAGTAAGAAGTGAGGGTCTTCCGCTGCCCTCCAGTTTGGAGACCAACAAGAGCAAGGTGTTACACTGATAATTGCCCACAGTGTGGATTGTTGTATTGCACATGGCACAAGTGTTAGTCTGACAGTTACAGGTAGATGCAGACAGCTAGTGCCATATCGTAGCAAGAGGAAGTTCAGTCGCTACAGAGTGCACAGCAAAATTAAAGTTGCTCCAAGCGTGGAAGGATGCAACTTGTGTTTGAAAGGATTGTTAAGTAACTGTATTACACTGCTATATTAAGAACTCAATTCTTATTGGTGAATTGTAGCATTCTTAGTACTACCATTTTTCTATAGCGCAAAGCTGCTATGAAGATCCAACTTCTGCGAGGGACAAGAACTCTGATCAATAGAAATATTAACCAGCAGAAAAAGTCAAGTAACAACAGAAGATTCTAAGGGACTTTATGGTGGAATTAATTAATTAGTTAAATCATATCCAAATCTAGATTTTGTGTCAAGAAGTTGATTTATTACGTTGCAGTGCAATTCACAGGATAAGATACATTTAGCAGGTTACATTTTACTGTAAATAATCCATTACTTCTACAATTTTACAATTCACTTAGCAGACGCTTTCATCCAAAGTGACGTACATCAGAGAGTAAGTACAGCACAAGCAAGGATCTAGAAAAAAGGGAACAATGTCAGTAAGAGCAAACGATCAGCTTTGAGTCTGACTGGACACACAGGTGCTGACAGGAAGTGACCAGAGGCAAAGCACAACATTGAGGGCAGTTCTTGAGAGCTCTAATCAGTATAGAAACCATCTTATAAGTCGTCGTTATCAAACAAAAAACCATTGTCACAACCATCATCATCATCAATAATATGGAGACCATCATCATTAAGTTAGTAGGTGTTCATGAAAGAGCTGGGTCTTTAGCTTTTTCATGACTTGTTATATTTAGCTATGGGAAACCATACATCTTTAGAAATTGGTCAAAATTACCAAGAGGAAGATTCTTATGTATCCTCTGGACGAAACCATCCTTCTCTATAAATAACCGTGCCTGTTATTCTTGTTTCTAACAGTCCCAGGCTGTTTTGAAAGTGTTTTGCTGTTTAGGAGTTTATATTTAACATGAGCAGACAGAGTGAATTCCAGCTCTCTCCCTCTCTGCGGCTAGCCGGGACCAGTGAAGCCAAGGCAGAGAAGGGTGCTGTGTGTCCTGCTGACCCACCCTGCAAATGAGAGGGTGCTGTGGTGCAGTGGCTGTGTCTAATTACTACCAAACAGCTGCAAACACATAGGGCTACAGCGAAAAGAGGCCCCAAGAGGGCTTGTCCCCTGCCAGGCCAGGGGACAAGCCCTACAGTGTGGGGAGGCCACAGGCAGCCCGCTGTGCTCCTCGCTACCCTCAGCTCACTCCCACGCCATGAGGCCCCCGCTGTAGCCCGGCGCTCCTGCTGCCTCATCAACTTCTCTGGCTGAAATTGCAGGGTGGCAGGGGAATCATGTCTGTAAATATGACCGCACTGACAAAGAAATGTCATGGTCCCTGTTCAGCTGGCGGGGACTTTAGGGAGGGAGGTATGTCTGTTTAGATCCATGCACACCATGACAGCTGCTGAACTCAGGCAAGGCAGGAAGGAAAACAGAAAACGACTGTAACGTTCAGACAGGTACCGAGTGGACTGATTTGTCAAACACAAAAGAAGGATACAAGAAATTCAATGATTTAAGGTTCCAACTGATTTGATTCAATGTTCTTTGGTTAACTGTATTCAAACATTTACATAAGTGCTAAATAACTCTCCATGTATCTAGATGGATGGATATAGACACTCAGAGAAGACAGACAGACAGATAGAGAGACATGTAGCATTGTGACACTCACCTGCCTGTTCCTCTCATCCATGATCCTGGTGATCTGTATCTTCTTCCGCCCCATGGCTGGGTCCTTTCTGTTCTCTCTGACACCTCGACAATATCAGAAAAACAACACAATTTCTTCCCCCACTCTCCTAGCACATTGTGCAACAGTCGCTCTTCTGGTTCACACTCTTTCTTCTTTCTTCTCGACACCACAATCTGCAGGTGGACAAAACAGAAAGAAAGACAGAGATGGGTTAGAAAGTTAACTTGACACCCAACGACTCCTCGTGCACTCAGCGCTTGTTTTCTGTTCTATAGCACATTCAGAAATAGATCCACATGGTGTAAACTTATCATACAAGTATCAGCTTGTGGCTGCATATAACATCAATCAGAAACTTCATGTTAGTAACGTTACAGCCTGTTGTACACTGCAGCTGTAAACTTAGAAAAACAATATCTGTTACAAAGCGCTGTGTTTGCTCTTAAAAACTGAAGATATAGTTCCTAACAAACTCTCCCTGTTTGTTTTGTCTGGCTCTTGTGCAGCCTGTGCAGACACACACACATCCACTACATGAATGAGGTGCGTGTGTGTGTGGGTTACAAAACTGTCAAAGCTCATGTAAGTATAAAAAAAGTGATTTTTAAAAAGATTTCTGTATTACAGCAAACTTGTTATTAACAGAAATGTTTCTTTGTTTGCTAAGTTGTCCCTGATGGCTGGTAATAAATACTGTTATTATATATTATCACAGTCTGTTGTTCTCAGATTTTTAAAAGCACTTTCTAAATGAAAAAAGAGAGTTCAGGTGTATTTAACAGCTTGTATTTTTATTATTATTGGAATTGTAGCATTCAGAATAAAGTGAAGAAAATTGACACATTAAAACACATGGAGATGCATTTAGATTTTTACTGCTGTTTAAATGCACAGTTTGACTAATGGCCAGCTGAGGAGAAGAAAAGTTTTACTGTACATATCTTTCTTTTTTTTTGTCGATCCAGAAAACTGAACATTAAATATCTTTGTTAGCGAAAACATTTAAAAATGGACCTGCAATGTTTTGCATTTTTTGACTTTAGAGCCGATAAAAGACATTTTCCAGTCAAATATTTTAAGCCTTTTTTTAAAAAAGTGTTTAAATATCTCCTTGTGTCGTTCTTGTGAACCCAATAATGTGTATCGTTTTGTCTCGTGAGCGGAGTGTATCGTCGCACCCTTAATATATTGTGATATTTTAATGAAGTTACGTTAACCTTCACAGAAAGTTTTTCTACCTAACCCTGCCCGTGACAACATAGCAACCAATCCTCACTCTTCCTGAGCTGACACACCTTCATGCCAGCTTTGCCCTTAAGATGATTAAGAGAGCACCCAGTCTGGGCAGACAGTTCTTGAAATCTCCTGGGCTGGACGAGAAGCCATGGAGGGAGAGGAGGAGGAGGCACGGTGGGTGGGGGTGTATTCCCACATGAGCGTGTAACTTGGCCAGTGTTTGGACCATGCTGGGCCCCAGGGAACATCTAACTCTGTCCTGTCTCTGCTTCTCTACAAGAAGAGATATAGCCCCCCCTCCCTGGAGGCACATCCATCACTTAGACCCAGCAAATAGAAAATGTCTAAACAACTACATTTCCCTTGAGTATAAATGTAGAAAGGTTAACAACCCGGGCCATTAGATGCAGTCAGCAGTTGTGAAGGGAGGAAGCCAGGGGCCGAATTGGCAGTGAAAACGAAAATGACCAGTTCCAGTGGCACACAGTCATTATGGGTTACAGATGGACTGGCATTATGGTGTCTGGCTGTCTGAATCGGGGCTCCGCTGTAGAGAAAACTCGACTGAGATCACCTCGCTAACTACCCACGCACGGCTGTCTGAGCCAGGGAAGAAACCGCCCGATCCCCCGCAATGAATTTCCCCAAACCACATCACAACAGGCCAGGGAGACATTTGTTTGTTCACCATTTTCTAAACACTGACAAAGCAGCAGTCAGATAAGAAGGAGGTCAGAGGGGGGGTTCCTACCTGAAACATCCTCAGAGTGGTAGAGCAAGCTGCAAACTTCATGCTTTTAAATCACACTGAAAACTTTGTTGAATTTACATGAATGTGTCTCTCTATCAATTTGGTGCATAGAGGATTTTATCTGAGGAGGACAAATCTGTAATCATCAGTTTAAACTGGATCTGACCACAACAAGTTCTGTTCATTGAGAGCATGTGAAAGGGTTTTCAAAAAGGAAGGTGAGCGAGCAGTGTATCAGATACAATACATCTGAATTTACAATCACCTACTCCACTATTTGGTCTTGCTCATTGGTAAAAAAAAAAAAAGTTTACACATCATAAATTGAACATCACAAAGAATCCAGACACTCTTCCAAATACACACATCTTGTCCTTTCTATACACAGACGAGCTGTCACAACGGGACAGTTGAACTCTTGAGGCACAAGAGGCCGTGTCATGACTTTTACATCTATACAAAATGACAGGCTGAGAGGGCCTTCAGACTGCAGGTGTGCTGCTCTACAAACTCAGAATCCACATTCATCACAGGTTATTCGAAAGCTAAAACATCTTTCTGTCTAGACCTCTTTTTTTTTTTTTTTTTAGTAATTACTGTAATCTAATACTGCGGTTCATCATATCACATCATACATCACTGTAGATCAAATAATACAAATTTTATCACCGGAACTAAGTTGACACCTTCAGCTGGCACCTCTCAGCAGAGTGACATGTCAGGAGATGGTCAGAGTATAATAAAATAATGTGAGTATTGTGGCAGATATGTTAGTGGTTGACACTTGCAGAGTGTTAAGAGTGGCACTGAGCATCTGTTTGTGGCCTTAATCATGTGCTTCTCTTCTTGTGTGTGTGTGTGTGTGTGTGTGTGTGTGTGTGTGTGTGTGTCTTTTTTTGGTAAGGAACAGAGACAAACAGATATACATGTCTACATGTCGCACCTCTATAAACATAATTCTGTAAATATTAGTTTGGGTCAGTAAGCTTGTTTGTTCTAAGTTGCTTCTATTTAACCCCTACAACAGTCAGCTAGCAAAACTACTAGAATTACTTTTTGTTTGTGCTGCACAACACTTGAATGTTAATATACATTTCTAAACAGAGAAAAAAAAAAAAAAAAAAAAGGAACTGACCAGGCTGGCGATTTACTACATTTTGCTTATTCAACAATTGATTTACTCAAGGATGATATAAATTTGCAATGTATCTAACAAGGTTTAAATTGCTCGAGAAAACATGACGGATGTTTTAGCTCATAAATAGTTTCTCTGTCGCAGTGGATAAGTTCCACAGCAAATCATAATCAAGCCAATTCAAAAAAAATACTTTAAGAAATTGGTTATTTCCACTACAACTACAAGGTTTACAGTAGCAGAACTTTTCTTGTTTGTATGGTGGGATATATGCAGCACAGCTTCTTATCATGTACATTTAAAAGACCTTGATATGATACACCTGGTCATATTTAATGCTAACCAGTCCAGCACTTCTGAAAGTTGCTTACCAAAAGGTTTGCAGCACATAAATCAATGTTCATAGAACACGTCGCCATAGGAACGACCACATCGGCCCCGACAGAAAGTCAATATGACATGTCTGACCGAACGAGTCCCCGTCTTACACTGTGCCTTCTGTTGAATACACGGGCAGTTCAAGAAACACATTATAAAAGTAACTCAGCATCGCATCTGTTTTCTGAACAGGACCACTTTGATCCTCTGTGACGAGGTGTGAGACTGGCCAGGTGAAAGGAGGGCCAGTCTGCCTCCTCTTCCCCCCTGAAGACAGAGCATGGAGACACTGGGAGGCTCGGTGACAGGCCCGGCCCTTTCACAATCAATAAAACATGCTCAATTCCCAGTGTAATTACTGGATCCAGCAGCACGGCCTCCTCCTTCTCTTGTTGTAAGCACTAAGTTGAGTCATTCCTCCCTTAACTGTTGTCCCATTTTAAAGGTAACATACAATTATAGAGTGGATCTATGTGCAGGGTTGAGCTAATGAGTAAGAAATGAGGCCAGTCTGTACGTCTGTAACATAATTAAACTGCATATCAACCGACTTTAAAGCACTTTAAAGTTTAACAAAATGCAAATCCAAATAAAATCAAGTATAATAAAGGTTATTGAAAATGTTACGCTAGCACCCACTTGAAGGTGATGGACAACAGCCAAAGTCTGGAGCGGAGCCATGACAGTTGTGCTTCCTGTGCAGGCCAGCGTCAGTCTCAGTATCGTACCACAGGCCTGCGGTAGGATATCTCAAGACAAGACTCAACTTCCTGCCCCCTCCACTTCCTGTTATTCAGGACCCCCCCCCCCCCCCCCCCCCCCCCTCTACATGCCCTCTGCAGGGGTAGTAAGAGGGAGCGACGGAGAGAAGGAAGAAAGGGAGGGACCACCTTGGGGACACCCTTCCCCTCTGATCCCTTCCCTTATTACCTTCCTGACTGTAAGTTCGAGACTAAACAACAACAGAGAGGCTCATCTCTTGTGACTTGGCTCTGTGTGCTTATTATGTTTACTGGAAGGATCATTACACAGGCTGGACGCCATGCACATTAGTCACTTACTTTAAAAATGAGCAGGCACAGACCTTTTCTTGTTATTCCATCATGCACTTGTTACACAAGAGTGGTTAACGGCTCTCCAAACACATGTTCATATACATTGGAGGAGTGAAAACTATCATAGAACTACATGTCTGATACGATGCAACAGCGCGGTAATCTGATGCGCACTGGAACAGGGATTCTGTGAAATAATCCATGACAACGTTTTAAAGTGTATCGAACTCAAAGTGTCAACACTGAGGCTCAGTTACGATTAGCTCCTGGCAGGCTGAAGACACAAAAGCAAGGCAGCCTAAATCCACAGTTTTACCGATTTTGTTTCAATGGAGCCTTGACACCGGCGCAGCAGGAAATGAACATCCACCTCTTTGTTCTTGCTTTCATCAGGAGGTGCTGCACCTGTAAATGGGGGGCTGTTGGCCTGAGGGGAGTGGAGGCAAGCCAGCCCTCTCACGCTCCCTCTCCAGCTCCCTTTTGTGCGAGCACGCTTATCTCCCTCTCCAGCAGTGAAAGGCAGGATTGTGGCCCCAGCAGCATCACTAGTGTTAATGTCTCCTGATGCTAATCTGACACACGGCTGATCCCTCAACAACCACTTTCTCCAGTCCCTCTTTTAAACCCTCCCCCTTCTTTCTTTCTCCCTTTCTTTAGCTCTTTCTTCGTCTTTCTCATAATTTCTGTCTTCCCGTTTCTTCTCTTTTTCTTTGAACTCATGTTATACATTTCCTCACCTCAGTTTCCAAGGCAACTAATGAGATATAATTAATAAGAGCTATTGCAAGGGCATTCGAACAAAAAAAAAAAGTGAAAAAGGAGGCTTTGAAAAATGTAGAGAGGTGGGGCAGTGTGCAAAACTCAGACTTTCTGCAGCACTTCACCTACCCCTGTAAAGCCGTGCTTTAGGGTGACACTTTTCCTCCTGAGGTATGACTTGAATAACATTTAAAGGAGAAGTTAAAATAATTAGAATATGGAAGCTGTTGAAAGAAAATTTAATACATATGCCCGCTAAATAAAAACCTGCAGGCCAACATCTTGACATTGTAAAATTGAATTTGGTAAATGTTTCTTACAGATTTAAACCCTTGTAAGGTCATCTTACTGGTCTTGTTTCATTAAGCAATATATTTGCTCTACTTATTAAATCAGCCTAAAACTGACTCAATCAAGTAAGACATAAATAGGCATTGTTCAAAAGGAGACAGTGACCTGTGTGGTGGGGACACGCACAAAGCCAGTATACTGAGAGGCTGCACTGAAATGGCAGCCAGGCAGACAGCGAGTGGTTAATCTGCCCTGATGACTGGTAGCTCAGTCCAACTCTCCAATGACCCAGCTGTAATCCCACATTGGATCAATGCAAGTTCAAACAATCCTCCACGCTGCTAGCACCTTGCCTGGGCTGGGGGGGGATGGTGTTGTAAGACAGGGACCGGGAGACGGAAAGCTACTTATCACCTCCAAAATGACATCAAAAGGAAAGAAAACCCCACAGGATGAACCTGCTCTCACTGAATGAGACTGTTTTTCGTGGTATAGGCGGCGCTACACAGACGACTGAATGGAAATGATGTCGCTCTTCAGATAAACACCAGACAAGTATCTAATCTACGAAATCTGAACGAGTGGTTATTACAACCAATAAGCAAAGGACATCACATACTGACAGCATTAGCAGACAGACATCCTCCATCTCACTCTCACTGTACTGTCAGGGGATGAGAGGACTATGCAAGGTGACTTTGACTAAGTGCCTTGGGGTTTCATGAGAAAACTCCATTGACATTACATTAATTTTATGTCTCTTTTCTAACTGACTTAGGCGCCTAGAGTCCTGGATAGGAGGGAAATAAGAAGTAGACTTTTTTTTTTGCGGCAGAGAAATAAAGACCAGGAAGACAACAGAGTGACAAATATGGTATGAAATTATCAGCTAGTCACTTTTGGCTTAGTATAGGAGTCATTCAACAGACAGATGAGACATATGTGAGACATTACAGGAAGATGTAAGTCATAAACTTTCCACTGAACTTATACGAGTTTGGGTTTAACAGCAGGTGAGTGTTGGTGAAAAAGAAGCGGAACGTAAACAAGAGAGTGAGAGATAGTGGAAGGCTGTATGACTGTGTTAACTGTGCAGAAGGGTATAAGAGAAACAAGGCTCAAAGAAGCGCCCCATACCCATCCCATCCCACCTCTGTGGTAGTGTGCGGCAGCAGCGTTGTAACATAATTACTGCTGGGACACTTCTATTCCCAATGATCCATTTGCGTCAGTCAGGTTTCCGAGCGCAGCCAATGAGTGGAATCTCAGTTTCTCAAGGATAAAGAGATGACCCTCTCTGAACAGTTATATCCATTTCATGTGGAAAAGCTACTCTCCTTCTCAAGGTAAATCCCCAGATGTACATTTGAGTGAAACTTTTATGAACAAAGAAAATTATGATAACTTCCTTGATGCTGAGGGCGGGGTGATGAATTATGTCTCATTAAAAATGAATGTGCTTGACAACTGAGGATTCATAGACATGCATTACAGTTACTTAAGTGTCAGACTGTAGCCCTATAGCTGGTGCCTCGAAAGTATTATCATTACATTTGAGCTATAGAGCTTCGCATCGGAAAAAAAATCAATCCGGCGGTCATTGAAAAGCCCTGAAGGTCATTTAACAGTAAAGTTGTGTCCAAAATTGTGTACGACGTTAAAAGAAAATATTAAACTATGCCAAATTCATTTTTGTATTTTCAATCCGAATGGCCCCATTTACACTTTTTTTTTCAAAGTAAGAAAATCAGGAAATTCTCAAATACTTTGACTATTGCTTTTTTTCTAGAATTCTGCGTTTTCACACATAATATTAGCTTATTATTCGAGTTATAAAGCGTTGGGACTAGTACGAGTATCTCTTTTAGACTAGGTGATCATTTAATGCCTTTTAGAAGATATCTTTTTTGTTATTTTACATTCTACTGCTAATGTATAAACACTGTAGAAACACAGTTTTTAAGATAGTTGTTTTCGTCTGCTTTGGTTTAGGAATGCCTTTAGAGGGCATCTGAGGTCATAACTACACACATGTCATTTCTGGTCATATGGATTTGGAAATATTGTTGCAACTTATAAAAGAGGTTACATTATTTATCTATGCTGGTGGTTTGAGAGTTAAAATACCTTCAGAACTAATTTCATTTGAAATACTTTTTTGGATTTCAACGATCGCTGGGTGATTAATTCTATTTTGTAAACTTGGAGGCTAAGCTCTGTGAGTTTACTGTAGGATCATCATGAATGGTCATCTTCTACTAGAGTTTCAAACTGCTACGGCTACAGTTTTTCTCACAGTGCCACAAAGTGAAGCTCGATTGTGCCTCATTCAAGTTTTATTAACTTAACTCCTGACCATTGCAAATAACTCCTAATCAAGCAATCTACTGTATGTCATGCTGTATCTGTAAAATGCAATTCACACACTAATGACTAGCTACTCACTTCATATTAACGCCGTTGGTTTAACACTATATCTCTGAGCTAAGCCCTCCATCAGCCACAGTCCTTACGACAGGATGTCACTTTAACAAGTCAGTGTCTTGACATGGACCAACATCAGTATTCAGGACTCTTTATGGACGAACACTTCCTGTGTCACAATTTCACTGCTCGGATAAAAAGAAAAGTTACACCTCTGGGTGACATTTTAGTTTCATTTTCAATTGCTATATATTTGTTATAAACATCTGGAGTAGAAATAAATCAGAAATCTCTTCTCCTTCATAAAACAATTTGAGAAAGACACCCAAACACAAATGCACAAATAGTGTAAATCTAGTGCCTGCATGGTCCTTGAGGTTTAAAAATGTGTATGGCATTTTCGGGTGGTACTGTGGTCTTCCTTGTGTGCGATGGCATGTGGTGATTTGCATGGTTGTCTATATCAGATGGACTTCTCACTAGGGAGCAATAATAATGCCAACGCCATGGGGAGCAACAGTCCCCCACCCTCCAAGGAACCCTGCAAGCTTTGTTAAGTGCCATGGCAGCCTTTTGATGTTTCACAGACCGCCGCAACTCAGAAATGGTAAACAGAGAAGATGAACCAAGATCTTCCTCCAGGGGGAATCCACAGTGTAAGGATATTAGGGACGTCATGCATAATGTGTCTCAGCAAGCAGCACATTTTACAGGATCTCAACACGTCTTTGAACGTACTGTGGACCCAGATTAGACAACAAGATTTTAGATATTCACTCCTCCCCTGGAGTTGAATGATCAGCGGTAAGATTTGAGTAAATAAAAACCGTTTTCTTCCCATAGTCCATATTGTTTAGGCTTACTCCGTCTTCAGAGAATATGTGCTTTTTTAATGGTAAAAAAATGAAAAACACAAAGATAAATATTTGATTTTGTCTTCCCATTTTTGTCTTCCACTCGATGCCTCTTTCCCACAGTGTTCCATTACATAAAAGGTTTATGCAATCTGAGCAGTGAGGATGGCCATGAGTCATAACTACAGTGAAAGGGGCTGGCTAAAGTAGCATTGATTTTTTTTTTTTTCTTAGAATTTTTGTTATAGAATAAGTCTGTAAAGGAGCTCCTTCACTTCGAAAAGTAAGATTTTATTTCAGATAAAGCAATAGTTTAGATATGTCGTAGAGAAAAATGTGACACACTTTGGTTATGTCATACTGAGAGATAGTTTTAATGGTGAATAATCAAGAGTCTTTAATGTTAACAATATGTTTTAACAGAAAGCCTTTCCATCTTTATGTCGATCTCAATTAGAAACTCTGCTAACATCAATGAGCAGCATTTACTAAAGGGGGTTTTCTGCAGCTGCAGCCAACAGTTACTCCCAAATCAGATGATGTGTGCTAGCTGTCACATGAACACTGTGTGCAAGCAGTGTGATGGAGAGAGAGGGAGGCGGACTGAGAAAGTAAAAGAAAGAGAGACCCCTAAAGGCGCTGCTGCTGCTGCTCGCCTCTTTAGGAATCTTTTCAGTCAAACTGTTTGTTGATCGCCTCTGGTCCCAAGTCTCTGGGTCAGCTGCTGGTACACTCCCCGCCTTCTCCTACACCCCTACATACGTTCTGAACAACCCCCTCACAGTCAGGCCAGCAACTTAAGGATGGAGGGGAGGAGGGAAACAAAATCAAGAACACCAGTCTGAGCATGAACACAGGCTGGCAACAGCTCACAGGTGGAAACACTACACCATTTTCAACTAGATTTGCAAACCCACAGCACACAGATGGAAAGTGGACTGGGAGAGAGGGAGAGGGAGAGGACAGACGGGCAGACGCACAAACAGCGGGCAGACTCAACACCTCGCTCACAATCACAGTCACACTATAGAGAGCTGGGATCTAGAGACTGGAGATTCAATGACAATACTCTCTGAATGCCCTTGATTTAAAAAAAAACCTAGATACTGACAGAAGTAGAAAAAAAGGGTGCAACATTTTAAATTGTTTCCACTAATAATGGGGAACAAATGAGAATTGTCCATCTCTAAACAAAACACTTTGTAAGTTGCTTTGATAATGAAACCAGCATCATTACAGGCCATGGTGATGCAGCCTAGAAAGCAGTATCACTACTGGGTATTGGCAAGATCCCAGTCTATATACAGATCCAATACCAAAAACTTTATTCACCCCAAAAATAAACAAATACAAACAAAAAACCACATTATGCTAGAAGAGGGTGTAATGTAGGTCAACGCTTACAAAACCTTAAGCCCTCACTGTATCGTATCGGCCAAACGAAAGGCTAGATATTGGTATCATTTCTGTCTTGAAAAGATGGTTTCACAACATGTATTGTAAAAGGGGTAGTGATGAGAGTTAAAATTCCCCCAAAAATGAGCGAGTCAAAACACATTCCTATCAAAATGTATCTACACACAGACCAAGAACACACCAAATGGTACCTCGTGTATAACAAGTTGGCTAAAAAGTACACCCATAAGGCATTGCAGTGTTCATGCTGCGAGAGTTCAGCCCTCACAGCAGAGAGGAAGGCAACTTTGAACCAGCAGTCAGAGCCCTGCGGTGGACTGGAGCAGCATCCAGAGAGCAGAGAGGGGACCTGGGTCACTTCCCCTTCCCAGTTCGTAAGGATGATGTGTGATTGCAGGAATAATGGGAGGAATCACATCCCCCCCAGCTGTCCTGGTTCACATGGTCTCCTCAGACAAACAGAAAAACAACAATATCGCAGGCATGGCCTCCTTCCTGCAGCACGGGAGGCCACAGGGGCCAGTCCGGCAGCTGCAGGAGATCTAAGTCTTCCTTCCAGCAGCTACTGGACTTTCAGTCAATGTGCTCGCTGCAGGAGCTGACACGCAGCTCTCACAGCTGGATTAACAACACCAGTCATTGACAAACACTTGGGTTAAATAAAAGGGGGCTAGATTAGGGTAGAAAAGGCTGAAACTCTTGTTTCATATAGAGAAGTTGTGAATCCATTTTTTAATCCTAATATTGATGCCTTGGCTCCAGAATTGATACAGAGAAACCCTCCGATACCCCAGACTTTGTAAAAAAAAAAAAACGTATTATGGGTAATATTTAACAGCTAGAGGCTTTAATAACCTGTAAGATTGATATCACTATTCTATGGCACAACTCAGAACATAAGAAAAGCTAAACTAAAAGAAAGTTTTTACACAAAGAAACCAGGAGCACCTAAGGGGTCTCCATGACGTCCAGCATCAGTGAAACCTTGATTTTAAACCAAAAAAATAATAATAAAAGATATGTGTTTTGACCAATTTTTGGAAAATACAGCCTTATAGACTCTCGACAGTAACACTCTACATTATCACTGTTCTTTATTTGGGCTCTAAAACAGGAGTTGCTTGTGGAAGCCATGAAATAAATGATTTCTTAAAGGAGAATGGGTCGAATGGGTCGAGATTTGGGGCTAATACATTATGATGTAGTGCCTTAAGTTGATAGCTTTCAAGATGTCACAGATGTGCAGATACTGGTATCAGCATTATATTAAATCTAGATTCAAATAAACTACTCTAGCACTTGGTATCATAACAAGAAACAGCTTCATGGCACAGAGTGAACCAGATTTTGAAGAAAGTTAACTTTGCACATAATTCAATTGTTTGTCTGTTTGCTTCCACTCAGACGAGTCTGTGCAAAGGCAGAGCGGTGAAATCTCCAGTGAGAGACGCTTTTTAAGATCTACAGCAGAACATCAGGAACTCTATACAGTGGGGTATATTAGCAATCATGGGAGATCTTTTGATCTAGTAAATTAGATTATAATGTATTCCTTTGATTTATGTTTTTTCAAAGTCTCATTAAAATTCAGTTAAAATGCAACTCAGCAAAGAGATGTCTTTCTTAACTTCCTTTATAGTTTTGCTTTCTACAAGAACCAACTTAACACCAGCACGGAGGAACCAAGTCCCTCACCATTTTGTATCTTATACGGACAAATGTGTTTAAAAAAAAAAAAAAAAGAGATGATTAAAATTGACAAACCAAACCACAGGAAAACACACCTTGGGGTTACACGGCCTCCAAGTGTAGAGCCCACTCACTTTTAAGATGATGAACGGTGTGAAACTGTGGTTTTTCTTTTGCAGTCTAGAAAAACAAACAAGGAGGAGGAGGTATCATAGAAAGGTGCTAAATGACTTGTATTCTCAAAGTCATCACCTTAATTCCGCTGCATGCTTCACAGTCTGCCATCCCCAAACTACAAATTGTGCAAATGCTACAACACAGCAGCCTGTTGTCAAGACTCATCAAAGTAGCTGGTAGCGTTATCTTTGTTTGTTTTTTAAATAGTAAATACATGATATGGAGTAACTATTCTGTTCTTTAAGGACACTACTTTGGCGACTCTATATGTTCGTTTCTAATCACAGTCACAATCAGAAGTGGTGTGAAAGCAGATTAGCCATACAGTGCTCTGCTCCAGGTTCTTCCTGCTGATTCTCCGCTGTGGTCCAGGCTGCAGAGTTGAAGAGACCTCCATCCAGTCAGGCCTCGTTTGGAAGAGCGGAGGGGGGGGGGGGGGGGGGGGGGGGGGGGGGACAGGAAAAGACGGCACGGCCATAAGCTGCTCTGCCCCGCTCAGCAGCACATGTGCTGAGTGAGCCAAAGAGGTGGCTTACCAGCAGAGGTCTCAGTCAAGGGCAGGACAGTTGAAAGGTCACTATTAGCTGTGCTGCTATACAAACAGGGCTCAGCGAGTAATACATTTACCCTCTATAAGCTTACAGCGGGCTATTATTACAAGTGTCAAATCAAGTCATGGCGATTTATTAAGGTTGGCGCTTCATCATTTTACAAAGTAATTAGGGCTTTTGTTAAAGATAAATACTTTGACATGTTATAACCTTAAAATATGTTGTTTTTTTTTAATTGACTCAAAGATTTTTGAAACTGTTTTGTACTGACTGGATCTCAATGTTTTAAAAATGAATTCCATAAACTTTGAGTTAAACACTTCAAACAGTGAACATTATAAAGCAAGTTGAGGCTGCCTTGACACCCACAGTTCACACTCATATCAATGGCTCATGATCACAGCACGTGTACGTCTGGTCTAATACACACCGCACACACTTGTACCAAACTGAGACAGCAAAGGAACACCACCCAAAACCAAAGCCATGTAGCAGGTAAAATCAAAGGCCCAACATGACGTTTTTTTAAAGCATTAACCAAACCAAAAGAAAACTCAAACAACTTGTCTCTTGCCTTGATCAAAACTCAAAAAGTCTAAGCCATAAATTTCAGTACAGGTTTGCACAAAAAGGGCAGCACAAGACTTTTCCCTTTAGTCTACAGGGGACAGTCTACAGTTAACTGCGGTCTAAAACATTATCTGCAAGGCTCCAAATTCTGCATCCAACCTCCAGGTCTCACAGGAAAACGCTGGAATCTCCATATTGATGATAGCGCTCCAATAAACAATGAATCATGTTGCTAAGATGCGTTTGTTAGTTAAAGAGAGGTTGAATAGTTTCAATGTGAAACTGACACTCACTTTGTTTCTGAGTGATGTTGGAAAAAAATAGTAAATATTATGAATATTAAATTCATAAACTGCCTCCCTGACGCAAACTCTGACGTTTAAGAACCATTTTATAAGTTTCATTAACGAAACCGGCCAGGACACACTCATTGTCAGACGACTGAACTTCAGCTCTTAGACAACAGCAAGTCAATGTTAGAACAAAAGGTAAGGCAAAAGGGATTTTTTAAATAGTCGCAATCACATTGAAACAACTTTAAAAAACGTAAAATGCAAAACTGCAGTCATTTTATAAGTAAATTTATAGTTAAAAACAAAGAATATATTGGCTTACCAAACAATCAAAGATACACTATCCTCTTTATCAGACCAAGAATATTCAGAATCTGTCTTGTTTTTGAATTCAACACATCCTTGGCTTTCAGTTTTCTGGTGTTTTGTCCTTCTTGGAAATCAGAAATGTCCTGGGAGGAGGAGGGTGGAGGAGAAAGACTTTCACTCAGTGATTCAGAGGCATCGAGTAAACGCCAGCATTCTCTTTCTGACAACCAGCGTTAATTGCAGATCCGACTCGCCCACACACTCCACATTTCTCCTGGAAGGAGAAGCTGAGACACTGAGATTGAAGTGGGATGAGAAGTGCAGTAAAAGATGCTGCAGCTGCCCGTTCCTCACACCGTCACCACCTCATATTTCTCCCTTTCCGCTGAGAACTTGTGCTAAGACACTAACAAGCACTCACGCACATTTACAGAGACATGCAGGGGGGCACACAAACACAACATGTAACAAGGCTAAAACGTTGCGTAAACAGAGGTAGTCATCGCGGGAAAATCATCCATTTAGCTTGCCATCCTTCATCAAAATATTGTTGATGAGATGATGCAGAGGGAGATCTAATAGATAAATAATCAAACCTCTGTGTGTGTGTGTGTGTGTGTGTGTGTGCTTGAGTAATACGAAAGTAGAACATTTGGGGTCTCTGAGGTTAGAGCAACAGTTCAACACATGCATAAGAGAGACGTTAATACTGGCTCTAGCTGTGCCTTCACAGACATCATATTCATTCCTCTGACTAATAGACAACATAAATTGTTAAAATGATATTCATTTGAGCGGCACTGAAAGAAGCCCTCATCCACACATTAGACATAAGAGCTCACGTGATGTGGATCATGAGCAACAAGGCCCATTACAGGCCAGGCCCCGAGCAGCACAGAAGCTAATGACTGCAGATTGGAGGGTGCTTTACTGCCTTTGCTTTAGAAATCACTGGCAACCAGCTGCTAATGTACATGCCGCCATAACATGAACATGTGCAGTGAAAAATACAAGTAATACGTCTGAAACAACTGATCCCTGAAGGACTACTTTAACAATATATGTCATTAACTGGACTTAGAACATACTGTAAGTGATAAAATACTAAATGTCAGGGTTAAGGCAGAGTACAAAAACCTTTTGAGGTGAGTTTGAATTTGGCAAAATTCATCAAATGTGATTTTTACCCGTAGAATAACACCAAACCACCACATAGATGCAATGATGTAATCTTTTCTCAAATAAACCTATAATCCAAATTTAAGTTGTTAAAAAAAAAAAAAGGAGGTCACAAAATACAACTTCAATCATAAAAAAATGACTCCTTCGGTACAATATTAACGAGACGTGTGTTGTACACATTCACTCGAAAACATTTGAGAAGGTCAGGTTACTGCTGGCTGTTGCCTTCACCGGCCAAGGCTTAAGGTCACAGGAGTCGCGGAGATTCAAAGAACTGTCACACAGCACAGATCCCCTCTCTCTCTCTCAAAAGCTCTCATGTCAAGCTACCGATACAGATTATTACAAACATATTGTACATTGTTCCATAGCATATCACTTTATGAGATTTTAAAAGTAGTTTTTATTCATTTTTTATGGAGAAAGTATCAAAATAACTACTATTTCACAAACATCATGAACCACTCATAAACCACCATCATCCAACCTCTCTTAACTAAAGTAAAGACTGGTTTACTTTAAAATAAGGAGATTAGAGGCTAAGCACAGGATAGCATTCAAATAGCTGGTAAAATATCAAGTCATTACTTGTGCTTAGAAAGTGGACTCCCTTTATAGTTGATTATATCATTGTATGACATAGTTGCAACACTTGCAACAACATGTACAGTGATAAACAACTACGATGGTGTTAATGTGCAGTAACTGTCCAACACCATTTAGATTTCCACTATAATTAACTTCACGCAATTATGAAAACTGGCAACCCTTTCTTGCCAAAGTCCTTAATTTAAGATTGATTTAATCTATTTTATTTAGCATTTGTGGTAAGTTAAAACACCTCAGGCTGTTTTACACGTTTTTAAAAGTTGCATGTAAACATAAAACTTTGCCTGTAGACCCAGAATCAGACATAAAACTTCAATTACATTCACTTTGAGAACTGTACAGCCTGCTGCTGTTGTAATAGCTCAACAGTATCAACACATTGATTACTATTTTTGCTCCGCACGATGCGTTTGTTTAACAAGTCCCCTCTTTCAGTCCCACGTTGAAATCTTTTGGGAGTTTTAAGAATCACATAATTTCACAGATAAACCATCACTTAAGAGCAACACTAAAGGCATTTAAGCGACGCGTTAGGTTCAGGAAGATTCCTTTTTAAAAAAGTTTCTGCCTGATTCTCTGATATCAACAGCGCCCTTTAAAATGATCAAACGTAGTGCGACATCAAAGGCTTGCCTAATAACTCAAACATAGCCTATGAAGTGACACTAAACGGCTTTTCGCAGTCGTGCTGTGTCGTATTTTCTACATGTACCCCGGTAAATAGAAAGAACAAACAGATTAGGAGATATACAGTTAATGTCTCCCGTCTCCCAAATCCACTCTACGTCTCCCTCTTGCGCTTTTCTACTCTCACTCTCTCTGTCGCTACAATGCCGCGCTGCCACACTCTCCGTAACATTGTTTCTATTTCCGTTACTCACCTTTACTCCCGAGTCAGACGCCGAGAAGCCTATAGACAACTCTATATCGGTGGCTCCAGTGGATAAACGTAATTTCAGTTCACATTTACACGCTGACTGCTATTTTAGGGGGAGCTGACAAACTCAGAAAAAGCCTTCTCCCTCTTGTCAGTGAAAGACTCCTCCCCTTATCTGACGAGCTGCTCCCTCCCTCCCTCCCTCTCTCTCCCTAACTCTGTCAGGAACACACACACACACACACACACACACACACACAGAGAGAGAGAGAGACACAAGCGCACACTCCGCCGTCAAAACATTACAAAAGTAGTGAAAGTCCCAGGAGTAGCCTATATTGGAAAAACGCAAATAGTGAGAATGGCTTCATATACAGTAGGTAGCCCGCTTTACAGCATGCCTGTTATTGTAACATTGCTTAGTTGCTTTCCATAAACTGCTGATTCGTGTCATAGTCCTTAGAATAACAACTCACTTTAAATGGGGGAATATAGGATATAAACAAACCAAACTTCTAGAAACTTTGGCAGAGCTTACGGATAGGAACGACTAATGCAAATACAACCATCTAAAAAAAAGAAATAATTGTCATTTTTTTAAAAATCTGTTTCTTCAAGACAGACTACATCTGGACAAAATAGCTACTTGTCCAAATTACTCCGCTCGGCCTCATCACATTAGCTACATTTGACGTCATATCTCTAAGACAACGGCAAAAAGGAATTTGATTTGAAGGACGTCTCCCTGGGCCAATCAAAAGCTGCAGCGTCTGTTGAGCTGCCAATTAGAGGAAGAAGGCGGGGACTCGTGTCACCCACATATGAGATGGTCACGTGTACATGCAAGGATCACAGGAGGAGGTGTGGTAACTGGTGGAGCCTACTGGACAGGCTTTACCGTCTTCTGGAAGCAAGGGCGAGAGCTATTTCGCACAATTATCAGCTGCTGTTTCAGTTTTATATTTGGATTGGATGATGGTGAGGTCAGGTTAAGATATGGTCTACTACGAGCACATGAGCAATCAGACTATTTCGAAGAAATCCAATCAGTAGTATAAAACTACAAATACAGGCCAGGGTTACCTGTTTTTATTGAACATGGTTTGTTTACACAAGTTCGTAGAGGTTCATCGAGGTAGGCCAAATAAACTACGGTTTACTAAAGTTCTATTTTCTGCACTTTTGTTCCTCTACTCCACAACACTGAGCAGGGAAACATTATCCTAATATAAAACAATGTTTAAAAATACATATTAGTCTCAAGTAAGTTAAATAAGGATCTCTAAAGTAAGGCTTATAAATTGATAGAAAAACCATTGAAAGCGATAAGTACAGTTCCAACTTGACAAATTTACACCCTTAATGAGTGAGTACTGTTTAAATGTTGCTATTCTATTTTATATATAATTTTAACTTTTTTGTAGAAGCTGACTCAGGGAGAAAAGCACAAAAAATTCCAATGTACCTGTACTGTCCTGTACCTGTGCAAATGGCAATAAACATCTATTCTATTCTATTCTGTTGATATTTTAGTAATTTTTGTTGGTAATTCTAGTTTTTCGTCAGTAAGATTATACATGATGAACTTTACTTTGTAATGTTGCTTCCTGTAGACTACTTACTACTGCAGTAGTGTAGGCTACATAACTTTTAATCAGGCAGTGAGAGTAGTTTCACAACCAGCGACTCATGCTCTTAAAGTAGGCTACTCACCATTAAAGATACATCTGTTATCCCCCGTTTGAACAGTAAGATTATTTTTCATTTGGAGCAGCAAAAAACTATTAGTGGGTGATTTCTTTTTTTTTTTTTTAAACATAGCCTAGTTGCTGAAGATCAGGGTTTCTCCTTTTTTAGCTCTAGCAAACCTAAACCATTCATTTTGGGGTAGCTGAGGTGCATCTGGGTTGAGATGTCCTTACAAAAACTTACAGTACTTAATTGAAACTTTAAATACTTTCATTTAAAATGTGATAGTACAAAGCATAGCAGACTAACCTTGTGCCTAAATATACACACACACACATCTCTGTCTATGTTGAGTAGTCGGAGCAATCTGGTATCTTGAATCAGTAATTTGATGGCACAATATCCCTGGCTGAATAGTAAAACAAGACAAAGACCTCCTCTCCTAATTAGATCCTGTTTATTAGGCCTAAATTGTGTTTGTCTGCTGCAGTATGTAGCTCATTTTTATCAATCTAGTACAACACTGTCCTTTTATACCAGTCACTCAGACTTCAGTCCTCATTCTTGAGTATTCTCAAGTGCTCTATGCCGAGGAAGAAACAACTGTGAATACTGGCAACTGAAGGCTGCTTCTGCATTGACAACCAATCCATTAAATATAAGTCAAATTCACAATGGTCTTATTCCATTCTGTGTAATGGTTTTTGCTACAAACTGGTTGAGTTTCAACAATATGGGCTTAAAGTTATTAAAGTTAGTGTCCATTATCAGGCTCCTGTCTCTTGGCCATGTTCTGTCCAGGTTAAAAAAAAGTGCACACTTAACAGCCACATGAGGCTATGTGGGTGGACTCTCCGCAGTTAACTTGAGCATTGGTGACCCTGTTTGTTTGACTGTGTAAACTGCTCCAGCAAATACGGTTATAGCACCCAAGAGTTCCACCTGCCAGGTTTTAACAGGTCAGGAGAGACATAAAGGCCATTGTCCATTATAGTATCTGCATGGTAAAGAGAAATCATGAGAGAGTCACACGTGATGTGCACACAAAGGAAAAGAAAAACAACCCATAGTGTAAATACAAAACTACTGTTATTGTCTTTATTGTAGTCACAGTAATGCTTGATTTACAGTTGTCACACAAACACACACACACACACACCTAAGAATGCAGATAAATTGTAGGGCAACGTATTATTATTATTTAGCTACATGTACAGTAGCTTTTGAATGTTATTTGTTGCCCTATGTTCTTTAAGTTCAATTTTATGTATCTTTCTTTCCATTCATGATTAAATAAGAGGGAATTTAGAAAAGTTTTCACTTGTAAACATAACTGCAATCTTTAGTTAGAAGATTAGTTTGAAAACTTTCATGGGGGGGAAAAAAAATAAAAAATTTGAGACCAAATGTGCTTCTGTGGTACAAAAATAACTACCACAAAATGTACATTTCTTTCCGCAACATGTGACAAAAATGTAGAGCAACAGCAGCTATTATAACTTCTCTTCAAAGCCCAGCACCTCATGCATGTACGCTCCTTTAAATGTACATTCCATTGCCCCCCAAAAAAATCTGCTTTCTGAGATTATCAGAAAAAAAAATTGCTTTGTACAAACTCAGCACTCGTTCATCTTTTCATGTTATACACAGGGAAGACATTGTCCATCGAATTGAGTTGATTTTTTAAATTTTTTAAAATTGAATTAAGTTTTTCATTTCAGAATCTTATTACTGTAACTCAGAGGAGTAATTGCAACTGACTGTTATTGGGAAACATGCTACACAAACACATAGGCCCATTCAAACTGCTGTATCATCACTTGAGAAAAGTATCTTAGTAATTAAGCAAGGTTTTTCTTTTTTTTTTTCTATTTGTAAGTGAAAGCCTTTTGCAGTAAGGAAAAGTGGTTCAGCGTGAAACTTTTTTGTTCCCAGTGAAAACAACTTGACTGCTGTTCACTGTTTATCATCACACACATGCGTGTTATTTCCTTCTGTGTTAGTGACAATAGTCGTGACAATAAAGAATCAGACAGAAACAGTCCCCAGCTGTTTTCTTGAAGTGTTTCTCAGTCAGGAAAGTTTCTGCTGTGCACTGGTTCCTAGTGAGTTCAGGCTGATGCCAACTGACAACAGAGAGGCTCCAAATTGCTCTCAGCATCTCCTTTAGCAGCACTTTTGTGTCGGCATGCATCCCTCCCATCCTCCCACAGTGATGCCAGCAACACAAAAACAGTTGTGTGAGTTAATATGCAACTTCATTTATTTAGCATCTGCTAATTAAGTTTCACCTGAAGTGATTTTACATTTGGTCACACAATCACACAAAAGACACAATAATGTATAAGACTCATCTAAGCAATCATGAAATTACTCTAGTTGTAGGTGTCATAATGTAGACCTTTCCTGACACCTGGGTCTCACCTGTTTGTTGTTGCTTTCAAAGATCCTGCTGTTCCAATCTCTTTCTCTTCCCTCTGCAAGTCTTGACTTTCTCTATCTTCTCTCAGACGCCTTTGTTTTCACTCCGCCTTTCGATTTACCTCAAAGCCAGACCAGCTGGCTTTGGATGCTTCCCCTCCGAGCCCTGAGAGGCCTGTCTTCTTCACACCCTCTTCCTCCTCTTGTCCCTCGGTCTCTCTGCCGGCAGAGAGCGAGGGTGCTGGGGTTTGAAGGGTAGGACCCCAGATGGACATAGACATGTCGGGCATGTGTTACGTGATGGGGCTTGGCCAGCGGCTCTCTTAACCAGCCACAGCTGTCAGTCACAACTCTGGAAGGTGTTGAGGATTTCTTCTTGCTCTCACAAGAAGGCTGGAAATAATTGCAAAAAGATCTTCAACATATTTTTTCCACAACAAAGTGAACTGTTTTAGAGAAAAATGTGCATCTGTTAGGTGTGAGTCCTCACTGTGGTCTGGTCACGTCGGGCTTTCATGGAGATTAAAGCATACTTTTTAACATTATTGATTAAATGTCCATGCAGGGTTGGTTTTAAATTAAGGGGAAAATTTGTGTTTTTATCATAACATAGTCAGTGATTTATTTCAACAAGTTGCAGGGATGTGCTCAAATGACGGGTTTTTTCCGTCGAGGCTTTGATGCACGACAGCTGGCATTTCCAACATTGCACCAGACCACAAATAGACCCAGACACTCTTTTCTCCAATTAAAAAAAAAAGGGACTAAAACACCACGTCGCATGCGGCAAGCTTTATTAGGCTATGCAAGTCAGGTTTGATGTACATTACGATAGCGAAGAGAGAAAAAAAATAGATGTTTATTTTGTAAATAAGAAAAGCAAAAGACAGATCACTGAGCCTCAGTTTTCTGAGACATCAATCTGACCACAGAGCTCTGAAATAACATTTAATTATCTGAGGCTCATTAAAACAGACTTTCTGAAAAGCTCTCGCCAATCCCTCGTCCTCCACTCACTGTACAACTTTGGAGTCTCTCATGACTCTGAAATATACGGTTTCATGCTCTGTAGTTCCTTACGAAACCAACTAAAGAAATGTACACATTAGCTGCCATCATTAATTACTCAAATAGCCTAGATTACATTCAGAATGTTTTGATTTGTTTAATTGATGGTTTCAAAGTGATTACAACTCTCTCTCTTCCAACGCTTACTCTCTCACTCTTC
This sequence comes from Labrus mixtus, assembly GCF_963584025.1. Classification (NCBI taxonomy): domain Eukaryota; kingdom Metazoa; phylum Chordata; class Actinopteri; order Labriformes; family Labridae; genus Labrus; species Labrus mixtus. Next base: position 4,798,672 of record NC_083615.1, read on the forward strand.
CAACAAAGTCACATCTGAGGAGACCGCAACGACGTGTTAGATAATAAAGATCAACATCTAAAAATACTCCTTGTGTCACAGTCTAGATCTCTTCTCTCATTACCCACTGTAATTAAAGCTCCGAATAGTGCAGGTGAGCGCACAACTGTTAATGTGAAGGACTGACATTAGGAGTGGCAACCTTCATGGTGTCACTTTCATCTGGGAAAGTGGAGCAGATAACAGAGCCACGAGATCTAGTGAATGTGGGTCAGTAGAGAAGGGGCCTGAAATGTTTTGTGGTCAAAATGTAGTCAAACTGTTCAACTCAATGCAGATTCAGTGTATTTGTTATACAGGTTTAATGATAGGAACGACTTCTCCCACCGCTCTGTGATGTTTCCTCCTCTTCTTTATGTCTCACTGCTGTACAACTTTGACACGTCGCAGTAGGTTTTGCGGAGCGGCTGTGCTCTTCCCGAGGCAGAGAACAACAGCACACAAAGGTCCCTCTGATGAGCTGATGATCTCTCTTGGGAGTTTCCGTCTCCTGGGTTCCTTCAAGTATTCCTCTCTGTTTATCACATTGCTGAATGCTTATCAACTGTGAGACGGAGTAGACCTGAACATCCATCCTGTCTTGTTTACTTGACGCACTGCCTTTTTTTTTTTTTCTTCTTGCAATTGTACAAAGATCCAGATAATAAAGGCATTGTTTAATTATCTCCAATATTCACATGAGCCTATAGCTCCATTTATAAAATGTAGTCTCCATTGTACTGAGCTCATTAAAAATTGAACAAGGTCAGGAATGAAACTGCTCTTACCATTATTCATTTTGTCCCTAATTTCAAGTATTATTCCATTAATCACCTGGAATGACTCGAGTAATTTACAATGTCATAAGTTTCCGGGGGATATTAGCCAATTTAATACTTATAAACGTACATCTTTTGTACGCTAAATGGAACAAGACACCTTCTAATGTCTTCCTTTTTCTAAATCAGAGCCTGTTGTAATTGTTTTTGGTTTTATTTTATTTCCAACGCACTTTGATGGGGTAAAACTTTTATGTGTTTTGTTTTTTTTTAGGCGTAAAGATCATTTTGTTCTTAAGCAGCTCACTGTCAGATTTTCTGACTGGTTGATTGCATCATAGGCACAAAAAAAAAACAAAAAAAAAAAACCTTGTTCTGTGTGTATGTGTATTTGTACGTGTGAGTTTCTGACATCGCCAGAGCCAGTCAGCAGGTGCCATCACTTCTCATTCCCACCATGTACAGTGTAAAGACATGTTGAGGACGAGCAGGATCAGGAGAATCTGCCAAAAGGAACGTGTGGGAGAGACCGCTCTAAATTTCTGCCTTTCAGCCAGTTCTTCTTCAAGGCATTTTAGCTACGATTCCACGTCAAGCTAGCGCTGCTGTAATTCAGTTTGTCAGGCTGTATAGCAGACAAGCTAAAGATATCTGAATGTAATGTCACTGTTTACCTGTAGGCAGCATTTAGACAAGACACAGTGTTCCAGATTATTTCAGACACTTAATGCTGTAATATACCATAATATACAATGCTGTAGGTATATACATTTTTTGGAAACATAAGAAATAACATTTTCTTCTCACAAAGAGTTTTGTTTTGCGGTTACATTCTCTGTATCACTGCCTTCAAACACAGAGTACAATATTCCATGCATATTCCCTCACAATGCTCCATTACTGCACGGCAGATTTCTAAAAAAAAAAAAAAAAAATCCCTATCACACAATTGTAGGTAGTAGGTGCCCAGTTCTTCTTAAGCATTATGACTCACACCAGGCATAGAGCAGCTATCCAACTCTAATCCACATGAGATAATTTGGTATTCATGTTTTACAAATGTGCTTGAGAAAAATCCCTAAATCTTTTTGGCAAGTGCAGTCGAGAAAAAGTCGTGCAAGCATGTCATCCGGCGTGAAAAGGCGGCAGGATGGTTGAGTAAAGCTGGGCTTTGTCTCCCGAATTCAGCCTGAAAGACACTGCCATCATCAGCTTGCTTTGTTGCAGACTTTGTCTTTCCAGTATTTTACCGGTTTCTCAAAGGTAAATAGAGGCTTGACTCAGAGGGGCACATGCAGTTTTTCCTACAACAGGTAATAAATTTGCGTGTCAGGCCTGCGCGTCACAGATTAAACATGCTTTGTTTGGGATGATTTATGAGCACGATGTCGTGCTGGGTGCACTTGGCTGTGAGGAGCCCATGGTTTGATGGCGGTGAGGGGGTAGCAGGTGGGGCGGTGAGTTGGTGAGTGTCAGATTTGTCTTACAGGAAGACTGATCTGTAGCTGCTCCGAGGGTGCCCACTGCAACACACACCTCTGTCATTAATCACACACAGCCTCAGAGTACAGAGTGCTTTGTCTTCTCCTGCTCTCACTTATGTACTGCAAGCTGTCACCAGTCTGAGAAAAGCTTACTTCAGAATAACTATCAAGAAGTAGGAAACACTTCGGCTGCCTTCTAAAATCTGCTGGGTATATACTGTATGTATTTCTACAGAGAAAGCTATAAAGTCACAGCAGAAAATGGGACTCATTTTCTCCTCACAGTACAGAAGTGGTTGTCAGTATGTCTGCAAGTAACTTAAGAAAGAAAAAAAGCTTCAAAACCAAAAGATTTTAACCTCCTGTATGTATATGTTCTGTTTTTTGTCTAAACATTGCCCGACTATAAAGACTACACTATGATTCTGTACTCTTCCTCCTTCAGAAGGTTACCTATATATAGGATTAAGATCGTTCACTATCCTCACTAAGAAACAGCTGATTCAGCAAGCAGCACTGCTAAAAGCATGTTGACTTATAATCCAAATACAGCGGAGCGCTGATGCTACTCTTTCTACTGATCCTGCACACTCGCTCCTTCAACTTGCAGCTTGAATTTGAGGTCTTTAATCACTGCGACAGTTTGAAATTAAAATTCTTCTCCAATGAAATATTGGGTGATTTTTGTCCTGAAGTAGAATATCAGGAAGAAATATTGACAATACATTAAACCATGTGATATACTTTTGTCTGATACTCGTTGCATAGAGTGCATTCAACCCTCCAAAGGAACAAGAGGTACTGTAGATGTTATCAAACTTTTAAAAAGTCATCTCTTTCATTGACTGCATAAACAGTGGAAGTAGCCACCTGGATTTTTACTCATTTGTTTATGTATTCATATTCGCCCCAACTACAGCATTTTGACCTTTGCCATGTTGGTTTCCTGGAGCTTAAAGAGACTTTATTTGAAAAAAGAAGGTGGAACAACATTTGAGATGTTGGCAAATGCTATATTACAAAGTGAAAGCCCACGGCTAATTTATTAGCTTGCTAATTAGCTAGTTAACAGAAGTGCTTCCCTCAGAATGAGATTCTATTTGGGGCATTAGCTAACCACAAATTAGAGTTGTCAGAACTTAGGAAGCTTGGAGAGCTTGTGCGAGTAACACCAGCTCTCAAACATCTTTGGTAAGAAACAAGCGCTAGCTTGACAAAATAAACTGGGTAAGAAAAATAACCAGTCTTCAAACGGCCTCTGCCAGCCATCTTTAATCCTGACTCATACACACAGGCTGTCACAATTAAATCAATGTACAATAAACACTGACTGTGCTAACAAGTTTCCAATAGGCACAGGGAGGGCAGACACGGATTCCTGCTAATTGGTTCTAACTTTTAAAGAATATTATACTGGATTTTCAGTCTTGGAAAAAGCTGGAGCAGAGTCTGTCAGCACGACAAACCACACAGCAAACCACATGTTCCATATTTGCATGAAAAATCCCAAAAGGCACGACCCATAAACAGAAGTTTAATGACTAACTGATGTCTTAATGGGCATTGACTCCCTTTTGTATAGTTAGCCTCAAGTGGCCACTAGAGGAACTGCAGTTTTTGTCACTCCTACATTGTCTTTATTTTTTGTCTTTTGCCCTTCTGCTAGATACCTTTCAAACAAACAAACAAACAACTAGATGGTTGGTAATGAGTGACATGTAAACAATACTATAACTTATTTTTCATGATGAATGATATGTGACACAGGGTCTAGGATTTTTTTTTTTATGAGGCAGAGAGTGATGACAAGAAAACTACACAGAAAGTAGATCAAAAGTCCTTACACAGATATATTCAGAAAAGAAACAATGCAGATAGGAGAACATCATATACAGCACACACTCAAATCTATAGCATCTGAGATATCAATGACACTTTCATCTGTTTTCTCAGTGCATTTTAATATGTTCTCCGCTCCCTGAAACTGTGAAAATCTCCCATCAAAATCTTTATTTTCTTCACACTGAAATACAGGCTCAAGTTTGCCCTGCACCCTGGGCATCTCATAAACAGTTAATTTCTAAATGTATCCCTCGGTGGTCAGGAAGGGGAATAACGATCTGTCAAAATAGAGCTTGCTTCCACAAAGCGTGCTTTCAGTGTGCACGGCCAGATATGTGAAGTATATAATTGCACACACTGTTTAACATTTATGACATTGGGTACACCATTGCGGTTTGTTTATCGTAACATACCAGGCAAACAGACTTAATGTGTGCATGAGCAAATATTTGCAGCACTATATCAAATTCTGCTACCAAATTAAGGATATCAGAGAGGCCAAATAGGGTCGTGTGTGAAATAACAGAGATGTTAGACCATCCACTGCTCCGTACACAGATTGCCCTATCTCATGAGTTGTTGAAGTGTTTGCACACAGAGCTTTGCCGCCTGCGGGCTTATATCACACTGTGCCTTATTAAGAGCTTTAACAAAATCTGGCTTTCACTAGCCCCCCTTCAACCACCAATGTGAGGGCAGCCGTCTTCAGGACCTGGTTTGTACACGGCCTCCTCTAAACGCCTTAACAGATCGAGCCAGTGTACATGTGCTGGATAGATAAAAGGCCAGGACGGAAGATATTAAGGTTGTGCTGCATAAAACTCAGAGCAGAAGTGGTTTAAGAGATATGCTTCTTTCTGTAAGTGGTGTAGGAGATCAGTCACACTCAGCTTTATTGGATGTCATGGCTTGACGTGATTCAATTCTGACTATTTAGATGCATGCCACAAAATCCTTAACATTATTCCAATAAAGTTCAGAGTGGCTTGTGTTGAAAACATTTTCTCACTTATAAATGTCATAAAACAGATTTTACAGTAACAAGTTCTGAAAACCATGACGAGAGTACGGTTATGGTCTCGTGATACAAGTTCAGCTGCTGGACAGAAAAGCCTTTTTACATTCACGCAAAAGTTACAAGCAGTGGTCCGAAGAGTGAACCGCTGACCCATAAATTGATTATTTCCAGCTGCACACTGACCCACTGAAATGATTTCACTGTAATCGTTCAAAGTTTATGATGTATTTTGGGTGTAGCCCGACTTTGTCCTCTTTCTTCGGTCGCTAAAATAGACGACTCCATTTTATTATAGCATGCTGGGAATTCCCCTCCATTTCCTTCTGCTCTTGACCTCTCGCTCTCCATTGTATGGGCGAGGAGAGGGTCTGGGGCCTGAGTAGCCCGTGCAGCCCTGCCAGGCTGACAGATCGGCTGGTCGTGCCCTCTGCTGCTCCGTCTGCACTGCGGTTCCATTGTTCTGCCCTCACAGACCGAGCTGCAGGGCAATTCCTCACTATTGTGTCTGACAGACCTGCAACCTGATACCATGGCAGCAGGCGCCTGCCTCCATCCCAGTGGAGCATGGATGCAGCGTGTACATGTTGGTGAGTATGCATATGTGTGCTTGTATGAGATTACCTTGAATTTGAACAAAATTTTAAAAAAAACTAAGACTTAACCACAAATCTTATTTACATCTTTTGCATGTTTTAGTTTTAGTTTTTAGCCCTTTTGACAGCCAAATCCAGAACTAACTACAGAGCTGCCAAGTCTCATGCATTGACCGTGAGAGTCACGCAATTAATCACGTTCACACGGTCACACGCTGCTCCTTTCACATTTCACACAATGAGAATCATAAATTGCCCCTCTTTATTTTTCCCCCCTCTAATATGTTTCCTTACTTGCTGCTTGCTGTACTTGACGCCCGCCTCTGACCAATCATCTGTCCTCATGCCTAACTCTAACCAACCCAACGAAAGGCAACAAGTACAAACCAATCAGAGGCGGAGTAGGGCGGGTCCTGCCGTCACAATCTCAGGAGAAGGAAACTTGCGCAAAAAGAATTTCCTTGAGTTTATAAATAAAACTATTTATTTTATTTGTCTGAATTTTCTATGAGATTTCAGAAATATTTTCAATTCTTCTTATGTTGGCGCATTATGAACAATATGTAAAATAGCAGGAAACAATTTTTTAAGTTGCAAAAATAACTGGGAGGGGGACTGCCTGAATAATGACATCACATCAGTCTAATCTTAATGTTAACTCGGTGTATGAACATTCTTTCGAGTCACTAATTTAATGAAATGTTTCTTGCATGTTCACTGGTTATATTTAGAGTAAAGACAGAGAGGGAGAGAGCACACGGAGACCAACAGGGAAGGGAGAGTAGCTGGCATGGAGGTTAGTGAGAAAATGAGCAAATATTGATGGTTACGACTAAATAATGACATCACAACAGTCTAATCCTATAATGTTAATTTAAAATGAGATATTACTCTAAATCTGGCTTCAAACTGCCCCATTTCTTCCCGCAGCTTCCAAAGGTCCCTTCCCCTGAAGTCTCACTACAAATCCTTGTAACTATACTGTTTAAATGTTGTTTAAATAAGAGTTGGAATCTTAACAGACTCAGAATCCAAAGCAGAAAAATAACCATTTAAGTTTATTTCAAGTTTTTATGTAATCAGACTCCTATATGAACAGAAATGTAGAACCCATGGGTTAAGCTCTGTTATTTTAAGGCACTTCTAATACTACAAAGCTATCACTTTGCAATGCATTCAGCTTTGAGAACAAAAAGGGGCATTTCAGCTAATGTTGAATATGCTAACTACTAACTATGATATGTATATCAAAGAATTCACCATTCATTGACAAATTGAAATGACTGTTTACTGACAGCAGAGCCAGGGAGATGTCAATCAAAATGTGATAAGCCACACCCACACAGTATAAAGAAATGGTCCAAAATGCAAATTGAGCTATTTTTTCTCGTATTTTCATTGATGAACTTTTATTTATGAAGCTATTTTTGGAGTAAAACTCCTTAGCACCTGTGACAGTGGAATTTTTACTTGAAGAAAATAGTCACATGTGTATCTGTAAATTTGAAGTAAGGGCACCTTACAAACTTGTGTACTTGTTAGGTACACAAGTCACATTTATAGTATATAGAATATATATATGAATATATATATGTCACAGGTATGTATTATTTAATTTTTTTTTAGGAAAAAGCTACTGGTTCTGCCTTTAAGTCTTGTAAACATGTGAATTAAAATCAAGGGCAACAGAGTAGCCGGAACATGTATCTTTACTTTCACACAGGACAAATGAAGATGATGCAGGCAGCACCATAAGCAGAGGAACAAACCTGTGACTACACTGTTGTAGGATGTAGGTCTACAAAGGCTCAATGCTCCTATTTAGTGGAAAACTATACACCCACAGTTACATCTTTACTGCAACAAGACTGACATCTTATCTCACCTCCACAGAGAAATAGAAAAACTGAGCCTGAAGAAGCCTATAGTGCAGACACAACACAACAGCCTATACACATCAAAGCAAGCCCCGACCAAGCCAAGCATGCCGCTGTGTGTCACTGAGGAATAGTCCTCTTTTTATGTAACACACAGATGATTAAAGAGTTCAACACAGCAAGCAGACTAATGACTCCACTGGGTTGCAGGGGAACTCAGGAGAGAAGAAGGCACGGCCTCTGGAGAATACTTGCTGAAACAGGGATAGGGTTCTAAAATATACAAATTTATTCATCAGAAAGCAGTCTTTTTATGTCATCGATGTGTGCGTATGTGAGGGTGTGCAGGTGGCAGAGAGCGAATGTGAGCGAGAAAGACGGAAGGGGGAGAGGAGGAGATGAGAGAGAGAAAGAGAGATAGCAGGTCTGATAGCATCAGCCTTCTGTGAGCTAAAAAACATCAAGCTGAAGGTAACAACCAGCAGGAAAAGAAACTGAAACTCTGCCATAATGTTGGCTTCAGTCTCTGTATCCTCTAATAAAATAATAGACACAATAAATATCATTGAAAAGTTATCTTAAACCGTGTTAACAGATCTACATGCTTTGTTGTTTTGTTGTCTTTTATATCAGTTTTCAAAGCTCTAGAGTGTGTACAAAGAATAGTCTGATTTGTTTTTCAATGGCAAGATACCCTCGAGTCTCTCCTGAGAGGTGACACAGTAATTAATAACTGTCTTCACTATGGCTCTTAAAACAATAAAAATGTTGATTGTCACAGCAATGCATATATTTGTTGGTTGATGTCTATGAGCCTGGCTACAAAAACAGAAATACTTGCACTTTAAACCATTCAAACTCAACCAATGCCATAATCAAAGACACATTAAAATGCACATTTATCATAATTGCATGCTTCTGTATACTTTACCTTGGTTTGCATGCAAACTACTTTCATAAATTCAGCGTTGCATTCAAAGTGACGGACTACTAGCGCTAACCTGTCTATGTATCAGCCACAGGACCAAAGACATGAACACTGGAAACACTTGGAAAAGCTAGTAAGTTGTCAAAATAATAAATTTTTTGAATTTGTGTGAAACTTATCAGTTTTTGACCATCAGAAATATTTTATTAAGTGGTCACAAACTGGCACTGGTGCTACAAAGTCCTTTCAGTGAACCCTTGTTTTCTGTGTTTAGAGTTCCTGTGTTCATCAGGGTTACAGTCACACGCTTTCAACCCACTCCACAGAGATCAGTCTAAGCTGGGGGGGCAAGATAAGAGGTTAAGCCTAAAGTCAGAGTTTTCCATGTCATGAAGCGGGCTCTCTTTAACCTGGTTAGATCACCATGGTAACTTAATCCAAACTCATAACCTGGTTGGTTACGCTGCAGAGTTACGGCTTTAAAGCAGCTGTGAAGTGCCGACATTTTCATTTGTTTTACCTGGAGATGTTTTCTGCAGACGTTATAGATCTTCAGTTTAAGGACCGTGTTCATGGATGTTTATAGAGATTCATGATGTTACATTAATAAACCCACAGGATGAAGCCGTGCAGTTACTGTATTACATACATTCTCTATGCATCTCATCATGGAGCCAATTAATTCAGTTTGGTATGCAGGCCTATATAAAACCACCCACCCTTCAGTCTTCATGTATGATTCACACTTTTAATTTCAACACATCAATCCTACAGGAGGAGGGCACAGCATCTTCAGATACTTGCATTTTAATGTTTGGTCCTGATATCTTGAAAAGTTAGTTTAATGTGGCTGGTTTTACAACACAAACTCAGATAATAAAATTGATTATTCTTCAGAGTCGACTGTTTAAAAAAAAAAAAATTAATTACCAATCTAGGTTCGGAGTGTTAATTCTGTTCAGGGTGGTAGCCCGTCCCAGCACACACTGGACAAAAGGGAAACATAGCCTTCATGGTCTATAAGGGCTTCTTTGTTATCAATGCATTTTTCATAACGTGCTTTTTTTGTCATCAGCAGAGTATTCCATCCCCGCTCTTGTCGAGGCCGTTCCAAAATCACTCCCTCTTCTTGAAGAGAAATTGGAAAGATCAAAGATCACATTTGTAAAATTCAAAATCTGAAGTATTTTGACCTAGTCTTTTTTCAAAGTTCAAAGTATAATCATTAACAACATAGTTTTAATTCATATATATATATTTAAAAAAGGACTCTCACAGGAAAATAGTTGTCGATGACACACTGTGCATTAAACCACAATACTGTGTTTCTAGAGTAGTATATATATAACTATTATGTAATCGCATTGCAAAGCATTTAGAAGTGTAAAGTTCCTTCAGACTTCATTCAAAATGAATATTTTTTAAACATGGTCCCTTTTAGTTTTAAGCATGAACAATAATCACAGAGGACATTCAAAAGATTTGAGGTAACCCTTTTTTTAAGCAAATCTATTTTATTTAAATGTATTAAAGCTTTTATCCCATCTACTTCAATTTCAATCTTTTCAATTCCATTTAGGGATTGTTTAATTTCAGTTTCATATCTGCGAGAGCTTTGCTACCCCTTCTCTTTAGTTTAAGACCTCTTTTAGAAATAGAACATAATACCCAGAACAAACGGCATTTTGGAGAAAGAGCTCCTCATCCTTGGATATGGCAATGGAAGAGTGAAGGCAAATCCAGTCAAATGGTTCCTCCTCATGAGTGCAATCCAGCAGGGATGACAACACAAACAATGGTACCGATAGTTGTTCAAACCAGCTGCACATTGCTTTTGTTAGGATTAGCATGGTAATCTCAGGGCTGGAAAAGCTTACTATAGAGACACCTGATCGGCCAGGGTGGATGAATGTGGTTCTTTTTCATTCCAGACAATCGTTACAAACGGGGAACCTCGGTGTTATAATGGACGTTTAGGTTGATCTTGATTGAAAATAGAAAGTGATGCAGAGAAGTGATTGCAAGATTGAAATTACAAGAGACGCAATGTAGGAGGAGGGCTTTAAGAAGGCAAATAAAAGGAGGAAGAAGCTGATGAAGAAAGAGAAAAGACAGTCAAATAAGAGCTGGTGTTAGTCTGGACGGGCAGAAGGCCTGCAGAGCTTGGCAGGAGTCCTGCTTCTGACAGCAGCTGTGGCCTCAGCCTTATATCTTAAGGTGCTTCCTTTCTATCTCCAGCTCTCATGTTTCCAATCTGAGGGGACCATAAATTATTGTCAGCAGTAATCACAGCTGTCTACAGCGGGCCTGCTGAAGGGTCCCCGCTTGTCTGGGTGCATCATGTCACTCTGGATCACGGCACCTCTAACATGGGCAGAGGGCAAGACCTGCGAGCGGCCAAAGAGACCACAAGAAAAAGTTTTTGCGAGGTGCTGTTTGTCCAAGAACCTAAAGCGAATGTAAATGATCTGCTGGATAACAGAAAAGAACTCTGATTTAAAGGAACAGATCACCTGAAAATAACAATCTAGTCGTAACTCGTGATGGATAAACGTCAGAGTCTATGCAATCATATCATTCTTAAAAGTCACCAACTTTGTTAATGTTAGTTCAGTATGCTTTAAATGACAAAGGGATGTGTTGTTGACTACTGAATATTAACAATGAACAGTCCTTTTTTTTCTGAACTGTTGGAAAGCAAAAGAAACTGTCAGACTGTACATCTGTGATTAAACAGGATCATTAATTGTTGCGTTCCTTAAAAAAAAAAAAAAAATGTAGTCTCATTTTATATTAACCCTGAATGAAACAGAAGTTCTCGTTAGATTCCTCACTAAATGCTGGCACAGCTCCCCTCCCTAAAGTCGTAAAGCAGACAAAGTGGGTTTCCCCTTCTTTCTTCTCTGTCCGTAAAAATTCATCTGGCTCCTTTGGCTGACTGCCCGGGTAATCGTGGCACGGTCTGTGTTTTTCACGACAGCGCTGTTATTTTGCTGTGAAAACTCTCAGCATGGGGTGGCACACCCACCTCTGGCAAGACGCTGCTGTCGGAGCTGATCACCAGAGAGCAGCCTTCCCTTTCAATTAGCCATGTCTGTCTAAGAACAGGGCCAGGAGGGCCCGCACGAACGACACGGGCACCCAGTGACGGAACAGCGAGGCGAGCAGGTGGGCGGAGAGGGGAGAGCTGCAGAAGTAAGCCCCAAAACTCCAAACGGGGACTGAAATACCCTCCACTGCTGTGTGCTAAGTCCCTCTGTACCAGAAAGGGCTCTGCCATGGCACGTCACAGTAAACACAGCCAGGCTCCATGGAAACACGGCCATTTGGCAGAAAAGCATGGGATGAGATATGGCACCAATGAGGCAGATAATTCCCTGAATAACTCTATCTTCCCCCTCATGTGCTATCACAGTAATGAAGAGAGTGTGTGTGAAAGAGAAAGTAAAAGAGAGCAAGCAGCAAAAAAAAAGCCATGTCAAATGAAACCTGTGAAATAACACACCACAATTTCTATGGCACTAATCAAGGCACAAATACGAGGCTGTTTGGGGAGCTTATGAGCACTGTTGAAGGGGCTCGAGGAGGAGTCCTGGGATTGGAAAGAGAAAGGGTGGCAGCCATGCCCCTAGGTTGTTTATTACAAATGCCACATCCAGGTGGGATTTGCAGAGTTGCACCCTTGCCAGCATCTTTCTCTCAGTGGAAAGAGCCTGAGGTGGAGGATGGTAAACATGGGCAGCTGTAACACAAGCACAAATGTCCCCAACGACTTGTCTGAGGAGGAACTGCGAGAAAAAAAAAAGAACCTTATCAATAACCCTGTGAAAATCTGTAGAGGTTCGAGCATTTAGGAGTCGGATTAGCAGATTTTAAACATTTTACTTTGAACACAGTCAAGTCAAAGTAGATTCAACCAGCGATGTAAGTCCGACTGGTTGGAGAACTCTTTCTCAAAGGCCTCATTCAGGCTAAAACAGAGCATAGTCTCTGGATGGGGCCTTTTCTTCAGACTCAAGTGTTTTACTCTCCAAAGCCAAGGGGGCTGAACAAAAGCAGGCAAAAAGAAGTCAAAGAGAGAACAAGAGAAGACTTTGTTGGGGTGCTGCTCCAATTTTCCAATCTTCAAATACAGAGATGTTCTGCTCCAGTCTCTATGAGTATTACGTGTTTCAAGCTGGCCAGTGTACCTATAAAACCAACAGCTCTGACACCAGCAGACTGAAATCTGGGGAACACATCACTGACTACAACTTGTAAAACTTCAATTGAAGTAAAGAAAAGTTTTGTTTTTATGCCACCTTCAAAGTAAGAGCACTCTGTTTGTTTTGTGACAGAATGCCTTCAATACCAGGACAAAGCCCATTTAGAAGTGGTTTAGGACCAATCATATACCATTATCTTCATCAGGAGACAGTTTTCCAAGAATTCACAAACATCAATCAAGCGGCAACCATAGTTGTTGAAAAATGAAGCCAATGCGGAATTGTCAAAAAAAAAGAAGAACACCTGCAGTTCCCTGAGTGTCCACTAGAGGCTGCCTCCAAAAGCAAAGATATTCCCTTAGATTCCATATTAAAATGTGAATTTCTTCAGCAGATTTTTTTGGGGGGTAAAAACTGAATGGGGTGCATCTGGTGTGATTATCTTAAGGCTGATAGTTCTGCACATATTTTCATAATTAGACCACGGCTGAGTTGACTGACAGGTACCTAGTGTTTGTTTGCCAGGAGTTTTAAGGCCGCCTTAACTTCCAAATTTGCCTCTTTTTAAGGTTAGTTGGAGTCAGTATCTCAAATATGGCCCCTGCTTATAGACTGATGGGTATGTTGTCGGTAACGTGCTTCACATCAACTGTTGAGTCCGTGGCCTTCAGAGTTCTGATCGGTATAATACCTACATATTGACAAAGACTACCATTGTTATTTGAAATGTGCGAGTTGTCACAGCACAATTCTGCCACAGCAACACTAAATGATGTGAACATTTATGTGAGTATTGAAGCAAAAAAAAGTTATGCTTTCCCAAGTAACTAGTTACTTTTATAATGCATTAACACCGTTAATTACTTTTTGATAGTAGTAACCAGTAACTCATTTTCAGTAACGTGCCCAACACTGATGGCTGCAGAAGCTAATTTGTTGAATTCTAGTTTAGATAAGGTTGTAAGGATTATATTTACACACTTTGTCTTATAAAGTTAACTTCAGGATCGACAAGAAAAGAGAGAACTTTTTGACACAACATGGATTTATATACAGTATCTATTCGTTTGCAAGCATGAGACATAACTTGCGTTTGATGATTTTCTGCACCCAGTAAAGCTGCCAAACAAGAGACAACAATGACACCGATAACAGTACAGTCTAATGTTACATCGCAATCTGTTATGAATAATATCTGCAGGGATGTACACTCTGCTGTCAGACTGTTGCTTTCCAATTAGCCGTGAAAATGATCATAATACCTACTCGCTGGGTTAGTGTAACAAGTATATGCATATGTAGTATGCTAAGTCTGAACGTTCTGTTTAAGCTGCTGTTACACAAAGCTCTCACCCACATGAATCAATGCCTGTCCAATATTTCCTCTCTGGGTTTCTTGTTCTGGAGATCCCTTTTTTTTTTCTCCTCTTAGCTTCATCCGTCATCATCCTCTTCTGTCTCTTAGCTTCAGCCACAGTATCAAACAGTACAGAGACGGCTGAAGGCTGCTGTGTGAAACCTGTGTGGATGTCTGATGAAGGGCGAGGGCCTGAAACGTTACAGGTGGTCATTTTTCCTTTTATTTGAATTTAATTGGAGCAGCTTCTGGTGACTATTTTTCCTACATTTCATGAGATAACCACGGTAAAGTGAAACATAGTACTAATAGCAGACACTAGTCTCCCTGTTGAAAGCCATTGTACTATACGATCGACTTAAATGCTCCTATGTTAAGGTGGGAAAGTTACATATTGTTGCTTTAATCTGTATCTAATATCCTGGTTGAATGTGATGCTGTTGTTGTAATCATAGTGAGGACTTTAAATGAGTATGTTCATTCTGTAGATGTCACAAATCAAGATTAGAGCTGTTAGTTTCCATGTTTACATATCACTCCACGTGTTGGTATATTTCTGTGTTTTCTGTCAGAGCTTCTTCAGGGAACAAGACCGGGTTTTGTTGTTGTGTACTGATGAGGTTGTGAGATGCTCGAGTGAATGTAATGCTATTAGCGGTGCAAATGTAATTCTATTAGTAGTGCAATGTAATGCCACGAAAGCAAATCTAATAAGACAGTTATTATGAATGTCACAGCACAAACACAGTGTTATGATTGTGAAGTGGTACGGATTTCTCTGCGTCTATGAGCTCCTGCTTCCATTATTACTTTTCCATCACTTTCAAGCAATGCCAAACTCTAAAAAAGCAGCTGCTGTTTCATATCTCTGCATGCTCCCACATGTATCATGTTCAATCCATATGTAACTGAGGATAAGACTCTGCCTCTTTGTTCTTTTGCCACTTACAAAATATCAATGTGACATTTGTGTGATATTTCATCCTCATTTGACCGAAGTTAAGATGATAATATGGTCTGACTTACGCTAATAGAAAAAATGTCTTTGACTAGTTGGTGAGCCAGAACAAACATGTTGTCTTCTGAGTCAGAGATTAGAGGAGTTTATGGACACCTGAGAGGTGTAGGTTCAAATAGATATAGATATAGATATATAGAGAGTATATATGGCTGTGTTTCCCCGTGTAAGGTTCAGGAAATACACTGAAAAAGAAAATGCACATTTTTAAAAAAGTATAAGAATTTTTCGAAAAAGGAAAAGATGAAGATGCAGCGCTCGAGATATAGAGGGAAGGACGACACCTTCTCTCACCTTTCCCAGCTGATGTGTGGGATGAGGGGCCCCTTTGGTGAGCCGCGGTTGTCAGCCGAGACAAACTGCCGCTCCTGGGAGCGCCCCAGATCTGACAGAAGCCTCCCCCTCCATCAGTCACGTCATCTGAGTCAGTGAAGGAGTCTGCGCCCTGCTCGCGGTCACACTAACCAGGAGACACAAGCTGTTCCTCTCCAGGTGCTCATTAATGCACGTGTCCTTGATACCTCCAGCATACAACAACACAAAGACAAACACATGCCTGCCCGTGTTCTAATTACACTCGTATGCGCACACCTCGGCAAGGGTGTGCATCGTTCGTTTCACTAAGAGACTTGTAAATGTCAAACAAAGGCAGACGCCCCCTTTACTCCCCCCGCCTCCTGATGTTGTTGTGTTTTTTTAATTTTTATTTTTTTGGGAGGAGGGTGTGCACACTGATAGGGACTGTTGTTGTGCAGCAGAAAGACACAGAGTGAATGAAGTGCTATGCAAAGATGGTTTGAGCCTTTGAAGTGGGGGACGTTTGGGATGGCTGATAGGAGAGCCAGCACTGAAGTGGAGAAATTCATCAAGCTTCCTGAGCAATTAGCATATGGGCCTAATTATCATATGAAACCAATCCTCCATAACCAGCCTGTACTTGATATGACTTCCTCTGCCTTCTACGTTATCGCCCATCCCTCTGAAAAATGGTGAACATGGATGACCCCAGTATTGTCTTATACTTCTCCTCTCCAAGGCCTGCGTGAATAACTACCGTACCTCCAATGTTCCTTTTCTCCATTATGCAGTTAAGCCAGACAGTTAATTATCCAGGAGCAGGGAGGCCGGGTCTCTTTGCTGGCTGCGATAACGATATGCTTTGCTGGACACAGAATGAAGAGGGCCGGCCCACAGGGAACCGTGCTGATGTCAGGCAATCTTTCAAAAAAGGGCCCAGGCAATTAGATGCACCAGTGCTACCAGGGATGACTAGTGTTATTGAGGATACTGGCTAGCCTCCCTAATGGGGGTATTTAGGGCAATTATGATAAAGATGTCAGGGCGACCTCCCTGCGACTGCTGCTTTTACAAGGGGTGCCTCTAAGTGCAAGATCACAGAACAGGAATAAGGAGTGACTAAAGATGCGGCCGGTCCCGTGTGGAAGTCTTGCCACCAGCATAACTGCACTTAAGACTCGTCTCATGTGGAAAACAGTGTCTAGAGGTGCTAAATGGGCTAATCTGCCCTCACAGTTGAGGTTTTTTTTGGAGTCGATTATGACAGTCTCAAGAAAATAAACACTCCAGCGCTCAATTAAAGAGTAAAGCCGGGCGGATTTGTTTCCGTTTAGCATCACAGAGGTTCAACACATCTGGCCCGGGGAGAGATCGGAGCACTGTTATTATTAAATGGACGAGGGACGTTGGCCATCTGTAAGGTAGTCGCCGGGGCCCAGAAAAGGGGGCCTTTCATGCAGCTTCTGTCGTACATCTGAATTGTTTCCTTACACACATTCACCCCCAGTCATCACCTTTCCACCCACCTCACATCAAAGTAACAGCTCAGGGACAAAAACCGAGAGCTACTGGTCACAACACACACCTCCAGCCAGGCAACCCAACTGCAATGTTAGCATATGCCATCCACATGGCTGGCATGACACTAAACACACACACTGACTAATGTTTGAAGTAAGTTCAAAGAGGAGAGTGCAACGTGGAAGCAGCATGTATCCTCTTTTCCTCCAATAAAACAGCCAAACAGCTGGTCTTATTCCTGCAAAGTGCTCAGTACATTTCCATGATTGTTTTTATATCATGGCTGTGGATAATACAGAATGATATCCCTCTCTGTGTAATAACCTCTCAGGATAGATATTAGACAGTCAGGAAACAGAAACCCTTCAATCCAGATGGAGAAAAGCTCTTCAGTGAAGCACATTCCTGAAGTAAGTGTTTCTTTCTGGTGTAGTTTGTGGAACAGAGCCATACACTGCTCAGGAGGGACTGGAGAGATTAGATAGGAAGTTTAGTGCAGTGAAACACTCCAAGTACACGAGCCTCTCATAATAATACTGTAATGAAGAACTGCCACAAGAGAAGAGTTAACAGATGAAACCATTCAAATTTGCTTCAGACATTCACGTCATCCCCCCTTCCTGCCCTTTCACAAAATTTGAACATGACCAACACTTTGGCTGATGACCTAAAACCTGCAAAAATAGATATAACCGTTTAACATAAAACACCAGGATGTGAGGGAACATCATTAGCATGTTAGTGTTAGAATTATGTTGTAAAGATAAACATAAAGATAAACTTTATTGATCCCCATTGGAGGACATTTTGTTGTTACAACAGCTCAAAAACAGGAGTATAATTAGCAAAAATAGCAAAAAGTTAAAAAACAAAGATACATAGTCCCACACTAATTAAATAAAGCAAGAACAATACAATAGTGATCAAATAATACGAGGCATATTAATACACTTTCACTTGTGTTCAGCCTCACAGAGCAGCTTGTTATTCTTTATGATCATAGTGTTGTTGTCCATGTGTAGACACGTTGTTTGAAACGTTGCAGTAACTTGTCCAAATAGAGTTTTTTTCATTACTGCTGCATTAACTCTATTTACTACAATGACGCATAAAGGCCACAGTAAGGAGAAAAAATCAGGGACATGGGCAACAAAATCGTAATATTGTAAGTAGACGTCATAATCTTTTTTTTTTTATTTAATAAAAATGTAACATTAGTAGAATAACAACAACAACAACAATTATATCTTACTATTTTGAGTATAAAGGAAAGATTGTAACATGTGTTAAATTGAGGAATGTGGAGCATCTTGCAAAGTTAATACTTTAGAAGAGGTTTCACAAATAACTGAATACTTTTGGCACATCTTTTTTTTCACATTTTCAAAAGGTATCCTGACTCTGAAAAGATTATGCAAGACACTGAGTCTGTTCCTGAGAGAGGAAGTGTAATCAGCAACCTGAGGATTCTGGTAAAGTTTTGACTTTTTTCTCATACTTTTTTTATTTTGTACTTGGAAAATAAACAGCCGTATTCTCTTACAACTTTTTCTCATGACTTCACTACGTAAAACATTAAGTTTTTATTCTGGCCAAGTTACGACTTTATTCTCAAAACCTCATATTTATTTTCTTTCACGTGGCCTTAATCTTCATCGTATACTGCATGCACCCAAATTACAAAAAAAATTATATTTACCTCTAGAACATTAAAGACTAAAATAACCAGAATGCAGGTTAAAAAGCACTCTGCTTAAATATAATAATATCATGATCCTCATCCCATTGCCCAACTTGACCTTTTTCCTAATCCCCTCTTAATGTTTTTTCATCCAAAATAGTCTGTTTTTTTTATCATTTCTTTACTCCTTTTACAAAATGCTACCAAAGCATTCCAGCATCATAAGCAAATGGGCATGAGGGCCTCTCTGAAATACATCCAATCAATCAGAGCAGGTTTGCCCTTCTGGAGAAACAAGCCCCCATACTACTCCTCCATCAGTCATGCCCCACCTTTGAATGTCCTCTTTCCTATTTTCACACCATTTCTTTCACTCCGCAGCTAACACCATGACTTATTATGTTTTCCAACTTGATTCCCCTTGATGTTTGCTCTCCAACTCTCCTGGTGCCTGTGAGTTATAATCCCATCTGACGATTTTTTCCATCAGGCTAGCTGAAGAATTAGCTCCATATATTCGGTGGATATTCAAGAATAAGAAGGGGAAACCAGGAAAGAGATATGTTTATTATTCGTATCCTCATATATTCCATCTATTTATCTTAATCAATAATATCTATATTGCAACTGAAACAGGCCCTTGGTGGAGAGTGGCAAGCAGTAGTTACATCATCCAGGAGCCTATAAAAGCTTTTTTTGAGCCCAATTGGAGTCTCTGTAAACATTGATCGACAGACAGAAGTGACATCTGTATCCTCACTTTGCTGCCTTATTATAAACTAGAATGAACTGCTAGTCGTTCACCTTAAGCCTCTCTCTTGTCCTCCTGATTTTCACCAGCTTCAGAGTGGCCAATTTGGGCTTGTTGCTTCAAGCTGCCGAATAATAAACATTATTATATCAATTTAATTATTAATCCAATGTAATGATATGTTAGAGCAAGGGCGTTATGGAATATGCTATTACAAGAATCGCTCAGAAGACAAAAAATTATTGTATAACTCAGGTACCAAAGAAGGTTCTTTTTTTTTGTAAATTGTCATATGTATGGTCTTAATCAGAATCAGAATCAGAATCGGGTTTTATTGCCAAGTACATTTACACATACAAGGAATTTGACTTGGTGTATTGGTGCTAAACAATTAACAAGGAAATAAAGCAGAACTAGCAACAACTTAAATAATACAGTATAAGAAGCTTTTACAATATATAAAATAGAATTTAAAAATGTAAAATATAAAAATATAAAAAACTAAAAAATGTACAAAAGGTGTACTGTAGGAGCTGTGCAGTGGACTATGAGAAAAAAATATTCATGTGTGTAACAACTCACAGAGTGCAAGGTGTAAGGAAGATACATTTTTAAAGTCCAGTGGGCGTTATTGTAACGTATAAAGAACAGTAAACAACGAGAAACTTAGGGCAACTTGTGCAGTCAGTGCATTATCGTCCCTTGGTAAGTTAAACTTACAGCACAAGGTCTGTTAAAAAGGACAAATACTACTTGTGCTAATAAAGTGTATTATGCCTGTATGTGGAGGTGTATGGGGGATCAGGCTTCATCCCAGTGTGATGAAAACTTATTTCGAAGCTTTCCCCTAAAGGATCCAACATATGCCTGTACCCTATAAAGAGACCTTTAAGGCTGCACTGTGCAGGTGTAGTGAGAGACGGAGTAAGTTCATTTGTCTTTTCATAATGTACCTACATTTGGAGCAAAGGTTCATAATTCAAAACTTGCAGATAGGCATCCTTAGAAAGCAAAACATAACCACACAAATCTCAGCTGTGTGGGTCATGTAGATCCATTAGAGGGAGGTGTTTCTCTTAATGCAAATGGATAATAAAGGGCTCTGCATCAGGCCTGGACAGCGGACCAGCACGACCTGCTGTGTGTACATAAACCTCAGCTGTAGTGATGGATGGCTGGCTTGACAGACTGTTGTTCTGTGATGTAGTGGAAGAAACTCCCACTGTGACCCTCATCCACCACCCCGCTCACAAACCTCTCAAAACAACACATGTCTCTGTCTGCAGATGTGTAAATGAGGATGCACGACAAAGGGATTTTTTGGAAAGAGAAGGTGTAATAAAAGGGTAAAAAAAAATGTGTTGTTGCATAATCGAGCACACATAACAGCTCTCTTTTTCTGATTACATCAGATACACAAAAGGAGTGAAAATCTGTCACCTTTGCTACATAAGCTCTTCTCCACTGTTGTTTTCTGCTCCATCTGTGGTCAACAGGAGGATAACAAAAGATAAAGCAAGAGGAAAAAAGAGTGAGAAAAAGACACACCGTGCTCCATGAGACCCTGAAGGGTTTGGGGCCCTGAAAAATAAGGCTAATTTGAAGGTCATTTAAAGAGCGGCAGGCAGTGCGGCACAGGAGGGGGGCCACTGAACGAGTGCAGGGGAGCAGTTTGGTTTGCAACCGCTGTGAGGTAGGAGTTCTGCCGCTCTCCCTGGTGCTCTTCATCAATCTCCCCCATCCACAGAGAGCCTCCTCTGACCCACATAGCAGCCAAAGAGAGGCGGCTGCCTTTCTTCCATTATTGATACCACTGCATCACACAACATGCTCTCACCTGGGCCGAGTCAGCAGAGGAGCCACAAAGGTCAGAGAACCACAGGTGGACATTTAGCCCCTCATTCACATTCATAGGAAAAAGGCAAGATAACATGCCTTAATTTGATTTCCATATCCTTTTTAAAGTCCCTCATATTAGAATAATAGAATACGGATTTAAATTTATGGTCATTGAAGTCAAGCGTGCGCGATTCATTTCAGCTTTAAGAAGAGAGGGAACCTATGTCTTAAGTGGTCAGCATCCTTCACACACCGGGATAAAACGGACACTTAACTGCTGTAACGATTACCTGAAGGAATCGAAAAACTTCATCACTGAATAGCAAAAAGGTGCGTTAAAGTGTCATTTAATCCATAACTGTATGAGGAGATCTGGGTTGCGCACCGAACACGACAAATGTTGGACACCGAGTTTGAACATGTGATGCAAGACGTGATCATTAGACAGAGGCTAAATGAAATGCAGAACAGAAAAAGGACAAAGTGTCCAAAGTTTGTGATCTGAGAGAAACATTTAAAATATTCCTAACTATGTCTTTTGTAAGACTTTCATTCAGACCACATTAGCAGAAAGCATCCAGTCTGTGCAGTAAACCTGATGCAAGTTTGTCACTCTTAAAATGTGACGTTGATCTATATGAGTTCTTGTTGAAAAGAAGATTACTTAACAACAGATAAATATGGCAAGATAGTGAAAACTGCAAAGTGGTTTAAGTTGAACACACACAATGCAAGATTGTCGTCATTTCTCCTGCCTTGTATCACTTGATCTGTCACAGCATCTCACATTTGTCAGCTGGAGAAGTTGGCCTTCACGGTTTATATGTATCCTGAAGTCAAGTTCATGTAAGTGTAGACATTTCAGAACTCGTCTCGTTGTTGATGCTGCACGTTTTACACGCTTTTAAGAAAAGCAGGTGAAACGTGTGTTCATTCTGCATCTCTCTTTGCGCAATTAACTGTTAATGTCAGCACTTTGTGTGAAAGGAGAACTTACAGGTGTTCCCCTGGTTACCAACTGGATGACAGAGGGTGCGAGGCTGGACAGCAGAATGCCAGGGATGAGGAGATACACCTTTTTTCTCATCATTTATAGGGGTGTCCTTGGCAGTGCCATCTTTGTGTTTGTTGTGTGTGCGTTTTAGAGAAAGTTAATGTCTTGGTACAAATGCCTCTGTGTAGTCTTGGTAACAGTTGCAGATCCATGTTTAAGCAGCTGAAAACCTTATTTCAGGGCCATTGGAAACTCCCCAAAACACATATCTCCCCGTCACAGTGCAGCTAAAACTGCCATTTGAAATGACGCTGTCGGCACACAAAACACAGTTATTGGTTTAGTGCATTCATTGTCTAAACAAAGAATGGCAATATCACCTCCAAAGCTGTACGTAATCTTTGATTCTGACATAGAACATAAAGGCGAGAAGAAGCTTTAGTGGTGAACAATAGTCGATTTGTTTGCTGCGTATGCTTCAAATTAGGCCAAGGTTTGGGTAAGGATAAACACAAGTTTAAGCCATTCTAAGTCTGTTTCATAGCAGGGGGAACAATTCACATTTGAATACAAAACTACTGTCGAAACAAAGCACTGGCGTGGAGCGAGATGCTGCTGGATGGAAAGAGAGCTTATCTTATCGTACTATGACAATGGTGTCTCTGCCGTGGACAGCTTCAGTCGGTTGAAAGGGAAGGGTTGCCTTGCTTAAGTGCCTGCCTTTGTTTCTACCTCTTAACAGCAGCATTACTCGCACATAAACATTTTGATTACGGTTCTAAAACAGATTCCGTATTCTATATCCAAATGTCACACTTTATCTGAGGTGCAGCAGCTGTGAAGGCATTGGCACATTTGCCGCGATCACAACAGGATAACTTCTGCAAGTTAAAGAGGTGAGGGGGGGGGGGACCGATGCAATTTAACAGAACTGTGCCCGTTTCCCCAAATGGTGCTAATAGAAACTCAAATAAAAGTATTAATATCAGAGTTTCATACAGATAAACAAATATGTCACATTGTAAACCATCTCTTCCAGAAGTGTCTCTCTAGTTACACACTATTTGTTGTGACAGGGTCTGGTGTTCATGTCAGAGGGGGTTGGGGGTCTGTGGGTTAACTAACACAGGAAGTGGAGACATCTGTATAAAAGTTAGGTGCTAGTTTGTGGTTTTAACAAATAACTGTGACACATCTGAAAAGCTTGAGCTTATATTTATTCATGGTTTTGGGTGATTGACAAACAGAGTTATTAATGTTCTGTCTGATTGACACATAACCTTTGTCTGCAGGTGAAACACGTTTGAAAAAGTTGTACATGAAGACATATCAATATCTAAAATCAATTGCCTTTTTAACCCACTAATAAGAAAACAACACAAATGATCTCTTCATAAAACTGCTAAAACAGTTACAAAGAGATTGTTAAGTTTTCTTTTTTTTCTTTTTATCAACAGTATCTGTACATCAGTCAGCTCTCATTCTGCCTGTAAAGTCAGAATTTCTGCTGCCGCCTCCTCTAGGGCTGTTTTCTGTTTTTGGGTTTACAACTGAAGTTGACAGGGTTGCCATGAGCCTCTTGAACTGTGAACAGGAAGGGCAAGTGCTGAGGTCCCTGAGTGAACATTTCTATGGTTGAGATCCTTGTCTTGCCCCCACTCGTGCTGATGAAAATTAAATCATTGCGATGTGAGCATTAGCAATAAAGAAATCTCAAGGATCTAAATACATCACTATAGATAGATAGATACATGATAAATAGAATAACTTATGTAAACAACCAATGCTTTCTTACACAGCATGTGTACATTTTACCTGTTGGATGGAGGCCTGATTATTATGACCTGGCTTCCACATCATTTTGATTTAGACAAAATGCTAGCTATCAGCTTCACTTAGATGAATTTAGTAGTTAGTCCTTTTTTTTGGATTCAGGAGAAACATGTTGCAAACAAAGGTATTCGGTAAAACATGAGGAAGAGCAGACAGATACAAAAAACTGCGAGCTTTAATATGCAACCTTTAATTTTTGTTTATTTACTGCATCTCATGTAGCTATCGTGATATTGAATAATGTTGTCGCAGATTGCATATTTTCTCTTATTGTGCAGGCTTAGTACAGGACCAAGGTCAGGGGCTTGGTACAAACTAATGACATAATAGCTCTTATTAAAATCATATTGTATTTGTTGTGAACTAGCTCTTTTGTGTTATTTTTAATATCAAATATGAAGAGCCATTATTTTACTATTACATGAATGATTACTGTCACCACTTCCTGTGTCTTTCACTGAAATGGCCTCAATACATTTATAACTGTTCATGTTTGATGGACTGGGTTCGGATAAAATAGAGATGTGTTTGATGTTTAAAGGTTAAACATACATTACAAAACATGATGCTTGAACAGTGTTACTAAACTTAAGAGCATGCAACAATGTTAAAATATCTCTTAATGATCTCGATAGTCACCTTAACCTAACAGAACTGACACTGTTATTACAGTTTTAATGTCCATATTGAATATGACGTGGACATGCATATAAAAAATATATAATTTTTTTTTTTTTTTCCAACTCCAAACTGTCTCTGTCTGTTTAAAAAAGTATTTCTAAGCTAAATAGGAATAGTATTTTTCATCATTAGATTATTTATCGCCATATTCAAAGGCAAGCACAATGCAGAAGGAGCCCTTTTAAGAGGAGCTCCGTAGGATCCCTGCAGCTGACCCCGCTGTCTGTGTGGACACGGTGAAGGTGTAAGCCGCAGCAGCGATGCACCTATCACACACTGGGAGTTAAGGACCATTAAAGGAAACAGCACTATAATGCTACACACCCATCATAGCATCACATGCATAGCTTTTTCAAAAAAAAAGGGGAATTTTTGCCCTTTCAATCACAAATTTAAAAAAAAAAAAAATCAGACAACAGGAACGCTGTTTCATCATATGACTCAAACATAATATTGAGGGATTCAGGATGTTGATTGTCACATGCTTCATGGATGCTTAAAAACATCATTAACTTTCAGGCCAAAGTTCAACAGCCTTTAAAAAGGATGACTAAACCCTTACCAAAGGACGCAAATGTGACTTCATGTCTGCAGTGAATATTGAGAAACTGTGCATGCTAAAAAATGCTAGCGTGACCAACTACTGCTGCTTGTTAAGTTTAATGTTTCATTCAGAGAATTTTACAGTTGAGCTTAAAATAACCAAAACAATACCACCTTATGTGATGCCCAACATGAAGCTCTGCAGTTTGGCCGAAGACAGTGAGAAAAAACCCTCATAGATAATATTTTAAACACTTTCAATCATTTGCACCAAAGAGTACAGGTTTACTCTCCAGCCTCACAGTGTTGTTGGAATAAAACAGAGAAATGATCAGAAGTGTTTAAATGGACTTTGGCAAAGGGGGTAGAAATTTTAAGTGCCCGCGCTGCACCTCTCATCATCCACCCCCACACACTCCCTTGAATGTCTACACATGCACACAAAAAGACACAGATGTCAAAGAGGTAAGAGTGACTCTAGACCTGTCACTGAGTGCCTGCTGCGAAAACAGCCCCCCCCCCCTTTCCCTCGTCTCTCCTCAGCCGCCTCCCCCCTCTCTCCCTCTTCTCTGGACGCCAGCCTGACATACCAGACCTTGTTCGTTAGCACATATTTTTACCCACCGTTACTAAATTAGGAAGCCAGAGGGAGCAAATGGAGTGTGGCTGCCAAGGCAGAAGAAGAAGGGTCTGATCAGGCCTGGGTTTGCTGAGGGCCCATGCCAACCCTACGGGCTTCATTAAGAGCCACTTGGGTTTCAGAAATAGAATCCCAACAGGGACTGGGGCCAAACAGAGCCCTCAACGGCCAGCCAAAAACTCACGGGACAAACAAACAAATAAACGGGTTGTCTCATGGCCTGCCAGAATCAACCGGCAGCAGCCATCCCAAGGAGCCATAAGAAGTTATCTTAGGCAGTCTTGCACACAAAAAGTGCCCTGCCCAAGGTTTAAAAGTGGTGACAGTACACACAACGCCAGCCCCAAACAGAATAAATTAACCTAGAAAGCTGTCTCCGGAGACCAATCTCTCAAAGCAGCCACTGAGACATTACTACTAGTTTGTTTGGCATGGATTCTGGGTACTGATGTAAGAAGGAATATTTTCACAGGGAAATGTACATTTCCTCTCCTCACTTTTGACATACAACATTTATGTCTCTGAAAATACAAAATGCTGTGGAACACATAATCATTTCTTTATTTTAAGACCATTTATTTTATTTCTGGAAAGCCTCATTCAAATATAGTTTTATGCCCCTTAAATACACTCTTTTTGTACAGTTAGGACAATAAACTGCTAAGAGATTGTCAAGCACTGATACAGGCTACAGTAAACTCCTTGCTATAAATGAATAAATGTTCTTATGTGGAAGATTGAATCAGTTTTAAGAGCCTATCTCTTCACAGAGCCTGTGAGCAGATAGATTTAAAATCAAAACATATAATCTGGCAGTGACATTTCTGGGAAATGCAGACAAATTGAAAACAATGTTGTGTAATGTGTTATCTTTCAGGTTCATTGGTCACCATTTTATAGAGTTTATTATACATCAACTTCAGTCTATCAAGCACCATACCCATTAAAACTACTGAGCTACAGGCTTTGGTTATACAGCCCTTAAAAGGCATAGTTATTTTCATATTTACCTTTTTTTTTTCTGACTGCTGGCATTGATGACAAGAAGATGGTTCACTAAAGTAAGTAATATCTTTTGAAGTCTGAATAAAACATGATATTATAAGTGTGATATGTGCTGAGGATGCGGTTCAGATATTAGGCTACTTAAAAAGGAGGATGGCCCTAGGAATCACACGTCCCTAGTTTGACACTTTGAAGTGAGCAGGCCCTTAGGTGAGGCCAAAATCCCAACCAAAGACTTCTCAAAAGAACACAACAATATTACAATACTCCCATGAGTACAACTGTAACACACACAACACACACACACACACACACACACACACACACACACACACACACACACACACACACACACACACACACACACACACACACAAACTATATGTGGAGATAGGATATAGGCTACACTACTACTCTGATGTTACATTACCGACATCTTGTGGCGACATTAGCATACTACAACTCATCTGTTTAAAAAAAAGAAAACATCTAACCAGCAGTCTTTGCTTCTAACACAAGATTTTTTTTTGTTACACCCAAAGGCAGAGTCAGTGGCATCTTTTAAATCACTTCTTTTATAGACTTGCTTTGATGTGATTTCTCCTTTAAAGATCAATCCCTTCCTTTTATTAATTTTATTGCTTTTAACCCTTTTTTTTATCTTTCTCTTCTTTAAATGTTTTAGCCTTTATATGTATCCCTTCCTGTATTCATTTTACTGCTCTTAGTCTTTTTTAAATTCCTACTCCTTTTATCGTTTAACTCTTCAGCTCTCTGTTGCTTTTGTCCTGTTTATCCCTTCTTTTTTTTATCTTCATTCTGTGTTCCTGTGATGTGATGTCGTCCAAGTCTCCCTCAATTTTCATTTTGTTTTCTCCTGGTTGATTTTAAACTCAATTTTCCTTCACTGTACTGAACTGCCTCTCCATACCTGCCTGTTGACTCTGTCTTATTCCTCTTATTTGCATTTTTACAATTTTGCCCTCTCTGTTGATCTCTGTTCTGTTGTTGTTTTGCTGTATTTGCTCTGTCACAGCACTTTGTAAACATTTGTTTTTAAAGGTGCTATATAAATAAAGATATTATTATTATTATTATTGTTATTATTAAAGTTACAACTGATGTTGAACTTAGGTGCTATGCGGGGAATGAACATATGTAACCAACTAAACGATCTAATAACAATAATAATGGTGTTAAAAACTCAAAACCTACCTTTTTTTTTTTAGGCGAGCTGTTATTGAATGTTGTTCTTGAACGCACCCTGCTGGCGCTTCCTACGCTGTGCGTGCGTGCGTTTTGATTTCCGTCCATAGCCTAAAAAAACACTGTTTTGAAAACACAGTTTGTCTAAAAGGGGGGCTAGCTCAAGTAGCTTTGAGGGGTTGAAACACCTTCGGAAAAAAAACGCGAGGAACTGTTTCCGCCTATTTTAAACTATCTACATGAAACACTGAACAGAAACAGAGAGCTGTAGCGAGGCGCTGCGTAACCACGGAAACGGCCCCGTAAAGAACACAAACTGCAGATGACGCGGTTAATGTTGCATCCAGATCTAAACGGATACATGTCACACTGACTGCTTTAAAAAAAACTATGGCTGATGATGAAGCAGTGACCAAACCGAATCCCGATTCTTCTTCTGAATCTCCCGAGTAAGTGATTTTATTTTAACTAACATTTGGTGTAGCAAATGCTTTATTGTTAATCCAACCAACAGAAGTAAAACATGTTTGTTTTTGTTACAGTGCATTATCTGTATCCTTGAGTGTGTCCTAGGTGCATTTTGCATTTACAAAGTGTACCTTTTTAAAAGACGTTTTACCTACCTTGTTTGGCAGCCTTGAAAGCACCAACAGTAGCGTGGATGCATCTCGTCCCTGTGCCTCACAAACAGGATATGCAAGGAGGGACTTTATCATGATGCCACCTGAAGAAAAGCTCAGACACTTTGAGGGACGAGCTCAGAACCATGAAGAAAACCAAGAGGTAGGTGTACACTACAGGTCAGGGATGGGCAACTTTGGTCACAGCAAGGGCCACGTTCATTTAATTCTCACTGCCAGGGGGCCAAATTGTAGAATACAAAAATGATTACAGTCAATTATGTCTCCAATTTAACTCAACATATACCAGCGATCAAATATTATTATGCACATATTTCTGGTTTTCATGATTTCATGGCAGATTTTCGTCATGTTTTCTTCATGTTTCAAATGAATTGATATGTAAAAATTGCCCTGAGGGGCCACGTTGAGGGTTGATGGGGGCCGCCAGTTGCCCACCCCTGCTATAGGTAGTAACAAAAACACATCAAATCCATTGTTTGCATTTGTCATTTTGTAACTCTAAGAATAGGCCTATAAGCTTTCAAAACATGTCCTGTAGACTTTACCATTGCTTAAAGGACTGATACTTATTTCTGAATCTGCTGAAAGTACACCCTTGCTATGTGTACAAATTTTAATTATCATTGAGTCCAGGGTCTGAAATTAACTTTTTGACTCACTGGCCAAGGTGGCAGGTAGATGAAAAAATTCACAAAAACATATTTTGTTACCGGCCAAAATAACAAATTGTGTTTTTATGTCCCATACACGTCTGTTACAGTACATTTAATTGAGAAGGCATTGTGTTCTGTTTAATCAATAACAGATTTAAGTCACAGATTCAATCATTTCATCAGATCAGGAAATTGAGAAATTGTAAAAAAAATATATATTTTCTGGCCTTTATTTTATTTTTTAAAGTGCAGGCATGTGAATTTGAAATGTACTCGCCAAACGGAAAATCTACCCGCATTTGGCGCTTGCGCGGGTGTTAATTTCGGACCCTGATTGAGTCTATTTAAAAACATCAAGAGTAGTATTCATAAACTATCACAACAGTAATCAGGTATCAGATCATCTTTGTGCAAGTGTCTTGATTCCTAAAAAATCTCAGCCAACAGTACGGTGGATCAGGAGTTTAGCATAATAATATCCACAATAGACATCTGTACCATTTGGAAAGTTGGATATATTACAATCAACTATCAAGAAATGTGATACTAACAGTCAATTACTGTACCTCCTCAGTTTGATGCTTGCATCCAGGACCTGGTGCGTTGCGTGGCTCTTACGAGGCTGGTGTTTGGAGAGGGACATCTGAAACTAGCCCAGGTCCATGTCAGACTGGCTAAAGCTTATTTCCAATTCAAAGGTAATTTTTTTAATATACATATAGCTACTACATTGGTCATATTGTATTTAGAGTTGCAGCTTTGGTAAGACCTACAGTTAGTAGATCTATTTAATCTAATGATTGGCTCTTTATCCTTCAGGCTGGGGTCTGCAGGCCAAGGAGCACCTGGCCCTGGCCAGAGAGCTGCTTCCCTTCTGCTCCTCCATCTCATCTTGTGAGGTCGAAAAGCTCGAGGCTCTCTTATGCCTCCTGAGTGTTCACCTCACACAGGGAGGTTCTGCTCTTCTAACAGACAAATATCCTTTCAATGAATATGTTTTACACAATTTAACAGAAATTAATATCAAGGCAATCAACAACATGAACAAACCCTTGACTCCTTTAACTCTCGAGGAGGCAGAATCCTCTTTTCTGGAGGCAGAACAAGTTCTTGAGGAGCTTCATCAACTTGGGGACATCAACCAGGAAGAGAAGATAAAGACTGAGCTGGAAATCTGCAATGGCCTATTCAGGTGTAGTACTAAGCTTCTTTTTTTTTAACCAGCAGATATGAGGTCAAATTAGAGAACTGGTAAATATATAAAAGATAAGAGGGTTTAGCACAGATTTTAAAGCCTCAACAGTGTAAACTTCAACTTCAACTTTATTTGTCCCCAAAGGACGATTGGTTTTGCAGTAAGGGAAAAAGACAAAATACATAGAGGCGAAACTACAGTGATCCTTGACTGATGCTCTTAGCAGCTTCCATTACAGACAAAATAAAGTGCTGAGTCAACATGAAATATTAACAGGTCACAGATATTCATCATTAATAATAAAAGTCACAAGTGCAAATTTGAACACAGTGAAATACACACTGTACATCACCACAATAATATTAGCCTACATACACATGTGAGTAACTGCTGACAATGTTTTCAACACAAACCATGCGACACAGCCAAGGTCGGATACAAACTGAAACACAACAATAGCATCTGCAACAACAGCATAACCAACACAACTATCTCCCTCCTGACTTAAATTAAGGAGAGAAATGGCACTGGGGACAAAAGAGTCTGTATCTATGGCTTTTTACAGAGAGAAAAAAGCAGTGTCTACATGTTTTGGAAGCTGTCTGGTATTCAGATGATTTGTTATAGTTATGTCCTGTGACACGTGGTACCATGTTTAACCTGGGCCAAATAACTTGGTGCTTCTCAAAATAATATTGTAACGGGTTAGGCCTTTCCAGGGTATTCAGAGTATAGCATGGATTGTTTAATATTTACACAAGTTGTTATTAAAAGTACATCATTGTTTGTTTTTCTCCAAATACAGTTCTTTTCTTTGGCCACAAGGTGGCAATAGATTGCTGCACATTTACCCAATATGAATCCTTTACATAGCTTTGTTGTGAAAGTGGTTTCCTGGCTCAGTTACAACATTACAACATTAGTAACATTATTTGATGTGCTCTTACAAACAACAGCTTAACAAATCAGGGTTTTCCCCATTTGCTGTCCAGTCCACTCAGCAGTCAGTGTGGGTGTTTTTCATCGATGCTTGCAGTGCAGCAGGGTGGGGTCTCTGCATCTCCACTGAGCCAGTCACTGATCAACCAAAGGCACAGAGCGGGGAGAAAGCATTTCTTCTTTTTCAAGCTTCATACCAACCTTAAATATGTCCGTCAATGTCTGGTTGAGTAAAGTAATGTATTTCTCTATCAGCTGTTCACCGCTCACTCAGTAGTATTACCATGTTATTGATTTGGATCAAACATTCTACAATGTGTATTTGTTACCTGATAGTGTTGTTGACAGCAGAGGTTCCACATGCTAAGGAAACAGTTAGAGGCATAGTGAACCATAGAGGAAACAGAGAGCTCAGACATCAAGTGTAGGAGAGATTGATATCATTGAGCCTGTTGAGGGGACTGTGGGGCGTGGCAGCAAAAAACATTGCAGCCTCATAGGTTTAGTGTGGTTTGACATTGTAAGCATAACTATGACTTTAAAGTATAGCATATCCTGGATTACCACTA
Source organism: Labrus mixtus (assembly GCF_963584025.1). Taxonomy (NCBI): domain Eukaryota; kingdom Metazoa; phylum Chordata; class Actinopteri; order Labriformes; family Labridae; genus Labrus; species Labrus mixtus. Next base: position 4,830,782 of record NC_083615.1, read on the forward strand.
ATGTCTGAATGTTGATGTTGATATTTTAATGAAAGGTCAGGTTAGTTTTGGGCGTATGTATTTTGACCCCGTTAATAGTTTCTGCTCTCATTAAATGTTAATATTTTATACATTTCAGTTATAATTTCCACATCAGTATCTACATTATTCCTGTAACAGGAGTTGTGGTCTTGCAAAAATCATTACAACTTAATACAAATCTGTCTCAATCACAACTTCAGACAGCTGCACAATGTGTCTGAAGCCGTGTCTGAAGCCCTGTAGGCACCCTGAAGGATATGCAGCCTCTTATACAAACTGTACGTATAGTCAAAGCTAGTCTTGGTATTACATAAGAAATTTTGTAAACTTGTGTTAATTAAGGGGTTGCACCATAGAAATAAGTTACATCATAACTGTTTATATTTATCAAAAAGTTACACATGTGTTTAGGGTGGATTGAATTCATAAAATGACCCAGAGTGATTATCATTCATGGTAAAACAACAGATGTTCCTGCCACACAGCAACCTTTTTTTTTTTTTCATTATTATCAACTGTCTGCCATTTTCAAACAATTGAAACCTATTTTACTAATGTGATATTTCAATTCACATCTTACTAACTACTTTGTGATACAATATCAAATGACTGAATCCTAATGCGCCCAGGAATCATGATGGTGGAACAATCTATTTAATCATTGATTTACCTTTTGGCTTGATCATGACTTTACTTCCAAACCAGTAATAATGAGTGTGCAACTCATTTTAGTAGAAGTTACTTTTGTTTCCACTTTACTTACTAACATTAAAACACAGCCAAACCAACCCAGTGCGGGTCTTTAAAACAGTCTCTTATTGGTTTAAGTAAAGAGAACAGGTGTAGGCTTACACATTTTATTACTAAGACGACACTGTCAAAGATCGAGAGTGTTTCAAAAGGCTTCCCCCTTCCTATAATAGCAAGCTTTACACCTTAACTCTTACACTTTGTATGGTGAACCCTGTTTCTAGGATCCTGTTGCTAGGTAGAGGACTAATTCTTCAGCAGGATTGACTGTAAACAAACCATATCAGCTGCCGAGGTGAGCTACACTCAGAGGAATTTGAAAATGATGCCATCTTGGTCTGTTTCAAAGAGAGTCAGAGTTTGTTGACATGATGTGTGTAATTGAAAAAATGTGCAGACTCTGGCTGGTGTGTAAGCTCGCTAAATCTCTTTTGTTAGGTGGTGACTAAGAATTTGGCATGCTTCTAAAGCCCTGTCAGTCAACACTGTTGTGATGAGGGGGAATGTTCCCACCAAAGCCTGGAAAAAAAAAAAAAAGTAAAGAAAGCTCAGCTCTCCTGTAGAACCTGGTCCAAATATTCTACTGGCTTTTAGATCCACATTCAAGGTGTGCACTTATTTTAGCACGCTGGCATATCACATACAAGGAGAATGTTTTTCTTTATGTGTGATCTCATAATTTAACCCCCTCCCCCCCATTACTGCTGGCCTAAATCTGAAATTTGGTCAATAGATTCATTTAATTGTATCATCAGTTCTCCCTTGTAATCATAAATTACCTAACATTACATCATGTTCCCCCCACCCTTAACTTAATTATCATGTTCATGCATCATATTAATTTAAATTTCCTCTCTGCTCACAACTTTGTGCAAGTACATCAAAGAGTTTGTGCTTTTTCAGGAATCAGTTGCCCTGGTCCCCCTTCCTTATTCACAGACCTAGCACCAAGACACAACAAAGCGAATGTACATGAAAGACCAGTGCTTTTATTTCTAATAACACTCCTGTAATGTTATGTTTGAAAAGTGGGCTGAAATACAAGCAGCATCTAAAGAATGAAGAGGTGATTTTGTATTCTTCCTCATACACTTTTATCCAAATTGCCTCATCAGTCAGAGTGCCACCAGGCTGGAGGACATTCTCATTCTGTTTCTGCTTTAACTCGGCCTTTCTGTGTCATTTTCTGAGTGAAAGCACAGAGAAAAACCTACGTCAACCCTTGCTCTGGAAACATTTACAATAGTGGACTGTGTGGCTCGCTTGGCAACACATCTACAAATCCTTAATTATATAAATACCCTGCTCTTTGGCCTCTTCGTAGATTGCAGTGGGCCGGGGCATATTACAGTTTTTGGGGGCAGGATGTGCGTAAGGATGTGGAGTGAATGAGAGGATAGAGGGGTATTGTGTTTGTGTCCGTGCAGGCAGGCTGGCAGGACTCGAGCGATACTGGAATCTGTTGCCCTAAAAGGACTTGGAAGAGTCTGCCCCGTGAAAACTAACGGGTGGGGTTCTCATCTATCCATCATGTTAGGATAACATTGGAATCATGGGAAAATTTTAGAGAAACAAGCCGTCATAGTAACCTGTACAGGAAGTATTTAACCACAGAGACATAACTTCTCTGATGCATGTGGTCCAGGGACGCCTGGTTATGGTTCCCACTCAGGCTTCCTCTTCTAGAAAATATAAACATACTCATGCTGAATCAAATCTTAAATCAAAGACTTGCATAGTGTGGCTGTGGGGAGACTGATTTGTGAAAACAATTATTCTGTAGTGCTGCAAGAAAGAATATTAGCAAGTTAAGTGTCCTCTGAGAAAAGGTCAACCTCTCGACTAGAGAGAGAAATTAAATTTAGAGTCCATTAGACGGTTGGAAGCTGTTAGCAGAGTAGGCTGATGGATTGAGTGTCCTTGCAGGGGTTAAATGCAGCTATCGTCTTATACTTTCTCTCTCTCTCTCTCTCTCTCTCTCTCTTCACTCACCCATCATTGCTCTGTAAAAGCCTTCACAAATTCAAAGCACAACAGGACAAGACATATCTGTCTTTCATTTTGAAGATGAAGAACTTGGTTTGCAGCTGCACATTTACACATGGGTGACAGATTGTTTTAAGATGTTGAACTCTGAGCTTTTGTCTCACCAAGGACCATGAAAAAGATTTTTAACCCTTGATTTGGTGGTTTTAGCTGACACTGCAAGAGTACCCCCTTATGGACGACACCTTACACTGAGAGTTTGGACACACTGCAGGAGTTATTTGTAAGAAAGGCTGAAGATAGAATCAGGGGGGTTAGAGGCAGCATAACTTTTAGTCTCAGAGGAGGAAGTTACGAGAATTGTAAGAGAATGCAACCAAAAACGGATAAAAGGGCAATGTGCGAGCTCTCCCTATTATAGTCTGCACAAAACCAGGCTTCTGCTGCAGCTTCCAGCCAGAAATCCTTTTTACATCTCTGCTAGGTCTGGGTTGGCCGGAGACCAAGAAATGTCTTCAGTGAGCCAGTAAAGCAGGCTCAATGTAACCCTATGTAAGTATATGTTGTAACCTCATAATGCCATCAGCAGGGGGATTGATGCAAATAAACCTCTTGAAGGCGTCCCGCTTGAATCATTACTGCCCGATATAGTGGGCTGAATTGGTCACTGTGTGTCTGGTTCTAAATGTCTCTTCCTTCGTGTGTCCTCTCTATAGGGTCTATAAGAGACAGAACAGACCAGAGGAGGCCCTACACCAGTGTGAGAAGGCTCTGCATTTGCTGACGGACTGTGGTAAACCAGAGAAGATGTGCTCTGTCTACAGGGACATGGCTGCTATCGAACAGGACAAAGGTCATGTGGACCAGGCCATAGAGCATCTCACCAAGGCAAGGGGCCTTACACATCAAATGCAACATATATATATATATATATATAAACATATGAGGGCTTTTTGAGCCAAGCTTGGTTGTTTGGTAATGTCCCCACGCCTCTTATTTGGTGATATGTGATCTGTCTTATCTCACATGGGGGTTACTGCTAGGCTCATGCCATTGCTGTGAGTCACAGCCCAGAGGAGGTAGAGGGGGCTCACATCTCCCACAGCCTGGCCCTCATCTTCTCTGCAGCTACAGAGCCCCATCACAATGGTGAGTGTATTCACAGACAGAGGCGGGGATTGAGCAAAACATGCACTGTGGGTTAATTACGTTTTGAATGAACTATTGTCTTTCTATATGTTGAAACCTTTAAGATGGTGCCGTGGAAACAAGATCACATAATATCCTCATTGGAGACATCCAAGTACAGTTATGTCAGTTAAAATGTTCCTATATCTGTTTTCCATAGTACTGTAACTGTGTGTGTAAACAAAACTTCTGGAAACAAAGAAAGAATTCATGTAGAACACCTAGAAAATATTTTTTAGGCACTGGTAATGTGACATTTTATATGTATCAGTCATTCAAGCTGACATGCAACATTTCTTTTGTTCCTCCACATGCTAGTGTAGACTCCGCTGGTCGATACTTTGAGCAGAGTCTATGTGCATATAAGAAGTCTGTAGGTCCGCAGGATCCAGCATTTCTTGCTGTGCAGGATGACTTCTGTCGTTTCCTCCTCTTCAGCGGCCAGCAAGAGGTTACACACACACACACACACACACACAAACATGCACATCTGCATAAAGAATGAAACAATGCCAGTACAGTGATTTATCCTCTGACAAAAAAAAAAAATTCACATATTTTTTCTTGTTTAATTTTGAAATTAATAGATTTCATTGTCCACATGCTGTTCATAGAGGACCACCATGGAAACAGTTTTTTTTTCCATCAGGGGATTTATTTCATCTGATAGACAAGGTGGAATAAACCCATGCATGGAAACAGATGTTTTACCTTTTATTTCCTCGACGTTCCATTGCAGAGATGTGTGGAGATACAGAAAGCTTCTCTCCCTTCAAAGAGATCCACATTCGGTGAGCTGAGTGCTGAGGTAGCAGAAACTCTTCAGCTGATTGGAAGTGTGGAGATGACTGAGGGCAGGATGAAGCAGGCCCACAGGACCATGACAAAGGTGATCACATGTTACAGATCATGAGCATCACAACTAATGTTTATCTTGGTGACAACCTTTTAAACGAATTCTGGATATGCTGGACAGAGAATACGTTAATGCCGTCCCACATGACATTGAACCTGCCAAAGTATTTGAAAGGCTTTAATAAAAGGCCAGCAGGCAGTGGGTGTGTCCATCTACACCAGTGAGGAGCCTGTTCAAAACATACACACAAAGAGCCCCTGTCATTTTGAGATGTGCTATTTCCACCGTCCTCCCTAAGCTCGGTGCTATCAAAGTCGAATGCTAATCTTGGAAGGGGTGCAGCGTGCAGAGGCGCCATCCCTGGTGTAAAATATCACACAGTGTAAGTTTGTGTTTCCTCCGTCTGGATGGAGCCTGACAGATGGGCAACACAACTCTGAAAAGAGAAAGGCAGTTTGCTAACTGCTGTCTATTAAAGGGACTCTGACCCCAATTAGTGTGGCATGCCATTATGTCCTCTGCAACATCATTTAATTTCCCATGTCTTTCCAGCACACATGCTTCGAATCAAAAAACTGCATTTGAGTTATTTAATTAGGCTCCTCCTTTAAAATCTGTTTTCACTTTTGTCTTATGTAACAAGTGTTTTTGTTTTCACTGACGGCATAAATTTATCTACAACTTCAATTCTGCCGCCCGACGAATGCACAAAAATACACCACTAAAGGGGGATTTTCTTCATACAAGTATTGGCATGACTGTAAGTAAAGGAGCCCAGTTGCTATGATGGTTTGTTTTGGCATGTAAGTGTCAGAGGGGGGTTTCAAGTCCCCCTTTTACACTGCCAGGGTACACCACGACTCTCTCTCTGTCAGCACCACGTCCGACTAGTAACCTTTCAGAAGTTGCCTGACACATCCACGTATGTTTTTGTTTTCCGTCATCATGACACCATCTTCACACTGATAGAGGAACTTTTGTTTTTCCAAAAGAAACATGCAGTACGAAATATCTACTGAAAAAACATAGAGAACAATGGTGCACACACACACACACACACTGACTTACACTTGACATTCCCCGTTCCTCTGTAGTGCTGCTGAAAAAGCTCTTCCATTACATCAACCTTAGCAACAGTGAAAACATCCAAGAGGCCACATGGATCTACTCCAGATTACTGAGTGTTTTACTTTCCCTGACGAGGAGGGGGACTTATTCACCCTTTTTTCCCCTACTTCAAAAAAGTTATTTTCACATATTGGTATGTTCTTTGCCAAAAAGCAGACATGCTTTTATCAGGTCTGTTTTATTACTTACGTTTGTGATTGATTTTTATGTTTCTTTTTTTTTAATAAGGCAGTCTTTCCTGACAACACAGACCCACACACGTATTACTCTTTCCCCTAATTTGATTGGACTAAACTAAAAGTAGAGTGGAAAAATGACTCAGGCTTCTCTTTTAAATGTGTTGACTTAACTACCACAGACCATGCAATGTCGGTTTGGAGACCTTGTTGTAAGCCCAGCACATCCCCCTTGTTGACCTGAAACATGAATGGTCAGCACAGGTGTTATATATAAACCTTGGGAGTGCAACAGTGGTTATTTTTGGGATGTTTAGTGCTTTCACATGTTGCTGGAAGTGTTTTTTTATTTAATCTCTGAGTATGAGTTTCACCTATCATCTTCCCTTGACCCCCTCTCTCTCTGCTGTCATTATTTTTGTTTTATTTATAGTGCCTGGAGATCCTGAGTTTGTTGTATGGTCATCAACACAAGAAGACAAAAGCTACTCAAAAAGCCGTGGACATGCTAGCCCGGTAAACTTACTGCATATAATTCAGTTACATTTTCCCCTAATTAAACTCAACTTAAAAACAATGATGTGTGATAAATGAAACTTCTGAAGTCTCATTTAGTTCAGAGGAAATGTTGGACTGAAGAAATGAGGCATGTTTCAGGTAATGCAACCATGTACTGTTTTGCAGGGCACCAGAGGTGGTAGCTGAGAGACATCAACGGAAAGGTAGAAGGAAAACAAAACCTCAAACATCATCAGTTGTACCATCCAGTGGAGATGATGGAAACTCGATGTCAGATTCTTAAAATCTTTTTTTAATGTCTCCACAATAATCTTTTAGTTTTGGACCAAGGGCTTAAAACTCCTTTTGCAATGCACATGTTTATCTGTTAGATAACACAAGCAAGCAGCCACTGATGTCAAATAGCTTCTGCACTAATCATGTCTGCTGGCATCACATGACTTTGTGTTATTTTATGCACTGGATAAGCTTTGAAGAAATACTCACACTCAGAGAACATAATCACAATCATCTTTTATTGTGTTAGTATGTCAATCCGTTTCCACATATAGGCCGGTACTTTTGTAATCAAATCAATAATGTCGTTCAGTCATTGGAAATCATGATGACAGGACAAATGATGGGTTATCAGTGAGGACAAACACTCCTGAACTCTTGTGTCATTAAACATTCTTTAAACAAATCATTTGTCTGTATGCTGATGATGACATTGATTAATGCTTTGAAATGGCACGTTATCTGCAGTACAGTGAACATCGACATATCCATTCCTTTTGGGATACAATTTAAGAGCACTGATTTATTCATGTATTAGTTTAAGGTACTGCAGCTTTCAGAGGAGATCTTGTATGAAAATATGTTTTACCTGGCACCTAAATGACAGTCTTTTAAACTTACATTTTTGAATTTCTAGGATCAACCTATTCATAACAGCATGCCTTTCACTGTAAGCACTGCAGTTCTGCACATTCTGCTTCAAAGAATAATACCAAAAAGCTTTTATATTATTCAAAGACATTGCTCAATTGTCTCAAGGAGTACATTTTGAAGCCACTTAGAGAAGACATCAAATGTGAAATAAATGAACCCAGGCTGTAAAGACAGTGGACTATTACATCCTCTGCAACTAGTACACAACATAACACAACAATCTACAGTGAACAGTCAATACCACTAAGCTGATGACCATGATGAACAAACACGTTTTAGAGTAATGGTGAATGCTTCAAGCCAAGGTGAAGAACACATCTCTACAAGCAAAAACTGTCCAGACAACACACACTGTACATCAAACAGATGGAATATCTTTTCTAAACTTCCTTACTAAACTATCAGTGACTTGTTTCAATGCATGTGGTTCTCCTCCTTATTTACATTCTTTAATATTATTATATACTTTACACATTTATAGTCATGTTTTCAGGTTTTAATGATTTAGCTTTTCCCCCCAGACCCCGAAACTTTTGTTCAGATCAAAGTGTTCACTGTTGTAAAATCAGATATGTATGGAATTGAAACAAACATTTAAGACAATTTGGGTGCATTTACGTTTTTTCCAATGTTGGCACTGACCATGTTTCCTTCCTTTTTTGAAATTTAAGCAAATATTTTTTTTATTAAATGTGTAATATTAATTGGTTGCGTGTACAGTAGAAAGATCTTGAAATACATAACTTGTAACAAGCGTCTTAAAAACTTACATTACACATTAATTCTATCATTCTAAACTTGCAAAGTTCCTCACGACAAATAACCCTCTCTTTCTCCTACCTCACTATAATGTCCTCATCTACAAGCTTTGACTTTACTCTCTACACATCACTTACTAGCGCCTCAAAAAAACTGTTCCAGGATGCAATTTATACTATAACTTTTCCATTTGGCAGCACTACCCAAGTTAAAATAAAGAATCATTTTTAACCTGCAAACAGCAGTGAAGCACCTCAGCACTCTAAACTGTCTTGTGCAGCTGTAAAATGCACAGTGTGTAAGCTGTAGAGAAAAAGGTTAGTACAAAAATAGAGAAATCTGGAAGGTAAATAACCTCTTTGGAGAGAAACTGCAAGTGATATGGGTGAGCACATACCTGAGCAGCACCAACATACACGTTTCTACAAAGGTTAGATGTTACAGTCTTTAGTTTAACTAGAAGCTATTAGTTAGAAATCAGTATTCTTAACAGTAGTGCTGCCATGATTTAATAAGTCTTATTGTTTTATAAAATAATAGTTAAATGCTTCTTCACCTGCAGTTAGGTACACAATTATCACAGTCTCACACTCATAGTGGGTACGGTCAAAGACATTTGATGTTTTACTGCAAAAGCTTAAGCGTGATGTCGATGTCTGCAAACAGCATTGAAGCCATGTGTGGACTGTTTTGTTTCAACCAAATATATCTCAACTGTATATGCCTGTCAAAAAGTGACATTGGCAAGTTATAACTGACTTCTTTCTTAATCATCCGTAGGACTTTCAAGGTAAAGTGTTGCAACTCTTTTCTCTTGAGAAACCTTCACCGGGGTCTCGATGATGTCAGATTGCAGCCCTTGCTTTGAGGTTGTCTCAGCATGGCTGCCTTGAACGTCCATCTGGAAGGGGAAGGACTTTTCTGATGGCCCCAGCTCAAAATGTTCCTCAGTGCTTTGAGAAGCAGACTCTCCTTCAAACTCAAAGTCATCCTCATACTTAACATCCTCTTCTTTGGACACTCTGAAGCTGTATCCTGCTCCTGCCCCACCTTGTAAGACTTTCTCAAGCCCCAGGTTAGAAGATCTGAGAGTGGCCATGATCTGCTCATCAGAGAGGTCGTCTCCTTCGTCCAGCAGCCCGGAGTCCTCCAGGGTTTGAGAGACGTTCAGCTCTGCCACGATAGTCACGGTGCCATTGTCAGTTGACTGTTGCACTTTTTTGATAGCCACGTTCTGTGGACTCTCACTGCTGTATTTTGTGAGGAAGGCCAACTCTTCCCTCAGTGGACCTGACACTGAGCTCTGGAGTTTCTCCAGAGCTCCCTTCAGCTGCTCTTTGGGCTCCAAAGACTCTTCCCGCAGGAACTCCAGCATCGACTCCTGGACTATCGGAGAGACGCGAACCTCTTCTTCGATGATGCACTCTGGGAAACTGTCCTTGATAAACGAGTCCTCCCCTGACTTTAACTTGTGTTTGTCACTCTGCTCTACGATCACTCTTTTTGGCGGAACATCTTCGTCTTGATAATACCTCTCATCTGACAGGTCATCTACAATACCGTAATGGCCGTATGAGGTGATGCCAACACCCTCCTCGGACTCAGAGAGATTTTCATCTGGTGTGGAGACAAAGTACTCGTCAGGCTCTCTCCCGTGGGAGAAATATTCACTCTCTTTGGACACTTCTTGAACTTGTACAGATCCACCCTTCCAATGATCGGTATCTGTCTTGGAGGTTTTCATGGTATCCCCTTCACTTCTCTGAAATTGAACACTCTGAGGGACATTTTCCAGCTCCTCAATTTGAAAGTACGTTGAGGTCGGCTCATAAAAAGTAGATCTTGACTTCAGTTCGGCCTCAAGCTCCTCATCACTGTAACTCTCCACCGGCTCCTCAATGATTTCTACATTGACCGACTTGTTTTGCAGGTCCCCGCTTCCCTGCAGGCCACTCAGCAGGTTCTTGATCATACTTCCTGTGGTGGTGTCTTCGATGTCCTTCAGTGACACCTTCTTAACCCCTTGGCTCAGTAGTTCCTCCAGGGTTGAGTCCTCTGAAAAGTCAAGCTCCTCTTCCACTTTCGACTCCAGGACAATCTGCGTCTTTGTAGTGCCATCCTCTTGCTCAGTTTTCTCCACATGATACTTCACCTTAGAATCCCCCGATGAGCAAACTTTGGCCTCCAAACCAGCAGGTTTCATCACTTTTTCTATAATCTCTTCTACAGTCACAGAGTCTAACATCTTTCTCTCACTCGGGCCTATCACATACCCCTTATTTTTGAACTCATCTCTATCAACATTATCTTTCTCCTTTTCATCAGACACTTGCTTCTTGCTTTCTGCTTCTGTCTTCCTGCTGATGCTCGTCGTCGGAGGCGAGACCACTCTCTTTGATTTGGTGACAGTAATGGAGGATTTTGTTGGACTGCCTTCGTTCTCCAGCTGAGAGACCTGTTTGATCGTCACAGTTCTCTCATCAGCTCTTACTTTCTGTACATTTTGGTTAAGTAGGCTTTCACTCGTGCCTGATTGTTTATCTTTGGATACACTGACAGTGGTGGACATGGGGGCGGCAGCAGAAGCCCGAGCTTTGTTGAATGAGATCATGTCCCTTCTTGATGCAGGACTCTGATGCCTTTCTCGGCCCAAAACTGAAATAGGAATGACCCTCGAGGGACTTAAGGATCCAGAGGGATGCATAGGGGACCTTCTCAGATTGGACGTTGGCGGTGTGTACCTGGTTTGTTGTCTGGTGGTTAAAGTGGAAGCTCTTTGAGAGTAGGCTTGGGCAGGCACCTTGATATCTAAGGCAGAGAATTAATTAGATTGGATAATTAGACAGATACTTTCTTGGCAGGATGAGGATAAAAAGGTTGAAGCTTAGCTTCACAAGAATACTGCAAACACAAGCAGAGAGTAAGCTGCCAACAAGCTCCTCTAAATCTCACTAATTAAAGTTCATCTTGTTCTTGAATTTGGACCAAAACAAAAAATTGAAAATGTAACTTTAGAGAACATTATGTGCAGAATTATTTCTTGGCAGGGAGCAGTGCCAGAAAGTCACCAGCAACGACCCCATAAAGTCACTGCTACAGCGAAAATAAATATCACACACAACCCCAGTTAAACCTCAAGTCTAAATTCTTACACAGAGTACTGACAATTTTATTAATCTTCTCTCCTTGGTCTAAAAAATAAAATAAATTAAGTAACCTACCTATCACTCTTTCTCTTTGGTGTTGATTCACTCTTCTGTGAGGACTCAGTCTCTCACCTTCCAGGAGAGCCCTGAACGAACAAGAGAGAAGACAAAATACAGATGAATGCATGAGCTAATTAGTAATGATCATTTTTCCCTTTAAAATAAAGAGTTCAGAGGAAGACATACCTCACAAGACGGTTTACTTCATCCAGCTCAGCCATGACAACTCTCTCAAACTAAATGCAACAGGCTTACAAGAAACTATGAGCGCCGGAGACGGCCATATAAGGTGGTAATGATCAAAAACACAACAAGCCAGTGGCATGTGATAAAGAGATCTAGTTGCCTCGCTTCTCCTTGGTCACACTTCAACAAGCAAACAACAGAAAAACCAAAGTGTCTCAAAGGACACAACCTCTCCAGAGAGTGGCTTCCCAAAGACTGACCTAAAAATAACAGGCACAATGTGGGGCTGTCCATGCTTCCTTTCAATCCTAAAGCAAAAGCTGACTCGTGACACATACAAACACATGCCGCTGCTACGTCTCAGAGCAAACATTCAGTCTATTCTGAAAATTCAAAACAAACTGGATGTGCTGGCCAACTATATGCCATATGTAGGAACACACAAATAGGAAGTCTTTAAACGCATTTCCTGGGAATTGGTTTAAAAGTGATACACTTTTGTTCTTCCTCAAAAACTTCTGCACAGCGCTTTAAACAATAGGAATGTCCTGTGAATTGCAGGTAAGTGGCTAAAAATTGTGATAAGTGAAAAAAAAAAAATGACAGTATGCCTTTAAACTGGAGAATGCAGTATGTTCATCAATTCTTTAAAAATAACTTTTCCTTGGAGTAAAAATAGTCTTAGTGGGTGACCTTGTGTAAATCTGTCTATGTTTGGAACATGAGGAATAGCATTCTTACATACCATTCTTTACAAGACACAAAGTGCAAGCTATAATTCGTCTGGCTTAAAATGTTAAAAACCTCGATTAAAAATGCATGTTCAATCTGTGCAGTGTTTATAAAATGGTGAATGTGAGCTGCTAGTTTTTCGGTTTATTTATGTGAGTGGCAGAGAGCACTTATTGTCTCGACAGCACAAAGTAAGCAGATCATTTCTTCTAATGTGTTTGAGGAAATCACTTATTAAGACCTATTAAGCTTAGAGGAATTTGCTCAGCGGGGGGATGGTTTAACTAGTAATCTGGTCAGCTCTATTTTCACAGACTATTTATTAGATCGCCAAAACGAGAAAAAGAAAAGAAGAAATCCTTGTCCCAGTGTTTGTCACTTTGTGGTTTGGCCAATGAAGACACTTTGAGAAACTTGTATTTTATAACCCATATAACTATTACGCTTACAATAATAGCAGAATACTTCCATGCACACTATACTGTTTGAACAGGAAAAATAAAAGGTGTAATGAATAAAATATACTCTAGCTGATTTATATTTAGCAGCTCTGGGTTTTGGAGTACTGGTGTTGTGCATGCTGCCTCTCCATCACACTGTTTTAGCTTACAGGAACATTTGAATAGAAAATAAATGTATTTTTTTTTAATTGTCTGTAATATTCAAAGTGATTAAGTAAAAATCTGTTTTCCATTGACAGCTGAAAAATAAAAAAGCTCATCACCTGTAGGAAGCCACCTCCATGCCCAGATCCATCTTAACCTGCAGAAGGTGCTGATGCTCTTTCATCTTTTCTTCCATAGTGTTTGCCATCATGTTCCTCTCATGCTCCAGCTGCTCAATTATCATCTGGAGGGAAAGTGAAGTACAAAACATTCAGTTTTTTGCTTAGCAAATAGTTACATTTTAACATCTGTCATATTTCAATTTGATACAATAATTGTTTAGTCAAGCCCAGAGCCATATCAAATATATTTTAGCTCTTGTCAATCCCTGCAATTTTAACTAAAAATACTGTGATCATTCATCATGTAATAAGTTGGTAAATTTATTGTGTTGTGAATTGCATTTTAATCAAAGACCAAGGTACAGTGGTACCTGTAATGTCTGATCCCACCAACACACTGCCTTGATCATTTCACCACTTAATCCGATGTCTGCCTCTTTAGACCGCCATTTGTCCAACACCAACAACAGATGTCATAGATATAAAACTGTAGAGTTATTCAGGGAAAATGTAATGATGATGGTCTCCATATTATTGATGATGATGATGGTTGTGACGATGGTTTTTGTTTGATAAACGACGACTTATAAGATGGTTTCTATACTGATTAGAGCTCTCAAGAACTGCCCTCAATGTTGTGCTTTGCCTCTGGTCACTTCCTGTCAGCACCTGTGTGTCCAATCAGACTCAAAGCTGATCGTTTGCTCTTACTGACATTGTTCCCTTTTTTTCTAGATCCTTGCTTGTGTTGTACTTACTCTCTGATGTACGTCGCTTTGGATAAAAGCGTCTGCTAGGTGAATAGTAGAATAGTAGAAAACGTGTGTTACTATTTTTGAAGGCATCGCTGCAGCCTCTGACTAGTATAGACATCTGTTATTGACTGACCTGCTTAGGGCTCCGTCTTTAGGAGGCTAATAGGGATTTGTTAGTCTGACAGCTAATTGGTTTAAGTGGCTGGTGTAATCTAGCAGCTATAAAGTCCCACAGGGAGGTCGAATGTCATTTAGACTTCAAGCTGATCGATCCATTTATACTCTGGTCAATGTTGCACGCAAGATCCCATGTTTGACAGGTAATCGTGTCAGACATTACTTCTTTTTAGAAATGTCATTATGTATCATATTATACTTTAAAGATGTTTGTCTGTTTTAACAAAAGGGAGTATGTATATGATGTCACCATTCTTTCTTTTCAACCAATATTTAACAAATAAATAGACATCTTCTATAGGCACCAGAGTCAGTTTGATCACAGAGCAGACACAGGAAGCTTCAGCTGCTGCAGCCCCTTTAAGGACAGTGGGTGTGGCAGGTTGAAGAGTCAGGAGCCTCTCCCCCCTCTCTCTCATGCTGGCCCAGTGCAGCAGATTATTCTGTGTGCATGTAATAAAGCTGCTCTCATATCTTGAATGATGTATTTTGGGAGTTCATAAAATATAAATAGTCGTCCATTGGAAATACAAACCATGAAATGTTCATAGTGGGTTTTTTTTAATTACCTGGTATTCACTGAAGTCCACTCTGAATTTCTCCTGCATGTTCATCAGTTGTTCCTCAAGCCGCAGCTGAACCTGACCCTGTTTTTCTGCCTCTCTGTGCAATTTGTCCAACTCTGACACATAAAGCATCTTCTCCCTCTGCATGTCAGTCAGCTTCGCCTGGTCTGCTCTGATCGACTGCTCCATCTCGTCCACTTTGTGCTGGTACATCTCAAAAGTCTCCATCCATCCGTCGGACAGACCCCGGGCGCACTCTTGCACCTCTTCCACGGAGGCCGCAGGGGGACCGCGGTAAGGCTGCGTGAGGATGGGCACCACCCGGGAATCCACCTGCCGCTGCAGACGGACCATTTGTTGCCTGTGCGCGTCCTCTAAGCGTTTATACTCGATCTCCAGTTGGGCTAAACGCTGCTGGAGATCACTGTTGGTTTTGTGCGCCTGGTGCAGCTCCACTCCGCGGCCTTTCAGCTCACCACTGATGTCCCGGCACACCTCCGTCTGCTCGCTGCACAGAGACTGGACCATCTGCAACTCCCGCCACAGCTTCTCCTTCTCCATCTCGGCCTGGGACTTCTCAAACGACAGCTGTCCCAGCATCCTCCTCAGCTCCCGCATCTCCTCCTTGTACTTCGGCTGCCGCTCCGCCGTCCTCACCTGTCTCAGTTTATTTATCTCAGCAATGAGAAGTGCATTTTCCTGCTCCAGCTGCTTCGTCCTGGAGAGATACTGAACAAGTCTGCCGTTGAGCTGCTGCAGCTGCTGCTTGTCGCTGTCAAAAGTTCTCTTGAAAGGCAACATAGTGGCATCTAATTCAAAAAAAAGTACGTTTTCAAAGATATGCTGTATTTGTTCAGGAGATAGTTTGTCCCGCTGTTATTTGCGTCTAATGGGTTCGACTGTGATGTACTTTGCGATCAGTGCCCTTTGACAAGTGCAGGAGGAGGAGGAGGAAGAGGAGGAGGAAGAGGAGGAGGAGGAGGGCGTGTCCTGCTGCCTCACAGGATCATCCCATACACCGCCCTGCTAGATGTAATGTTGCATTTATGGATTGTCTGAAATATAATCTCTCTGATTACACAGTAGCCTAATAGAAGACTTAAGGTTTTAGTTATAAAAAAGAAAAAGATTCTGAATCTGGAAATGTTTTACACAGTCAATTAGAATTGAGGACTTAAAACATTTAGAAGAAAAGAAAAATCAACGGTTGTTTAAAACTATATATACTTAAAAATTAAGTCCATAATATGTAGCCTAGGCCATCCAGCAGTTAATGTTCACATATTATTTAGTAATTATTTATAACAATAGTCTAAGAACAAACAAAAAAGTAATTGGAAAACTCTTGTTACATTGTCATTTCTTCTTTAAAACAAAAGTTAATGTAGACTAGTTTCATTTTTTTTAAGTAAATAGTGCAAAATATGAAATATTTATTTTTAAAAAAAGGGTAAAATAAATAAATAAATTGAGTGAAAACAAAACGCAAACATATTCTTATGATCACATCGTTTAAGAGTTTATTTTTTAGATCTCAGAAGTCACCGGAGGTACCTGAACGCACCACGTCCAGAGCTTACAGTCTATGGTGGAGACTGACTCTTCAGCATTTATTTAACGGAGAGTAGCGCCCCCATGTGGACGATATGTGAGCTGCATGACTGGGTCGTTTTGTTTTTCTCGGTCCGGATAACTCGACATAAACTTAACTTTGTAAAGTTTGCTGCGTCATGAGTAACGGAGAAACTGTCGTGGTCACAGGTGAAGTAAAAACGTGTTTATGATTATGAACAGGACACACAAACTTCTCGTGAAGAAGTTAAAATTCGTGCTCTTTGTAATCTGTTATTCAGGCTTTGGACCTTTCAGGCAGTTTTTAGTGAACCCCAGTTGGAAGGCAGCACAGGTAGGCCTACTCATGTTTGACTAACTTCTGTTTTTCATTGTTGTGCAGAATGTCGTGAACATGTCTCATATCTTATGATTTCAGGAGTTGAAGTTGGTTGGACTCGGAGAGAATACGGATATTTACATCAAGGAGTTACCTGTTAGTTATGTTAAGACTGAACAAATCATTGCTGAGATTTGGAAGACTTTGAAACCAAAGGTAAAAAAATGAAAATGAAAAAGTGTACATGCAAAACCAGGGACGTAGACATTTTATTTTCAGAAATAATGAAACAATGACTTAGTCCCTCTGAATCAGGAAATTAAAAGAACATTTCGAAGAACAAAATTAAAGTGTCAAACTATTATTTTGGTGACTTCAAAACATTTTATTTTTACTATATTCTCAATTATACTAAAATGTTATTATTCACACCATGTCCTGTATGCAGTTTAAAATACACTAACAGGAATAAAATAACGAATCCTTTATCAGTTTGTCAAATAACCAGTCCAAGGTATCCAAAAAACATCAATATCCACCGCTTGTGAGTGTTAATCTGTTGAGAATAAACCACAAGAAACATAACTTTGATATTCACAATGGTGGCTACAGACCTTGTGTTAATATAAAGTGTATAAATGAAATGAATACAGTCTCTCACTTTGACCTCTGTGTTTTATTTGATCCAGTTTGCCGTCCATCTGGGCATAGCCCGAGGTTCCAGTGGCATCATCCTGGAGCAAACGGGGAAGAACTGCGGCTACAGAGACAAAGACGTGTGTGGCTTCTGTCCAAAGAGTCTCTGCTGTGTGGAGGGAGGACCTGAGAAGCTGGACTCGATCGTTAACATGAGAGCTGTCTCCAAGGCGTTTAGACAAGCAGGCGTGGATGTTATTTATTCAAGAGATGCCGGCAGGTGGGTATTTGTTTTTCTGTGCTGTGTTGACAGACGCACGACGAGTATGTGAGATAATGTTTCTTGTTTTATCCTCTCAGATACCTGTGTGATTTTGCATATTACTGCTCTCTGTATCACGGTCGGAGGAGGGCAGCCTTCATCCACATCCCCTCCACTGGCAGCCGGAGCTCAGCTGACAGATTGGTACCTTTGCTGCAGAGCCTCATCCAGACCATGCTTGACCAGCTGGAGGATCCTTCGGAAGCAACGCGAGAAGACAACGAGCAGCAGGCCCATTGAGGTAGATCTGATAAAATCTTTGAAGTGTCTAAAAATGTAAATTCTGGTTGGTTGGTTTTTTGTTTTGGATTTTGACATTTTTTTTAAATTTCAAAAAGATTTTTTAAAAAATCAGAGAATCGAAAAAGACCAAGTACTTTGAGTTTTCTGTTGTATCTTTCATCACAAGAAGTACACTGATTTACACAAGTACAGACGTGATGCCATATCGCTGAAGGATGTGAATGAGAAAGTGCAGCCACAGTCGTAGTTCTCATTCATTTATTTATTCAAAAATTTCAGAAAAAAAAAAGAAAATACAAGAAATTCTCAGATACACATTTGTAGTGATGGCATGTCAAAAAAGATACCATCTCACCTAATAGATTGAAAAAACTTTTGAGGCCTCAGATACAGAACTTGGAAAAAAAAAAGAAAAAAAAAAGACAGATTTTAGTGAAGGATTTTTTTGTCTGTCCCCAATCAGGAAAAGAACACACAGATTTTTGTGAAAGTTTTATAATAAAAATAATAGTAGTAGAGCAAGGCCCCTTCAGAAGGCATGGGAATGCAAATAATAAAAACAGAGGCATGACAATAATAAACCTCATACTCATTATTGCAGTTTGAATGCACTGAAGCATACTCCATGAACCTGAGGTCTGCATGAAGAACATTCGGAAGAATTCAAATGATAAAAGATGATTAAAGTTGAATGTGTTTTTTTTTTTTTTATTTCTAGTAAGTAGCTGTAGTACCTTTACGCTGAAAATCTGGTAATGCAAGAAGCGAAACGTAGCAACTAGTGTGAAGCTGTAAACTTAAGCGTATCTTTTTTTTTTTTTTTACTAATCATGTTTACTTTTTACCTCTACTACCCGTAATCTACGCAACATCCCTGTCCTTTATATGTCCATGTGTGTGTGTTTAAATGCTGCAGTTATGAGACGTGTGTGTGTGATCTAATAGAAACTAGTAATGAATCAGTAATTCACCTTACTACAGCTCAATGTCATGTCTACTGCCAGAACTGAGAGGATCTGAAATAAATCACTAATGTCTGTATTTTATCGTAATATACAACGGAACAGGTAAAAGACAATAAATGCACAGATATGTTCAGTTACAACTCAAGCTGATGCTTGTCAGTGGTGATTTGTGTACCGGTGTGATATTTAGCAGCAATCAGACTGTTTTTCATCCAAAAGAAAAGTTCACTCTTTGATTGTTATTCTCTTAAATCATGCACTAATAAGATGTTGTAGATTCAAGCACCTAAATTTCACATGTGAAGCCTGTTCATCGTCCATGTTTTTATTGCTTTTTTTGTTTTTGTTTTATTTTAACAAACATTTTCAATTGAAGCCTCCAGCCCCAGAGCGCTCTCTGAAGCAGCACTCGGAAAAGAGTTTTGTGAGGCGCTTTGAAAAATGTAAAAAAAAAAATGCAAAAGCTCCGTCGCCACCTTCACACTCGACATTTTTTTTTTAACTCGGATGGCGACGGAAGGTCCACTGAGGTGACTGTTTGAGGAAGCAGCACTGATTTACGTTTCAAACAGGCCAGAAAAGGCGTGACGAGTTTGCTTCCACATGACCAAGAAGAAGAAAAAAAAAAAAGACTGATAATGGCCACTTGATTCACCCTGATGACGGTGGAATTGAGCCATATGTAGAGGGCATTTACACAGCCACAAAAAAAAAGTCTAGAGGTTTAAAAGAGGTGGTGAAATCTAGACAAAGGACTTAAGTTGTCAATGTAGGACTGGAGCTGCTGCTATCTCTATGTATGTGTTGTGTGTTGTGTGTACATCAAAGTCCTTGTTACATTCACAGTACTGACCTATATACAGAACAATATGTCGTTTTTTTTTGAGAGTGTTAATGGTATCTGGATGCTTGGAATACACTGAAGTAGTGGTGTAAAATAAAAAGATTTCCCTTTGTTATAAAAAATTCCACATGATAACTGTCTAGACTTTAATATAAATGCATTTAAAGATGAAAATGTTGGTTTCTGTTTTGAGGATTTGAAGGTTGTGACTATATATTTGGAGTGAGTGGAGTGGAGATGGGATATCTGGTGTGGATGTTGTCTGATCAATAACTGTGTAGCACCTGCTTTCATCCCTGCAACACCACTAACTAAATAGCCTTTACGAAGGCTACCATCATCGTTCTTTGTTACACACATTCCTTTTCCTCGCATTTAACAAGGCGAGAACCTTGATGATGGGCCGAAATGACAACATTGAATCCTCCACACAGATATTCCATTTCCTGTCCTGGTCTGCTGTGTGAGGTTTCTTTAGCTCCCTGTGGGTTTTTGATCCAGATGTCGAGGTTGCTATATAGAACTGACGAGAAAGAGCGAGATGTATTTGTTTTCAATGCGCATACATGTATTTTAAAAAAGAGTGAGGTAGATATATACTTAAATGAAAAAAAAAAAAAAAAAATGTTTTTTTAAGTCCCTCAGTCATGACACCAAAGGAAAAAACATACCAAAAAAAAAATCCAACTTTATACTGAATCATGGGGCATTTATACAGTGATTTAAACTGATATCACAAAAGGAAAAATAAAAAAATAAATAAATAACACAGAAATCTTTTAAAGATAAAGAGATAAAAAATAATCACCAGGCAACATTTCCAAACGATGAGGAGAAATCCTTCAAAACACTTTCACTGTTCAGCCTCTGCTTTTAAGACCTTTTTTTTTTTTTCCATTCATGACATTGAAGTGTGTTCCCTTCCCTGGCCTTTAACCCATCCTTTATTTGGTTCTCAGAAGCAGTGATTATGAAGACAAACAATGAGACCTGTTCTCATCGTCTGGAAGTAACACAGCAGAGGGAGCAATGGATTGCGCTCGAGAGCTCAAATGTTTGAGGGACAAAATGTGATTATTTTTTGAATAGTTGCGAGATGGTTGGCATGATTAAGGCAAATAAGACAACCCAATTAGCCCTGTTCAGTCAAGAAGAGCCAGGAAATGGATGGGTTAAAAGACCGTATCTGGTGCAAAGTACGTATCTCAGATACTGGGACTAATCCTGACTTCAAAAGGAGGCACCAGGGGAGGAAACAGGTACAGTTTGTTATGAGCCAATGAGGGACCAGAGGGGAGAAAATAGGGCACTACTGATGGGGGCAGGAGAGGAGGGGGAGGGGGAGGGGGGGGGGGGAGGTGCAGCTGGGACAAGTAGAGGACAATCATGAGAATGTGTGGAGAAAGCAAAGCCTTTACTTTGACCTGAGATTGAGTCGCACCTAGAGGGCAATGCTAGGCGCAGTGCTAGACAAGTACAAAAAGGGTGCAGAAAGTACACACTCACACATCGAGCTAAGGTGTCCATTCCAAATAATAATAATAATAATAACAATAATAATAATAACAATAATATAGACATCCACAAAACAAATACAGGAGGAAAGATTTCATAAAAATAAAAGGCAATGAGCAAAGTATAGTGTTGAAGAAAACCTTTAGGGATAACAGAAAAAAAAAGATGTCTTATATCTAAATCAACGTTTTTTTGTCCTTGTTTTATCTTTTTTTTTTTTTCTTAAACAGAGTCTGAAGATATAAGAAGTTGACATTTGTGGAGACCGTAAAATACCAAACCTGAAGGATTTCTTTATATATAACATCCAAAAAGAGAAAAAGAATAAAATAGCAGCTTTGTTCTGTACAGACATAGAGGCAAATATTTTTGAACCGTAAAAAGGTTTTTTAAAAAAGTGACAAAACCAATGATGTGTAGAAAAGTGATCTTGCAGTCTAAAAATACAACTGTAAGACCTTCATATGTGTTTGAAATGCAGACTAGCTAACCACTATTCCAAAAGAGACCTGTTGTGATTTTAAAAGTCCTCTCTAGGCTGCTAAAAAATCCAATCCAACACCTTCTTGTTTCTTGTCTCAGTTCTTTTGACTCTGCTTGTTTCTTGTGTTTGGTGTCATTTTATATGAAACCTGCCGCATGAAACGCACACTTAGAAAAAGAAAATCTGATAAATAAAAGTGGAGGCAGAATCGTATCCTTTGAGGGATGAACATAAGTGATTACAATGACTTTGAAATTTGGTTTATACTAGAATATAAATAAAACATCAAAGTCAGGTGTATACCTTTCATTCATATAGTTTATGGTGTTTTTTTGTGTTTTTTAACAAACCCAGACGAAGGCTGTGATTCAGAGTTGGCACACTCACACTAAGCAATCTGTACTGGTGCTCAAGCATGGTGCACCTCCTTGGCCCCGGGGCACGGTTGGAAGAGGTGTGCTTTGGTACCGAACGGCTGCTGACGCATGAGCACCAGCACAGGAACGCAACGCTGGACATGTCGTAAAAATCTATCGGCGCCTCGCATTATCCAGAAATCAAGGAGTGTTAGAGAGCAAGTTCTGACCAAAAAAACGAGTCAAAAGAAGTCACAAAGTCAGTAAAGTTGTGGTCGTGTTCTTTGTGTTGTGCTGACTCTGAGACCGCAAGTGCAAACCAGCAGGGAACAATGGTGCTTCGGGATGGTACGAGACTACTGGGCCTCGTGTGAGTGAGCCTTAAGTCTTAAGAAATTCAATTTAAAGTATCACAGGACCAAAAGGATTTACTACATCCTTTAAGACACTGAACATTTTGAGACAGCTTTTTCCTGCAGGTGTCAATGCAGCCCAACTGAAGAGTAACATTGTATTTTTGTTCTGTTACAAACCAACCACACACACACAGCTGTGTCAGGAGCAGCTGGGCCTGAAGATAAGCAATAAAGTCTGAATATCAGCAAACAGTTTGGCTGTTATTCCACACGCAGATGGATCTCAACTCTGAATCACACCCTTTCACAAGAAGGCTGACCTGTTTGAAATTTGAGAGAAAGCGAGATTTGGCAATTTTGGCAGATACACAACAGGCCCTCCCTCCCTCTTCAGATTTTTGACCTGCTCCTGTCGGGATCTACATCCATAGAAACATCAACAGGGGAAATTTTAAAAAATGACTTTCTCGGTCCAACCGTTCTAATTGAGGCATCCTCACATGACATGAGCCACTCTGCTCACGTAAACAAAGTCTTTGTTTTTTTTTAATGGAAAGTCATTTAGAAATGAAACTATACCGTATCATAGAGAGAGAATCACGTTTGTATAAATACACACTCAGATATCCACAACATCCTCTCTGAAATCATGAGGAAAAAAAGTGCTCTTCTGTTGGATTTGCTGGCGGATATGCTTAGAAATGATTATTCTTTTAAGTCCAATGTCGGAATCTGTAAGTCAGGATACATAAGCCTGTGTAAGTTTCCTTCTTGAAGGATTCATGTAACAAAGACTGGAGTACAGGCTGCACAGGAAGGAAGTTCCCAGTGTTGAGTCTGAGCCACCAAACTCCAAATGCTTGAAACAGGTTTCTGTGCTCTTTTGCAGTTTTTTTTTTAGAGTTTATAGTTTGACCTTAAAAAGAGTGGAGAGGCAATCTACTGGCACACAGTAGAAAGAAAGTCATCCATCTCTCATAATGAGATGGATGAGAGTTTGTGTTACCCTGTGTAAGAGAAGGAGGAAGGGGGGGTGGGGGGGTCGGGTGGTCTGATATCAGCAGGCCGACGACTGGGGCAGCGGTAATGCACGTTCGTTTTTTCTGCCTCCGTTCATGTGTGCATAGGGTTGTATCTCGTCAAAGTTAGGCCGCAGCACCACCACGGGCCCGTTGGCCGTCACATGTCCTGAGTGCTTGTCCAACGCTTGGCCTGGAGACGCCAAACCTGAGGCGACGGGGCCCGGGGAGGAGGGAGATACAGGTCCCAGTAAAGGAGTACTCGGGCCTTGCACAGGGGATAACTGCTGCTGCTGCTGCTGCTGTGTAGATGGAGGGGGTGTGCTTCCCATACAGCCTGATAATGGAGCAGCTGACGAGGGCTGCCTGGTGGATGCAGGGTCCAGTGGAATGTTCTCCATATTCTCTACCTCCATGTCGAGCTCCTCTGTGTCCGGCGGCTTGTTCTCCTCGCTGTAGAAGAAGCTCATTTCCCTGAAGGGAGGATCCAGGTCATCTTTGATGCTGCTGATGATCTCGAGGAAGGACGGACGCATCTTTGGGTTATACTGCCAGCACATCCTCATCAGCTCGAAACTGCAAATGATGTTCAAAAGACAAAAAAAGGTGAGGGTCGGTAAGGGAGTCTTCATTCTCTTCCACAAAGGTTTAGAAGTTTAAAACACTCACAGACATATTGAACTGAAAACCTGTGCAAAAAGAACATAGTTATGAAAGATATCAACGGACTACACTTTTGTCAATAGCTGATCTATTTTTTTTTATTTTTAAATCTATTTTTTAGTATCTATTTTTTTGTACATTCTTCATTTTTCTTTAAATTGTACTGTGTTCACTTTTTGTCTGCAGTCTTTGCTCTTTGCTGCTGTAACACTGTAAATTTCCCCATTGTGGGATAAATAAAGGATTATCTTATCTTAACTGAATTATATAATACTGATGCCTCATGTAAGCTTTATCTGGGGAAAAAAAGGTCAAAAAGTGGAGTTATTGTGCTTAAGGGGACACTTGACAGCTAGTGGACATGAGGATGGAGAGTATTGTTTAAAGAAAGACTCGAACAAATGTGAATCCATCCATCCAAGGAGCTGTAATACTTAACATTTATCTCCAGCAGGTGGCAGTAGACACCTACATTTACCAATGTTTCAATGCTCCAGCACTTAATCTCAGTAACATAACTTCAACATAAACAAGCTGACCTTGTTTTTGTTTTGCTTTCACTTGGTTTTCATTCTGCTGTGTTTGTATGTCTGATGATGTATGTGCCATATGTTCACCTCCTGGATGTAGGAAATTCATTTCATAGAGGTGTGCTGTTAAAAAATGTCCAGTGCAATGCTTACTAAGCAACTATTTACTTAAACTTAATTACATGCATTAAGTTGTTTTTTTTTGTTTGTTCAATAGGACCTTTAGAATTTGCATACATGTGATTCATTGCTACATTACAAATTTGACACTTAGATCAGTAATGCTACATAAACTTTGCAGCACAGTAAATCATTCCTCAGGTTACCGTGCCAGGCCAGCAGCCGAGCTTTGGAAATGTCAAAACAACATCATAAAAGGAAAAAAAATTTACAGTGTTGTGTGGTGAAACACCACAAACCACAACTTCAATTATACAAAAAAACAAGCTCAGAATTCTCTGCAAGGCCTCCTGACATTAACACCTCAGTCATCTCTCCCTGGCTCTTGTTTTCTGTGTCTCCTTCCCTCCCAGTGGTCTCTGCAGTCCTCTGCAGCTCAGTGCCAGCCTCTCTCCTTATGGGTAGAGCTTAAGCATGCGGATCAGTTCGTACTCTAAAGCAGCAGGAGGGGGGGGCGGCGGCTCTAGGTTGTTTACCAGCACTGCAGCAAGTGTCTTAAAGTTGAGGTTCAAATGTCCTAAGACCTCCCATGAAAAGATGTGCAGTGCTCAGAGCTCCAGGGTAAACTCTCCCTCCACCATCTGTTGCTGCTCCCCAGGCTTGTTGATGCAAATTTAGACAACAAACACCGCAGTAAATCTTGACATCTTGTCAACATCTTACCAACCATGGCACATGCAGACACATGCGTATGCTATTAAGTTAATTTGACTTGTATTTGACCTGTCGGCTACAAGATAAGCAACATGTAAGTGCTCATTTTCTTAGAAGAGCTCTATGAACGGAATTAAAAAAAAACTTGTTTTTCAGCCGCTACAGAAATAGCTCCTCAAGGTCAAAAAACACATTTTATGTCTTGTTTTTTTTCCCGCTAAGTTTTTTTTTTTTCATTCAAGACTTTGCAGCTTTTTATGTTGTCACTTGTGTTTTTTATTATTCAATTAACATTTGGTACATTCAAGTCTGTTTTCATATCCACAAGTCCTGCTTTAAGTTGAAAGCAGTTTTTAAATGACCAAGACGGTGCTATTCATGACACGCTTACACCAGGGCTTTTAGAATAATAAATAACCTTCATGAATTTGAGCCCTGCAGTATATTTAAGCATACTGACAGCTTTTAAAAAAAACATGATACTAAGGTGTACAAGCAAATATGTGTTGTGCTACTTGTTCAAGTCTTCCAAAATAAAATCTTGGAGGCAGTCTGGCTTTTATAAAAAGATGAAGAACAACACTGCACTAGTCCAGCCAAAATGTTCAACAGAGAAAGAGATTGGACAAAAGACCTTGAAGCAGTCAGATAAAAATAAGAAACAGACACACTTTCAGGCCCAATGAGATTACAGAGCCGTCTCCCCAACATCTATGCTAAACGTTTAATCAAACGGAACAGGATTCTTTTTTTTACAACAGGACTGCAAAACTTTCCAAATGCAACATCCTTGGCCTGCTGAAACCTTGAAGTAAAATAGGGCTGTAAGTGATACTGCAGCATTCCTCAGTAAATTGTGATGTTTACTACGAGCACAGGGAGTCTGCATCTGATTTTTGCCCAACCCTGAGAGGAGGGATGCACTTTTTGTGGATAGGGAAACTCTAGACAGAAACATGGGAAATCCAATCAGTGACCCACAGCTACCTGACCATGGGAAAGACGGAACAAAGAGGCGTCTCAAAGCTCTCCAAATATGACTCATCCCCCCGCCTGTTTTCCAGACTTTTCTTCTCTTGTATCTTCCTGATTTGTTTTTTTGCAATCGACTTCTGGCTTCACCACACTTCAGCACTCTTATGGAAATCTCCATTAAGTCACAGCAGCGAAGGGGACCTGTGGCGAAACCCTTGACTTCCCTGTGTGTTGAGCAGCAGAACAACCCACCCACCCACCCACCCTACCGCCAACACCACCACCACCTCTGTAACACAATCCACACACTCCTGTAATCAGGACAAAAAAGTCAGGCTGCCATAGAAACCAGAGGTTTGTGTCTGCACAACACTGGGCCTCTCTTTTTTCTGCTCACACTCTCTTTCTAAGGTGAGGTCAGCCGTGGAGAGTGGGAGGGGAGAGAGAGCAGAATGCCTTCTTATTGAGGTCAGAGAGGGAGAGAGGAGACATGCATATATGTAGCACTGCACGCTGACACGCAGGCTGTGTTTTCTCTCTTTTAACAGCCACATGGATTACTAAATGAACTGTGAATAAATTGAATTCTTTCTCCGTCTCGTCCACTCTCTGCTGACGGACGGACACCATCTCCACTGCTCACGTCTGCTGCCGGCAGACGGAATGCAGGGCATCTTTCACACACGGCTCGTGGCATCCCTTCTATGGGCCGAGGCAGGACGGGTGAGGATGCTCCCCTTGTGCCAGCTGACCACCAGGGCAATGTCGTCAACAGACCACATTTAACCTATGACGTGAATGTCAGGCCCTCTACCTTAGCACACACATCACATGATATCCCACACACGTAAAACCCACAACTCGAAATAGACGCCGGGATAAAAATTTAATGGGGAGAGAGGACATGTGAGGCGGTGCAAGTCGAGGACAAAACAAATACACGCTCTAAGGTCAACCGTAAATCTGCGAGGCCTATCAAAAAGCACGAGAGTGAAATGCGAAACAGTTCATGTTCGAGCAGACTTACAGCATGTCGGGGCAGTTGTCGGGTTTGTCCAGGAGTCCTCCCTCCATGACAAAACGCAGCACTTGTTCGTTGGACATGCCCTGGTAGGGCTGTTCTGCTAAGGTGGCAATCTCCCACAGCACCACGCCAAATGACCTGCGGAACAAACAAGGCAATTGTACTTCATACATATCTTTAAAGTTGATCTGATGCTTGAATTGAGCGGAACAGCAGATAAAATGTTATGGTTGTACAGAAGGAAGGCAAGCCCAGCTGCTTTTTCTCACTGGACTAAACTCTTTTCTTTCCTTTTCTATACTGTGTCTATAACAACACATCTATACGTTCAGATCAAAACCTTTTGACACACACAGCAAGGGCATACACACTCTTTGTATTCACTCTATCAGGGATGCTTTTTCTTGTGAAATTCATTGAACTGATTCATTGAGGAATATCTAATAAAAAAAGGTCTGAGGACGGGAACTTCATTGATGGTGTACAAATTGGTTGGCCGGCGTCTACAGGGGAAACTGGAGTTGTGTAATATAAAACAACAACCCATCTTTTTTTCTATCATTGGCTTCAATTCATTTCTCTATCCGGACCTGACTCTGCTGTAAACACAAGTTGCATCATTTCATCTGATGTTGAGAAGTTGAGAGCAGAACAACTACAACCAATTCATCAAGTCACTTTTAATGGAATTAGTATTTTAAACTTGTATTGAATTTGAAAAACCCAATTACACTGTGTATGTATCCTGTTGCACACACTGAGGAACAAAACTAAATAATGCTTTAAATTCTTACATCTTACCTACAGTACAGAAACCTGATCTCCTCGTGTTATATTGATCAGGTTAAACTAAGTCAAAGTTATTCTTGGTATTAAGAACAAGTGAACAAGTCAGCGATAACAAGTTCATTACTCCAAGGCTCGAAATACTTTAAATTAAAGGGGGAAATAATTATACAGCAGTACATATGTTGGGAAACAAACTCCTGGAATATTCTACAACAGGACGTGAGTTTGAGCACTTTCATCCCTTATGGACACTTTAGAAACATTATTTTTAACCACCCAATACCTGACTGTTTTTAATTTTAATTACTGACTTATCACTGTTGTAATTTCAAGCTTTTAAATTCTTTTAGTGTTTATATTTTATTGTTCTTTTTGCTCTTTTATTGATTTTATTTTCTGTAGTAGCTTTATCTCATCTCTCGTTGTTTTCTCAGCATCGTTGTAAATGAGGGTCGCCCTCAATGATCTCTCCGAGAACTTAAATAAAGGTTGATGAGTAAACTCCACTGTCTATAAAACAGCCTCATCACAACACTGAATCTGCCTGGCCTCAAACAGAGACAGACACATTCACACAGCTTTTCTCGATCAACAAAATAATAATCATCAACTCGCGGATTCCTCAGGAGACCACACTGGGGTTCGTCGTACACACAAGTTCATTTGTACGACTTCAAAGAGGAAGCTATAGTACACAAATGTGGAGGTGGGTTTGTGCGGGGAACGGCAAACCTATCATTTGAGAACATCTGGAGTAGTTTAAGCCCACTCTTAGGGACCGACCCGAGGGACATTCTGAGTTGGGAAACAAAAACTTGCAAGGGGGAGCTAGTAAACACTTGTGTTTCTCTACAACAATATCGGTCTGGATAGAAAAATGTGCAGCACTCTTAGTTGAGATTTCAGTGCAAGCTGGCATTAAAAAAAGGTGTCTGTGAAAAAAAAGATTAATCTTGTTTTATGCTCTCCTGTCACAGAGAGAGGAATTTCCAGAGAGCCAGCAGGAGACCAAAAGATTTTGATGGTTTTGGAAGCTTTTATAGCGCAGACACACATACTGAATGTTCAAAGTGTAAAGTAACAATGTAGCTGAGAATACAGGCTTAGAAGTGATCTGTGTGTTTTTATAACTTTGACTCCCCCAGCATGAATAGTTTTAGCTGATCCACACGCACAAACACACAATATGTAGACATTTCTGGAATCGTTTCCATGCCCCGGATTAGTGCAGGTTTACACATGTTTAATGAAGGGCCTTATTGTGATGTGTTCTCATACCAGACATCAGACATTGTGGTGAACACGCCGTCTTTCAGTGACTCCGGAGACATCCAGCGGACAGGCAGCAGGCCCTTCCCTCCTTTTCGGTAGTAATCCGTCTCATAAATATCTCTCGTCATGCCAAAATCTGAAGAGAAGAAAAAAACAAAATCAGAGGTTGGGAAACCCATTAGAAATCACTCATTCTGTGTCGGAGAGGAAGCTCCTGAGAGCTCATCCATCCCCTGACCTCCTCCTCCCTCCCGCTCCCCTCCGTCCATCTACATTAAGACTCCACTGCCTCAGGCACTCAGTGAAAGCCAAACACTTATTTCACAAGGCTGGCAGAGTAGGTTCAGCATTGAGCAACCAGGGGAGGCTGATGCCACCGTATTAACCGGACTTACCTCCAATCTTCACAGTGAAGTCCTCTGCTACCATGCAGTTCCTGGCAGCGAGATCTCTGTGGACAAATTTGTTGGCATTAAGGTACGACATGCCATCGGCGATTTCCCCTGCCATTTGGGTCATCTTTTTGAGCGGGGGTAGGACCTGGGTTGTGGAGTTCTGGGAAGGGAAAAAAAAAACACGGTTAAGCTCTGCAGTCAGTCATCTTTTTCTTGCTTTCCAAGATGCCAGTTCAGAAATACAAAGTGGGGGAAGGATGCTTTGTGTGGACTAATGAACAGGGAGAAAGACTGAAATGACAGAATATTCAGTTCAATTAAAACATTTCTTAAGGTCTTGATAAAAGAAAACACCATACATAAAAAAGACAATTCAAACAACCCAAAACAATTTACACCATTAAAAAAAAACAGTAGTGAAGTATGTGAGTGTGTGTGCGTATGTGTGTGAGGAAAAGAGGCTTACTTCTTTGCGCAGAGAGCGCAGGTGGCTCTTGAGATCTCCACGGGTCATCAGCTCCATAATCACTAAGGTTGGCTGTCCCTGAGAGACCACGCCCAGCAGCCGGACCTGCACCAATCACAAAACAACAGATAGCTGTTCATAACAGAAAGTGGGAGAAGTCAAAAAGGTGCAATACGAATGAATGCCCCATATTACAATTAAGAAACAAAGTTTGAGAACCTGAGTACTGTCACACAACTGGATAAAAATAGAACAACCTGCTGTGCCGTGATTCATCTGCAGGATTTCTCACTCAGGTGTCTAATAGTAACTGTTTTTTTTTTTGTTTTTTTTCTTACCACATGGTGACAGTTGAACTCCTTCATGACCGAGGCTTCGTTCAGAAACTCGATGCGCTCTCTCATGCTGGCCGACTCGTTGACCGTTTTGATGGCCACGCGCGTCTCAGGTTCGTCCTTGACCACTCCCTTGGCGATCCCTTCATACACCATGCCGAAGGAGCCCTGGCCCAGCTCCTTGTGCATGGTGATCTTCTCTCTGGCCACCTCCCACTCATCTGGGACATACACTGGAAACAAAAAGGACGGGACAGCAGGTTAAGTACATTACCGGAAAAATATACTGTTGGTTTTTCCAGATATCAAATGTGGCAATTTCTTTGTCAGTCCATCCACTTACACGTACTTGTTTAAGACATTTTGAGACATTTCATACAGTATAGTGTTTTGTTGTAACATCAGGGAGTCGTACTGTTGTCTTGCAAATCAGTACAAAGATATTCCGGTCTGTGATTTGATGTTACACAAAAAAAAAAAGAAGAAGAGAGAAAATAGATATTCTTACTCTCAGCTGCACTGAAGTACTCTGGGTTAACAGAGGCGTAAAGGACTCCATTCCCCAATCTGTCACTGTTCCTGTTGACACAAACACAGCCGAGGTTAGCGAACAGGGTTTTTTTCTGATTGTGGACGCCGCGTGTAATTCTTTATGGGAAGTCTCCGTTTTACGACAGGGGAATGTTAATGAAAACAAAAACACCTGCTAATGAACATTACACCGGCCATTAAGTTTCATGAGCACAGTGATGCAGAACATCATCGCCCAGACAGTTTGCCTGGCAACGTGCGTGTTCGTGGAGGGACTTGCCTTTTTTTGTTCACAAAGAAGAGAATTGTGGTGAGGCTGGCAATGAAGAGCGTCACTATGATGGGAATAATGATGACCAAGTAGAACGTAACACCATTGTCTCCTGTCAGACACAGAAAAGTTATCAGCACCGACTTCAAAAGTGTGTTTTTCTTCTTTGACAAAAATATGTAAATGTGCAGAATGTGTTGTGTGAGAAGTTTTACGTTTTGGCGGAGGCACGTAGAAGAACACGCTCTCTGTCCACGAGCCGTTGCTTGCGAGAGAGGTGGCGCGCACGCGAGCAGAGTAATTCCCTGAGCCCAGGTTGGACAGCCGAGCTCCTCTGTGCTCGCGGTAATGCTGTCGTGACACACACTCGTGTTTCTCAGGCTGAAAGAAACACACACATCCCGGGTTACTGTTTTGAAAGACATTAAAAACAGCCAATGGCCAAAGTCCATCAGGTCAGGCTTGGACTGTAAAATGTAAAAATACAAAAAAAAATTAACAATGCTGAGTGATGTTTGATCCTCGAAGATCATATATATATTTTTTTTGTTTTAAATAAATAATACAGATGAAGAAACATTTTGCTTTGACAATGGTTTTGGAAAACTGTATTGGTTACTGAGGGTGGGACCAAATATCCATATGGCAAGCTTCTGACATGAAGGAGGGTAACGTGAACAGATGTTACTTGGCCAAAGAAGAAGTAGACAGCAGGATAAAAGAAGGAGAAAAAGACACCCGGATAATGTTGGACAGCGGTGAAAAGAAAGAAACTGACACCCTAATACTGCACTTTTCCTTTATAGGGGCATTTTGTGTTAAACAGATAATGGATGTATCATTCTCTGATCGTCAGTAGTGCAGAATTGATGTATTGTGACATTCTCGTTACGGTAGGCCATGTATAGGGTGTCATATCGTGAGATACACTGCCATTCCCATCCCTATTAGTCACAAACATTATTTCAAGCAGTGCTTGGAATACATGCTGAAAACATGCCTGGTGCCTGCACTGTAATTAAACGCAGGCTGGCTTACCTCAGTCCCGAGGCGGTACTTGATGTCATACATGAGGATGACTCCGTTGGGCATAACAGGCTCCTTCCAGTGCAGCACCACACAACCCTCCACCTTGTCGCTCCTCTCGTAGATCACCTTTCCAGGGATGTCGTCTGCTCTGACTGTGCAACAAAACCACACACATCATTTTACAAACAGAAATATGTCTGCACTGAAGTGAGAGAAGGTGTTACTGCATACTGCCGCACATTGTCATCACAGAGTGGAATATTTTCTGACCTGCAGGTTTGGTCCTGGAGAAAACGAAGGATCCTGCGCTGCAGCGGCCCACCTCCTCGTTGCAGGCGTGGAGGTCGATGCGGTACACAGTGAAAGGTCGCAGGTTTGGGATTTCTAGATATTCTGCTGTGCTCTTTTCCTCGGAGAACGGATACTCCCTGATGGGAGGTATTCCATCTGTAGTGTTATCCCCCGGGCCAAAGGTGCTGTTCCCCCTACCGCCAAGGTCGTTTAACAGAGTGTCGTTAGCCACGCCAAAAACATCTCTACGTTTGCGGTCTGGAGGTCTGAAAAACAGAGGGACAAGCGATGCAGCAGGTGTAAAGAAATGGTAAAGTCGGTCATGATCATAACAGACTAAAAAAACACTGAAATTCTACTGTAACAAATAATTGTGGTTTTATAACTCCCCAAACTAAAGCATCCTTCTAAGGCGGGTGGAGTGTGTGTGTGACATGTGTCCAGATGCTGTATACAGCTCCCTGTGGAGCAGTTTGGGCGGATGAGGTCAGACAGATCATAGTGAGGAGAGCAGACACAAAAAAGAAAAAAAGACAGACTGAGAGATTTTTCCACAGTGAGAAAAACACAACAAGTCCAATGAATTTTAATCAAGAAAAATTAAAGACTACAAGGAAAGAAACGCTCATATATATATATATATATCAGCCAGTAGGGAAACATTTGACACCAAAACTCTGAACATAACGGCTCAACCTCGGTTACCAATGTGCAGCAGCCACACTGGGGGCATAGCTGCAAATAGACACGTAGTCTGTCGGTGCGGATGATGAGCCGCGGAGCCGTCTTGAGCGGCACATACACAGCTGATGACACAGGGCACCTCGCCTACAGTTACCTTTAAACTGTTACCTGCAGAAAGCTGCGGCTGAGCCAGACGAGACAGAGAAGAGAACCCTGACTCTGATTGAGCAGGAAAAAGAAAACCTGTATTGACAGCAGGGTCATATATAGTGAACGGAGCCTTTATAGGCAGCCTGCAAGGTGATAAATGTCTAGAGGTTGTTTGGAGATGGGATGAGAAGAGCATGAGCGGGTCACTAGGTTTTTAATAACAGCATGTGAAAAAGATCAGGGGTGATTCATTCTGTGTCCGGTTACTACTATGTGCTGAATTGAGACGATTAATATTCAATCAATCATCAATCAATTTTTATTTGTATAGGGTCAACTCATAACAAGTGTTATCTCGAGACACTTTACAAAAAGCAGGTCTCTTTGTCTGTTAACATTACAAAAGAGCAGGTAATAATATTGTATTATTGATTAATTTTCACAGAGTTAATTCTATAATTAATTGGGAAAAATACCCAACACAATTTCACTCCAAAACATCAAAAGTACAACAAATGAGCAAATTCCTTAAAGGCTTTCTATGTGATGTTTCACACTTAAATATAACATAAATCAAGTATATCCTCTGAAAATAACTCTGTGAGTCATGACTGTCTACAATGGGTGTAACACCCGAGTCCCACTGTCTGTGATGTTTTCAGAGTTTCCAGAGTCCTATCTTCACTTTGTTTACATCGCCAGGACAGCCGGCTGACTCCTCCCCTCGCGTATAAAAGTTGTTTAATTGAGGGACTAGAGAAAAGAAGAATAACATACTGTACTCACTGCTTAACTGTGTTTCTAGATCACGCTCATTTCAGGTAAATTTACATGCAGTGTGAAGATACGAGCATAATAAAGATCGCTAGCATTAGCATGCTAACACAGCAATGCAGCGCGACTTGTTTTGGTTTCATGCTGGTGCTCAAGGGCGACATCTGCTGGATCAAAAAATCGCATATAAAGCCTTTAAAGTTCAAAGACTAAACAAATAACCAAGAATTATTAGACTTTCCATTTTTGCTTCGTATGAAATGACAACAATAAAAAAAATAGCTTGTTTTTTTTTCTGTCAATTCACTGACAGTTTGCTCTACAGTACAGGTTGCTCTGTCCATGGGGGCTTGGTAAGAGATAACAAGAGGGAAGAAATAGATTTTCCCCTCAGGGATTAATAAAGTATATCTTCTTTTTCCTTCTTCTTCTTCTTCTTCTTCTTCTACACAAGGAGGCCTGGCTATCTGTGCTAAACTAGAGTCCAGTATCTTTTGTGTCCGTTCAGACAAACACCCACAGACTCAGACAGCTCTGTGGGAGAGTCAAGTTGCACTCACATGTCAACATTCCTCTCTGGCAGATATAACTGGTGTAGTACAATCCTGCTAGTCCTGACAGTACATCAAACGGATACACCTTGACAGGGGGGAGTAGCCTGCAAATCTCGGGTCTATCCCGTATATTTTATGTGAGAATAAGAAGAAGACAAATTGATCGACCACACGGAGAGGCCAGGCAAAGAGAAAACTGGAGAGATCTCATTTCTCTGTGTGCAATAAGAGGCTCTTCAGCTGACTGAAGCGTGTCCTTAAAAACTAATGAGTTACTACAGTTAGTGTCCTGACCTCGCACGCAAAAAAAATAATAAAAGGTTTTATGCAATGGGCTCCACAGAGGACTACACATGGAGTCTGTGGTAACCACACGTATTGCACAAGAAGAGTGAAGGCTGTCTGGAACTGACAGAGGAAGACGTAACATCCAGCGAGTCTCTATCAATCTCTCTTGTATATATTCATCATGAGTTTTAACATCAGGTTATTACAGTAAATAAAAGCTCCTGTGAGATGATGACAGGTTTTGGATCGCATCAGATGCTCTCCTTGAGCAACACTGGCAGCAAACCTCCTCTCCTCCAGTTAATCAGTCTGCCTGCCTTCCTTACTTTCTGTTTGTCTTCCAGCGCTGATGGGGCTCTTCCCTCATTCATTTAAATTCCAGATGGATTCACTGTACATTTCCTGGCAGCTGTCTCGCTCGAGAGAGAGAGAGAGAGAAAAAAAAAAGTCCCGAACAAAGGGAGCGTGCAAGGGGAGGAGGAGAGTGGAGAGCCGAGTGGAGCGGGACAGAATGGAAAACATTTCCTCTTCTTTCTGTTTCTGTTTTCACCCACCCTCCTTCTCTTCACCCCGGGTCTAAACCCCTGAACTTTTGAAAAAACCTTGCCCGTTTTTTCGAGGCCTTTTTCCCCCTGGAGTGAGCTGTTATAAATGTTGGCTCTGTTACAGCGGAGAGTCTGTGCATACGCAGGCTGAACCCTGAACGCTGAACGCTGCAGGCGCGGGGACCTGCCACACGACTGTTTCCTTGACAGCTATACTATAACAAATCAACACAGCCTGAGAGAGCAGCAGGGGCGCTGAGGAGGGGCAGATATGTGTTTAATTACAACAGAAAGCCATGTTTTATTATCATCCTTCAGAGGCATATTGATCCAATTCCTCAAGCGCATCACAAAGGAGCAGAGGAGGACGCAAAATGTTATGGGAACGCAGCAACAAGTATAGAAAAGGTCTCCATGTTCGACTTTGGTGGATGTTATGAGATGTATATGTTATGTATGACTGTTCTCCTCCCACACTCTTTTTATCCATGTATAGACAGAGTGGGACTCTCTGAGAGTCTTAGCCACGAGTACGTTAAATGATAACACAACACAGATGTCAATCTCTATTGTGCGAAACACAGGCCTAAGCAGCTACGAGTGTCGGCCAAACTGGGCCTTCAGACTCCTTAATCACATCTCTCTCCTGGGTTTGTTTGTGTTGCTTAAATTGCCGCCTGCCAGGTCTCCTAACTCCCCCCCCCCCCTTGCCACTGTTGCCATGGCAACAGAAAACCACAAGCGCTAAGAAGGCTATGGATTGGACTCAGCGTGTCTCCTCATCTGTGCCGCCTGACAAAAAAAAAAGGCCCAGCCAAAGCCCCCCCCCCTCTGGTCCATCCACGCCCCCCATGGCAGGATCCCGTCAGCTCAAAGAGGAGCCTATTACCCCCAGCACCGCCACCTTGTTCCTCATTCTGACCCGTCAGGGCAAACAAGCTCAGCGCTTGGCGGGCTGAAAGACAGCACTGCGCAGGAGCACAGCAAAGTGTTTAAGCAGACCACCGCGAGGCCGGTGCTTTACCTCGGCAGAAAGATGGCGTTGTGAAGAAAGTTCTCAAAAACTTTGAAGAAGACGCGGTCGTCCTTCTCCCGGTCTTTCTCCTCTGGCGTCTTCTGGCAGGCGCAGCACGGACCCTTCTCTCCCCCCGCCAGGTCAGACTTGGTGGGCTTGGTGTTGTCTTCCATGTCCGTGAGCCCTGTGGCCGGGATGCGGATCGGGGTCTTCAGCTCTGTATGAGGAGAGATAAAGAATGTTTTTCAGAATAACAAGACATAATGCTTATATATTTCCTAAACACAGAGAATTAAAAACAGTACAGTTATCAATTCATATTTGGTGAAATACTTCTTCATTTTCTTGCAGAAAGTAAGAAGACAAGACCGATACCACTCTGTAGGTCTGTAAGTTAATTATAAATATATATATATATATATATATATATAATATTATAGTAGAATAAAGGTATTCAGACCTTTGGAGCAGTAGTTATGTTGGTAGAGCTCTCTGTCTTCAGCTTGTCGCTGCCAGCGGATCAGGTAGTACGTCAGATTTCCGTTTGGGAAGGCTGGAGGTGACCACTTCACCAACAGCTTGGTGGAGGAGTTGGCATATGCACGGGGGTCTTTGGGCATTGATGGCACTGTAACAGGGCAGAAATGGTGATAAAGTTATATTAAAGTGTTAGGAGACGCTGAGATTACCGTCACTCATGATTTTTCAAACACTGTGAGGAATAACTGCAGTACTGGTGACAACAGACTGACGATCAAACTTACATGATGGGCGCGTTCGAATGTAGACTATCTCACTCTTTGCCCCTGTGATGTGTTTGTCCTCCACCTGCAGGGTGATGGCCTTCACAAAAATAGCATACTGGGTCCAGGGTTTGAGGTGTTGAAGACTGACTTTGGGGTCACCGTTTCTATCCGGAGGGAGATCCACGTCCACCATGTGCCAGCTGTTAGAGCCGCAGCCATCTTGGCCATCAAACTCAGTGATGTTCTGAAAAGGCCTGAGAAGACATACAAATGGTTGTCTATAAAACAAAATGATTCATTTCATTCCTGTCCAAATTTGAGGTCAGAGCTGAACACGTTCTAGTTAACGTTTGTGGATGGATGCCTTCAAATACTTTCGATAGTTTTTGTACATTTGAGCTCTCTTTTTTTTTTTACAAATGTTGTGTACTTTACAAAACTGCCAACCCGTTTTCCAAATCATAACAATACAACGTTTGATTGATTTACTCCCTTCAAGGCAGCCATTTGTTCACTTTGTTACCCTTCAACAAGAACATCTGACAGGTAATGAAAGCCAGACTCAGAACAATTAGAGGACATGGAATTTTGTGAATATGACGCAATCTTGGTCGGTTGTTTTGCATTAGAGGACTTGATCCATTGGTCATCTAAAATAAGAACACCTAATAGGCAGGAAATCCATCCAAAAGCTGGAAACAAAAAGTGCACACAGGAAGTATTTATTGGGCTTTAATAT